>NW_012115044.1:1368989-1438237 GCF_000951035.1 Colobus angolensis palliatus
TTTTTTTTTAGTAGAGATGGGGTTTCACTATTTCGGTCAGGCTGGTCTCAAACTCCTTATCTCGTGATCCGCCTGCTTCAGCCTCCCAAAGTGCTGGGATTACAGGCATGAGTCACACCACCCAGCCGATTTCTCTATGGACTTGAGCCATGATAGATAATTTTACTGAGGAGTAAAGACCTTCTATCCCAAAGCAACAGGGAAAAGCCAGGGAAAAAGGTAAATCTGTTTTGTTGGATGACTGGTGAAAATGGAAGCACTGAAGTGATTTGTGTGGGCTAGGTTCAGAGAGTAGCTGAAATTCATCTGTGTACCTCGGGTGATCCATTATAGAACCAGGCACAGGAAATCCTTAAAAAGAAAGAATAGGACATAAGTTCCTTTTTAGCTTACACTGAGATGAAGAATAAGTGCTGTCAGATAGAACTCAAAACCTTGGGTGGTTCTGGTAAATAAGTAAAGTAGAAGGCATACTTTGTAATTATTTTAATCACAAGTAGGCATTTTATCTTTATTATATCTTTATATATTCTTTTGTATAATATTTATTATATTATTTACATATTATCAAAAAAGTCATTGAGCTATAGAGGTCTCCTATAGCTATAGTTAACATTCAAATTATCTGATCTCACTTCACTGATTTGGTTGGATCTGATTTTCTCTAAAATAAAATCTCTGTGCTAATCCAAAAGGTTGGCCATTTTGTTTTCCTGTGTGTGGATTACATTCATTTTTACTTCTCTTCTGAATTTTTCTGCAGTTCTTCAGTTACTGTGGTTTCTCTCCTCACCAAGTCATCATTTCCATGAACCTTATTCAAACTTCTTCCTTCTCTGTGAAGCCTTCTGTGATTACTAGAGTTCATCCTGAATTCTCTTTTCTTGGTTTCCACTGGTTGGTGAGGTAATAAACTGAGACATTAATTTTTGGCTTGTTCTCACCAAATAAGAAAAGTTTCCTAATGAGAAGGTAGCTTCCCCTTCCTCCACCTGTAGGAAAGAACGCCAGGTTTTTGTATGCTTTATAGGCTCCTTTGCCTGAGGGAGTTGTGGTTTCAGAGCCCATTAAGCCCTAAAGAAGAAACCTTAAAGAGTTTTCTTTACTAATCTCTGTTCTCTAAAATGAATTATTAACCTGGGCCCCTTCTGGGGTAAGGAGAGTGAGGTTGATTGATGCTTTGGAGTTAGAGAATTGGATAGCACTACTGGAGAGAAAAACAATCAATTTTCCCTCAAATGGGGAAGGTAGCAAGGTCTCTACTTGCATACAGCTCCAGTTGGGGTAACTGCTTGGCACACTTCTGGAGGCTGGACATAAAAAGGCACTGCTTTGAGAGGAGCAGTGATCATCTGAGGGCTGGGCCAATGGTCAACAGCAAGGACCACTGTGGAGGGCATCTGTAAACCCAGCTAGTGCAGTAGTGCTGGCAGTCAGAAGGACCAGGCTCAATGGCATCTTTGTGGGGTAGTCAAGCAATGTCAATGATGCAGACCATCATGGACTAAGGAATTAGATTTCATGAGTCTTGTACCAATCTAGGGATGAGAAGGGAGCCCCAAAACTTAGCTGTATTTCTTGCTAATTTGGTGACAGGGGCCTCAGGTTTAATTTTCTTTAGAAAAATAAGGGAGTTTTTTGTACCTGGATGTTGAGGAGTGTTGGGGAAGTTCATCTGAATTTCCTATACATGTAGCACCTAAGTTAGTTCTTACCAATATATTATTGTCTGTTCTCTTTCTTTTTTCATTTGTGTCTGTCTCATCTCTCTAAGACTCCAAGCCTCCCAAAGGCTAGTATCTTGACTTGTTATAACCACAACTACAATGACAACTACAAATATATAACTGGATCCCTCGTTGTGCCCAGCATGTTTCTTTATAATGTGTGGGTTCTATGTGAGTGCTTGTTTGGTCAGCTCTTCACTACACTTCACAAACATATTGACGATAAGTGGGAATCTCAGGCTGCAGATTTACTCTGAGATATGTCTATGTGGTATGGTCCCGAGAGGGCTTTCCCACCCCTGAAGTTCTGTGTAATGCTCTTCTTCTTGTCCTTTATTTCCCTACCTACCCACAGTTCTATTTTCAATATGAATTTAAAGTCCAAGCAATTGTTTTATGTGTTCACTGAATTGCCCACAAACTCTGCTCATTCATTTATGATTTCTGACACATGCCATGCTGTCTCTATCTCCTTGATTCCATTTCCCCAGAGAGACAGCTCACTGGGTCCCCCTGTCAACAGAGGATTCAGAACCCAAAGCTAAGCCATACTTTGTAACAAAAAATAAGAAGAGATAACCAATCTATGATGTGATAGAAAAATGATCAGGCCAAACTCCGATCCCTTTTGCTTAAGTTAGGGAAGCTAACCTGCTTGGTAACAGATGTTACTGAAATACCTATCAATCAGCATTGATAACAGGATATTTATATGTACAATAACAGTAGTGTCAAGGATTGTTTAGAATATTTTCTCTTGGTGGCCACTGGGTGTCCTCATTTACAAAGTAAATATGCAATATTTAGTGAAGGTCACTGGAGAGAACAAAAGACACTAGTTTTCTTTTTGGCCCTTCACATACTGGGGATAAATTTATTGCTGAACTCACAACCAGGTTATATATTAGTACAGTTTAAAAACCTTCAGGTCAAACTGTTAAAGTTTATAACCAAGAGTAACTTATTCAGGGTCCACACATGAATTTAAAAGGCTGTTTCCTCAACAGAGGGGACTGTGATCAGCTATTAGAATGAGCCCTTATTCATTTGAAAATTGGCATGGGATTTTGACTATCTGCCGAGAGAGCCAGCAGAGAGGAGCAGAGAAGGTCTTAATTTATTCTTGAAAGAAAAGAGAACACCAAATATCTCCATGGGATATTTGTTAGATTCTGTTTTTATCTCACCTTTTCTGAAAACTAATTAAAAATAATAATGAGAAAGATAAAATATGTCCTTTGCCTAGGAAACCTGAAATAATGTGAAAAACATTACAATGAGCTGGGTCAGTATACTGATTATCAAACATTTCACATTTGAAGACAAAGAATTAAATTATTCCTTTGTGAACCTGTTATCCCACCTGTAAAGTGAAGGTGTGTATGCTTCACAGGGATGTTGTAGGGACAAATAGAATATGAGGCACATAAGGTTTCTAGGAAGAGAAACTGTACATGAGATAGATTTAGGGCATTACTAATATCCTAATTGTGGCTGAGTCACCGTTGTGTATGACTTGTTCCTGCTGGAAGACAGGAGTCAAGGCCAGAGCTCACACAGCCAACAAATATGTACTGATTTGCTGCTCGCAGGCACTGAGTGTGACACACCGCTCAGCAATCACTTAGAGCTCCCTAAAGTGGTATTTTGCATTTCTAGGATTGTCATTGTCTCTTAAATTTATACTTATATACATAATTGATGAGGTTCTTCCCTTGCATGGAAAAAAGAATTTCTGCCTTCCTCCAATTCAAGATACAGGCCTACTATTGAACATATAATAATATAAGGCCTTCAAATGTCATACCTAGCCAATTAGCTAATCCTTCCCCAAAATAAACTTTACTGTAATATTTTTTTCACTAGCATACATCCCCAGCTTAATTATTATTCTCTGGCATGTTATTTCAGTACATAAATTATCAATATGATTTTGTGTTAAAACCAACAATTTGACCAGGCATGGTGGCTCACACCTGTAATCCCAGAACTTTGGGAGGCTGAGGTAGGTGAATCACTTAAGTACAGGAGCTTGAGACCAGCCTAGCCAACATGGTGAAACCTCGTCTCTTCTAAAATACAAAATTAGCTGGGCATGGTGGCGCATGCCTGTAATTCGAGCTACTCAGGAGGCTGAGGCAGGAGAATCACTTGAACCCTGGAGGCGAAGGTTGCAGTGAGCTGAGATCATGTCACTGCACTCCAGCCTAGGCAACAGAGTGAGATTCTGTCTCAAACAAACAAACAAAAAACCCCCAACAATTTTTACAAACAATACCAGGGAAGCTAGGAAGCTCTATGAGTTATTCGCTGCCTTTCAGAGATGTTTGATTGTCTTACTAGTCAAGCTTAACAGCCTTTTCTGTTTTTAAAGGACCACCATGCATGCCTCTAGTACAGCAATCTCTAACACTTAATCAACAGTTAAATCTACAGCAATACACAATAGCCAGGTCACTTTCACCCTGAGATTATACTAAAGGCTCACAATATACTCAGAGTGTATGGAAACGTGTCTCATTTCTTCTAAAGATCCTTAAATTCCTTGCCTTTATAGTATTATCCAACTCATTAATTAGTAGACTCATTTTTCAACGACTGTAACCCCACAGATATGTATCTGCAGAGCCCTCCTGATTGTATTTTTACCCTTGGCCTTTTCTTCTTTTAGTTTCATCAGTGTGCACCTGCAATTTCACTTTTAGAACTTCTCCAGGCTCGGTGGCTGAACACCACACAGCACAGGCTTTATCTGATGTGCTGGCGCCTGGTGTGGTCTAAGACACACTGGTGTTTTGTTCTTGAAGTACAGGACTGATGTTCTGAAACCTAGACTCTAACACAAAGGAGATCATTAGCTCATTTTAAGTGTCTCTTTTCTTCCCTCCCAGCCTCCTCCTACCCACCCCAAAACTTCCTTAGTCCTAAGCACTGGGAGCAGATGGCAACCATATTCCAAGCTGAGTATACACAAAATAGTGCCATGGAGAACAGAGTGGCTTCAAAGTTAGCCTTTCTATTCAAGTGGGATGGCGGGGACTTCTGGAGGAGTGAACTCATCTCTCATTCATTTAATCCTCTATTCATTCAGCCAGGAATTTGTTTTCCTACACATCCTTCTACTGTCCAGCCAGTTGAGGGAGGGTGGGCATGAAGCAACTCTCTTGAGGGCCCTTCCAGCAGGAGGGCACTAAGATTCCTATGCCAAGCTCTTGTTTCCCTGGGCCAGCTCTGCCTGCTGCTGATCAAATCATGCCATTCCCATAAGAGGAGCTTGGGAACACAGTGTGTGGGGGGTGGATTTCTCAAGAACTGTCTCCTTGCTAGACTGACAGTCACATGCTGTATTCCCTAGACAAAGATTAGACCCAGGAAAAGGATGAAACAAGGAGGAGGATGTGGGGTTGCAGAAAACTGTGCAGGATGTTACAGCAACGGGAGGTGGGAGTGGGAAAACCTTTCCTTTTTGTTGTTTCAAGGTTTGCTAGAGCTTTTGCCTAATCATCTGTTTGAGCATCTTGAAAATAAGTATCTATTTCCATGATATCTATCAAAAACAGGCATCAGATTATACCACAAAGTTGACCTGCCATATTGCTATTAGAATTAAAACATGTAGCAGCCTACATTCAAAAGAAAGCTTTTCTGTTTCCCCAGCATAAAAAGCAGAGGGTATTTGTGATACACTGTGTTTTGTAGGTCTGCTAAATGAAAAAAATCATCCAGTAAAAAATTAGTACCTATATTTTCACAAACGGGCAAAATGCTTCCAAATGCACTACACCATTCTTTTCGCTTCATTCTCTCTACCACATTCACGTATTCATTCAACAAACATTTGCTAAGCACCTACCCCTACTCTGTGTAAGCACTTTGCTGGGTGCTAGGGATTCGGCACCAGACAAGGTAAACAAGATTCTGCCCTCCTGAATTCTGTCACCTGGCCAAAACATTTAACAAGTACACTGCTAGAATGTTATTTGAGGAAAAGGAATAATTCATCTTACCTAGTATTTCTTCTGAATCTTTCTTAAACATATTTCTTGAAGGTCCAGACTCCTTTAACTAAGAAGTTCTATCTTAAATCTTTCTCTTTCCATTGTTATATTCATTCCTTTCTTGGCTACAATGTTGAGAGTTCAGATTGCAACTGCTATCATTTCTGGGGGGAATGGGGGTGGGACTGTAACCCTGAGAATCCTTGCTTTTCAAACTACACATATATTTTCTCTGTAAATATTGTACCATCTAATTTGCGTCTTTGGATTTTGTTGATTAGCCATCAACATGTGATTTAAGGAATACTGCATATGAGATGCAGAAATCATGACTCAGTAAGTTATTATTTTAAAGCTCTATTTTGGGATTTATACAGACTTGTGTACAGTCTAGTTTGGCTTTCAATCTAATCTGCAACTATTACTAGGCGGGCTTGTAGATCAAGTTCCATATCCATGTCTCTGGAATTCTACAGTGAAGCACAAGTGCTCAGGAGTTAAGAGAAGCAAACGTCCGAAATTATCTCCACGCAGTACCAAAAACTGTGGGCATCACGGGATGGGGAAAACTTACCAGGTATAATGAGCCAGTGACTGTTACTGAATTTCTTAAGATTATACTTTTCCCAACTACTGCAGACTGCTTCAGAATAGAAGAAGGTGAGTAAGCAGGGTGATTACAAGCAATCCTCCTCAGAAGTGAAACTCATTTACTCTTCTAAGTTTACCTCTATTTTAAATTATTTCAGACAAATCTCAAGCCATCAAGCCGACTGACTTTCAAAAAAATAAAAGATGCATTTCTTTACTTGCTAAGTATTTGTCTCTGCAAAGGGCTCTCTGATACGGTAGCACAGAAGTTTGCACATTCTAAGGATCTGATGTTTTGCCCTCTTCGGGCATCCCGGCTGGAAGGAGCTACGGTGAAAGGGCACCTAAAGTGAATGGACAGATTGCAGATGGGTGCACATAGGAAAATGTGCAGATCCTATAATGTATTCTGAGGTAAGACAGCACACAAATCCATTCCCTATAATTTGAAAATCTCTCCTCTTTTTTTATTTTTTTTGAGACAGGGTCTCACTCTGTCACCCAGAGTGGAATGCAGTGGGATGATCATGGCTCACTGTAGCCTTGACTTGCTGGGCTCCGGTGATTCTCCCACCTCAACCTCTGAAGTAGCTGGACTACAAGTGTACACCAATATGCCCTGCTAATTGTTTTGTAGAGACGGGGTTTCACTATGTTGCTTACGCTGGTCTCGAACTCCTGGGCTCAAGCAATAAATCCACATTGGCCTCCCAAAGTGTTGGGATTACAGGTGTGAGCCAACACGCACAGCCTGAAAATCTCTCATTGACTAGAATGCACTTGAAGACAAGAAGGAACTTAATAGGTTAACAGTAGAATGTAATGCTATAATGTTAATAATACTCTAACCCTTCCCTATATCAAGAGGACCACATTCAGAGAGATTTGACACTTCTTTCAGCCCCAGTTTCCTTGTCTGTAAATGGGGTGTTTCTTAAGAATAAGATTATGCATATTAGTCCTCTTTCATTTTTAGAAAAAAAAATACAAATGGGGGAATAAAAGAAGGCAAAAAGATAATGGAGAAGCGTCCCAGTCTACTCAGGCCTGAATCCAAGAAGGGACAAGAAAAGGGGCACTGGCTTTTCTTGAAGTGAAGGAGGTAATTGTTCTACAGACAGTCTCCTCCCACAGAACTAGGGCTTTTCAGCATCAGTCACTCTCAGGGGGAAAGGATAGGGACCTGCAACAACTCTCATTTAGGCTGCATCAATTTTAGTTCATATTACTATTTTCAAACACTTAAAACTGTAGCTGACACTCAAATTCCTGGAGTGCTGGCTGTTTTTCTGGTGCTGCTTTAAGGGCTTTACATATAGTTTTCCATCGAATCCTTCTAATAACCCTATGAGATGGATACTATTTTTATTCTCATTATGCAATTATGCACATGAGGAAATGGAAACATAGGGAGGTTAATTAAAGGCACATAAAATGTATTCATAGGCTGAAGTTCATGTTAAAAAGAGCAAATAACTAGACCATGGGGGTGAGAAAATATTTTCTGAATATTGGAAAATAACACATAGCCCCAATGTTAGTCCATTATCAACATGTTCAAGAAATAGCTTTAGCAGTCTGTTATCATACCTGCCCCTGCCCTGAAGGCATGTGGGAGGCCATCAGGAGCCATTCTGCATTGGGTTGTTCACAGGGACCGCTCCTCCTTGCTTCTTAGTTCACTCTGGGGGGCCAGGGTGCAAATTCTGATTAGGATAGGTCCTGGGGAAGTGGCTTTTTCCTTCTTTTAGTTCTCTGACCCCAGTGTAACAAAATCTTTAAACCTGTGTCCCAGAACAACACACAGGAAAAAATATGAAGCTCTAAAAGAAAGGCCTAGTCATGGTACCAGTGGAGTCTAAGACCTTCAGGTCAAGAACTCCTGCTCTGGAGCAGGGCTGGGAGTGGGGGCACGCTTTGCCCGTATCACTGCCCAGTGAAATCAGGCCTGCTTTGCAGTGCCTGTTAGCATGTCAACCCAGGATTACTTAGGCCACTTCAGGAATCCCAGGATCTAGTCACCCATCTGGGACCTTTAGGTCAGGAATAAAATGGAATGGGCCAGATTTCTGAGCGTTTTCTAAAAACTGGAAAAATTGCATTCAGGCCTACATGTAAACAGCTATAGTATTTCCCTGAGAAAATGACATGTATCCTTTCCCCTGGGGTTAACTTTTAAAAGTTTTAGTTCAGAATTTGTATGTGTCTTTTCCATTAGACACAGAGTTATCTCTTGTAGTTCAAACTTATATGCACTTTTCTTTCATTATCTCCTTTACATCTAAATACCTGGTTAAGATATGAGGCAAAGAGATAATCAGTGATTACATAGGAAAGAAAGTGATTACAGCAAAAAATTTAATGACAAAGTTAATTCAGTTATTGCTTCTTGAAATTCTTTGTGTAGTACTCTACATGCCACACTAAGCTTTCTTAAAAATTCTGTACTCTTTGGTCTAATATCTTTTTATAAAACTGATAACCTAACCAAGCTAAAACTAGTGAGAATAAATAAGTAGGAGGAAACTCATTTTTAGAACTGGAGAGGAAAGGAAAAAACTCCTCAAGGTTGATTTTGACATCAACTATAAATTCATTTGGCCTTGTGAAATTATAAAGACTCATGTGCAAAATTCTTCCATGTGGTTGTTTATATAATTTTCAGTAGTGACAACATAATCTCCTTATTTAGTTTTACAGGTAATTTAATAGTAGAACAAAGTATCATTTGATTCAGTTGGTTCCAGATCACCATCCTAAAGTAAAAGTATATCAGATACTTTGTGAACAGGTGCGATTGGTCTTTGGAATGTCTTGGACCATCACAGAAAGCAGCATACTTTAAGTAAACAAATTGAAACCCACCCTCCTACAAATAATGAATTTGAGGATGTCTCATGACAGTGAAGGAGGACTTGAGAACAACACATAGATTTGTTATTAGTAATTACAGAGTTATCGGAATTGGGCATATCATGAAAGTAGTACACAGAACATGGCTTTTAAAGAATTACGCTTTGTCATTTTAAAAACCATTATTTTTAAAAATTGTTTTAAAAATTGTTAGGATAATTTAAATGTTCAAAGTATATGACACCTATCCTCTGCTTAGTGTTCAGAGATTACTGAGGGTAAGGAACTGAGTGAATATTTGTGAAGTAATAATTCTTGCAAAACATTGTTTCTCAATAAAAAGAAGAGAAAGCAACGTTGAGAAGTAGAGAAAGAACCAGTATAATATAATTACTGCTGCACTGGGCTTGGGTAGTGCCTTCAAATTCCTTTCGCATATATTTACCATTCCAGTTGCCCTGTGAAATGGAAGATCTAATTCCCTCTCACCTTGCCTATTTAATTGCAGAGTCTCCCTTAACACTGGTTTTTCTCAGTCTATAATGGGCTAGGAATTCTTGTATCATAAAAATATTCATTACTCCACTTTTGAGTTACTTATTCATTATTTCTTTTTAAAACATTAAAAGTTTTTAAAAAAGTACTTTGTAATAGTTGCTTTCCCATTTATCCTATGTTTGCTCTTGAACCCCTCTTTATGGTATTTTTTGTGACACATCTGATTCTGCTTTCTTGACAACAATCAGGCTAGTAATCCCAAAACCCAACGTAATCTTTTCCTAGGTCTCTCCCCCTCATTGGTGTCTGTGGCACCTGATACTGACCGCTGACCCTTCCTCTCTCTGATGGTTTCTCTGCACTATCCTGGTTTGTCTCCTATCTCTTAGACCCCTCTTTTCTTTTCCTCTATTTATGCATTCTTCATTCTCTTGCTTATCACTCATGTAAATATTTCCCAAGGTTTTCTTTTCCCTTTTTCTCTCAACAAAGACCTTTTGAAGTTTACTCCCATATCTATGGATTATAGTGTGGCCTTTTAGCCAAAGGGTTTGCTAGTCCTAATCTCAAGCATTCCTGCTGTGCCCCAGGACCCTGTTTGTAACTCAGTGTTAGTTGTCTCCACTGGGAACACCTGTGGTAGCTCATACTCAGCACTATATAAAATGGAACTCTATTCGATTCCTTTAAATGCTTTTCATCTTTCCTTGATATCTTGGAGTTATCTTTGATAATTGCCTTTGTTGTAACTAGCACTCAGCTCCCAGAGCTGTCTACCCTCATCCACAATATCTGTTGCACCTGGATCCTCCCCATTCCTCCTGTTACCGCCCCCTTCAGGTCACCAATAGTATGAAACACTGACAGCGCTGTCTGGACCCTCTCCTTCCTCCAGTTGCTCCTTCTTACATCCAGGCTGCCAAATCAGATCTTCCCAAAGTCTTGCTCATGGCAGGCCCCACTTAATACCCTTCCACAGCTCTGCAGCAGAGTGCAAATCCCTCATACCTAGTCCTAATGCTTCATTTCCAGTCTTTCAAAAGAGCTCAAAGGGAGCCATCTCTAATAAACCTAACTAGATATTATTGTTACCTAGATTAAAATAGACTTTACAAACTTTCTAAATTCTCAGATGCTCGTGATGTGAGGACATGTATTGTTTTAAGATTCTTGGTGGCGGTGTCTGTTTTTCTCCACCTTTGTGTCCGCACAGAACTCACTGTAGTGACAGGCACAAAAGATATATTCTATACATACTCACTGAGTGAGTGAATCAATGCTCTGGTGGGTCTGTGTGTATGGTGACATATCTTTAACCACTCTGCATGGAAGTTGTGAATGTTATTTGATCTTCTTTACAAGACTCTAAGTCTCGGAGCCTAGGGCTCCAGTTTATACAACTGCATCCTGCACAATACTTAGCCTGTGGTCCTCCACATTGAAAGCATCCACTATATTGATGGATGAACAGTGCTGACTCTCTTCTGTTCAGAAAACATAAGTTTTTCCAGAAGCAGACTTAGTAACAGGCAGCATAAATGGTGGGAGAAAGAGCAGGGTTCTGTTTCTGACTCTGTCACTCATTATGCTGGGAAACTTTTGTTATGACACTTGCATTATTTGGGCCTCAGTTTTCTCATGTGTACAATAGTGGGTACAGACCAGGTAACCTTTAATCTTGCAGTGCTGATAAAAAGTTACAACTGGTACACATTCCTCAGCGAGAAAAAATGATTCAGAGGCAGAAGAAAAGCAAAAAAGAAACTGCCCCCCATAAAAAAAAAAAATTCTGCTGATGAAGTAATAAGGTACGTGATTATGGTACCTAGTGTGAGGTGACTGGTGGAAAGATTCAACTTGAAATTTCCTTAAAGCAAGAAGTCCTTAAAGAATCCTCATGCCTGCTCTCAGTCAATCCTACATATTCCAACTCTAAGGGCAGTAGTGCATGTGGCCTCTTTTATTGTAACTAAGGATGTGAGAAGTCTTCACAGATATGGAGAAGCACTAATTTTATATAATGAAATTTGCCATGAGCAGAGGAAGCACACACAAAACTGTCACTAGCAGCTGTAGATAAGAATTAAAGATGTATTGCTGCATGGGATGAGATGGCAAGATGAAGAACAGAACCCTGAAAATCAGCAATGGGCCCTAACAATTACATGTAGACAATCATACCTATGCACTGTTTGGGAGAGCAATATGACACAGTGTAACTTAAGCCAATGGGCATTGAGACCAGACTTGTCAAGGGACCTGGGAGGATTTCATAAGAGGACAGACTGTTAGAGTCTGGAGGGGCGACAAGTCGATGACACAGTTCCAGCATGACACCTGTAGGTAACTCTGGCTCCATGAATGAACTTCTCTCAATAATTAGTTATTCTGAGCCAGGTGTGGTGGCTCATACCTGTAATCCCAGCACTTTGGCAGGCCGAGGCAGATGGATCGCTTGAGCTCAGGATTCGAGAGCAACCTGGGCAACATGATAAAACCTCATCTCTACAAAACAAACAAACAAACAAACCCCAAAAAACTAGCTGGATGTGGTGGCACGCATCTGTGCTCCCAGCTACTCAGAAGGCTGGGTGGGAGGATTGCTTGAGCCCGGGAGGCAGAAGTGGCAGTGAGCTGAGATTGCACCACTGTACTCCAGCCTGGGCAACAGAGCCAGACCCTGCTTAAACAAAAAAGAAAAAGAAAAAGAAAATTTATTTTGTGATTTACTGATCAAAATCATCATTAGGACCTTCAGAATACTTTTTTTTTTCTTGAGACGGAGTCTTGCTCTGTCACCAGGCTAGAGTGCAGTGATGCGATCTCAGCTCACTGCAACCTCCACCTCCCGGGTTCAAGCAGTTCTACCTTAGCCTCCCAAGTAGCTGGGACTAGAGGCATGTGCCACCACACCAAGCTAATTTTTCTGTTTTTAGTAGAGACAGGGTTTCACCATTTGGTCAGGATGGTCTCGATCTCTCGACCTCATGATCTGACCACCTTGTCTCCCAAAGTGCAGGGATCACAGGTGTGAGCCACAACGCCTGGCCCCTCGGAATACTTTCTTACTTCGACTGGCTATGTGGAAGGAAGGGTGCTTTTGCCTATTAGAAAATAAGTAGGTGTCTTGCTTTATTATATATTTGGAAAGCAAATGTCTCTAAAATGGACATAGGATTTAGCTGAGCTGAATTATAACAACAGACAATGTTACCCAAAAACAAATTTTCCCATGATTAATATGAGGCAAAGAATAAGAAGGCCTCAGTGTTATAACTGAACTGTTCTGTTTTCTGAAAACTCTGCGCTCTCTTTGTGCCTCTATGGTTTTGCTTCTTTCTGTTCCTTCTGCCTGGAATGCCATTACTTCTGCCTTCTATTTTACAAATGCCCACTCTTTTATGATCCAGTTTAATGTCATTTTTGGTGTGGAGCTCTTTCCACTGCAACAGGCTCTTTCCTCGGGGGCTCTGTAGCATTTTGTGCATACTGGAACACTTTAATTCTGCATTTGTATTTACCCCGTTATGTTCCAAAATGTGGGGATGGGGTCTTATTTCTATCTTCATCCCTAATCTTAGCTGAGGACTTGGTGCAGAAGGAGGATCTGATAACGTTTCATCAATGACTGAATTAATGACTAAAGGAATGAACGAATGACTACCAGAAATTAGTGCATTAAGTGACTATGGGAGAAATCCAATTAAATTGGTATTGTAGGGAAATAACAAGTTTTGTAAAAAGAAGGCAAATTTTAAAGATAGAGGTAGATTTAGATACAAAGTTTCAAGACCTGTGCTTTTTAAAAATAAGTGTGTCCCCAAATATACAAAGTGGAAACTCTGGGAAATTAGAGCAAATAAAAAAAACGAACTGGCCTTCCAATGTGTAAGTGCTGAACTAAGCACTAAAATCTCTAAATAAAGGGTATAAAAGGTAACGAAAACATTCCAAAGAGATTATATATCAACGAACTAAGAGGCAGAAAGGTGACTTTTTAAAAAGGGAAAGACTATCTTTGATGACATGAAATCCACATTTAACAGATTACTTGGCAATGAAATGGCAGAAAAACAGTTTAAATGAAAAGATAAATCTATAATTCTTTACAGAACATAGAATAAAGCAGAATGCAGAACACTCTGGGGGCAACGAGAGCATTTAGTTATACCAAAGATGCTCTATCACTGCTTAACTGATATGGAATTTATTAGAAAATTAATAACAAGCCATTGGATAGTGACTGTCTGTGGTTGTTATTCCATTCCATTTTGGCTATATTTTCTCTGCAAATTAGTGTGACCCTAAAATGTTTTCAGGATTGTCCAACTTGTCCTAAATTCCATAAATAAACTCTTTCAGAGGATGCTGTTTTTTGCCATGTCTCTATTACGGTTCTTCACAGATGGACCATTTTTGTCCTTCCAAAGTCTAAGAATAACTCTTTCAGTTATCAAGACATACCAAAATCCAGTTCAGCTGCTCCTGTGGGATTCCAGTTAGTTTAGACACATCTGCTGAGATACATGCATTTGAATCCAAATGAAGCTTTTGTTTGATTATACATTTTGAACATTTATGGAGGTTTTCTGGGGCCAAAATGTTTTTCATTTTTTGGCACACCAAACAGAGATCTTCAGTTATAAACACTGCCTTCTGAGCACCTCCAACAGAAATCCAATCTTTTCATGTGAACAGGTGCCTCAGGAAGTTTTTGGAAGGGTTTACACTGAATCAGCTTTCCGATTGGAAACTTTCTGAACATGCAGTCAAATTTGCCAGAGACCTTCAAACTTGCTTGAGCAGTTTTCACTCATACAGACATACATTCACACATAGAGACAGCCCAAGTAAAAGCAAATCAGAGCCCTGTAAAACTGAAGTATGTTTCTAAAAGGTTAAATATCATATGCAACCAAACTGAACAAAAAGAAATACACAGCAGGAGACAGAATGAACAGATAGCAAGAGGTTCTTCATTGAACATGTCTCCCTTAAAGCCTTACCTAGAGTTTAAGCTATACATCCGTTCAGAAAAGTTTTTTTAATCTCATTTGGTTTCATATATATACTCTTTTAAACACAGCACCATAGAGTATTGCTACTAACTCCTTTCACTCACAAACCCGTTCAAACAGTTATTTTGAAACACTTTCCTCTCTAACACAAATGGGTAAACCAGATTTAAATGTAAAGGAAGAAGCAAAATTACTCTTTAAGTCAGAGGTTCCTTAGCAAAGTCCTCATCTTACCTGATTTCCTATAACTTTTACTTTCCAGTTTGAATAGAGCATAGACTAAAAAGTTGTTATAGAGTAAAACAACTTTTTAAGCCTTATGCCTATAAGTTTTTGCAGAGTAAAATCACTCCCCCAGTGGGCATGCCTGGAATTCAAGAGGAAATCTGCTTTCAAGTTGTTCTTATGGCCCCGAACCAGATGCTGTAAGGTGGCCAGAAACCTTTGTCTACACCCACTTAGCAGATTTCTGGCTCGTTATCAGGGAATAAAAGGTTTATTCGCAGAAATGAATAATTTCCTTCAAAATATCCCTTACCCTATTTACATGCTCGCATATTCCTTCCATTTTGTTTTCCCCCTACAGCTTTACTAAGGGAATTAATTATCTGGAAGAACGGGAACATACAGTAAGTACATCTGAGTTACAGGATGAGACACAGTATGTCATCTATTAGGCCTGGCTAAGACCAGCAGCTGATGCTAAATGGGAAGGAACATGCACCAAATGTTTTTTAATCACAAAGTTAGTAATTAATTGCTCTTTAAAATACATTTTATGCTTCTTTCTGTCTGTGTACATGAAATGCACATTTATTACATGCCAAAAATTACAACATTATGGTTTAAATGTGACTGGCACGGAAGTCCGGAAATCAGAGCTAATGTTCCCACAGCAACTTTAATTCTGTCCGTGTGCACATGTAGAGCTATAATAGTCTTCCGTTTCAGGATAATACGTATAGATGGTTTTGGGAGGGAAGCTAAAGACCCATATCCTCAACTGTAGTTACAGGAAAAAATCAAAGGATAAAAGCTGTGCTCCTTTCCACATACATGGATAAAAACAATGTCCCCACACCCAGTGTTGTGTAATCAGGGAATGAAAGAATCTGCTGTGATGCCAGCACTCAAGGGGACAGTTTCTGTTGCTGTGGGAACCTGAACTTTGCATTTCCTGACTTTGGGGTAATTAAAATGTCAGCCTTAATGTGGCATTAATGGAGTTTGCCATAAAAATCCTCTGTTTTGTTCTCTAAAAAATTGCTTAAAAGTTCAAAATGAGCCAAATGTACCAAAAATTTTAATCACAGAGACTCGGGTGGGTGAAGCAAATGGTTGGGAGGGGGAGGCCAAGGAAGGCAGATGGCAAGAGTTGGAAAAAAAGGAAGAGCCCACTGGCCTCTGTGAGTGGCCAGCCCCAGCAAAGTGATGCTACAGAGCTAAAGTTAAACCCACCCACACAACAGTTTGGAAATGTGTAAAGGTTCAATGAAAAATAAATAAAAACTGTTCAAGCGTAAGTGCATCTTGGCAAGGACACAAAAAATGAGATAGTCTGATGAGGCCGGTGTAAAACATGGGAAGGTGAGTCACCACGGATATCAGCTTGCAACAAAAGAAAGACATCAGAATAGGTGGATCTACAGCAGAAGTAGGGAGGATGGCCACAGGGAGGAAAATCACTTCTTTCAATGGGATCCTTATTTGGGGGAAAACAAAATGGAAGAAATATGCAAGTAAAAGTTCTGGTCGCGTCTATCACATGTATATGACTGTGATGTGCTACAGCTTGATAGCTGTCAAGAAAGGTTTTTCATATGGAGAGCTTCGTCTGCTTTACTGACTTGGTTTAGTTCTGCTTAAGCATTTAAAGGGAGCACTTGGCTCAGCTCATACTCAGCCTGTTTAGTGGGGAACTGCTCTATCAAACACCTAGGGTGTTTTTTACCCTTCAGATTCCATAACTCATCTTAATGCCTTCCATTATCACCATGTGAATTTGCTTACCATTAGATTTTTAGCAATGGTAAAGAGATGATAAGCTAGGGGGTAATGGGGGAATACTGTTAAAAGGAAATTGTGTTAGTAGGTGCACTGCAAAGCAACATACATTTTAGCAGCAATATTAACCTCATCATCTCAAAACAGAAAGCATATCTCAACTGTATTTCTTCTTGTTTTGAATACTACTGGGATCTTTTGCCAAATTTGAAGAGGCTCAGGAAGTGAAATAGCCAACTGAGAATTTAGGGGGTCAGACTTGTCATCTTTGCTGGAAAATACAGCCCGTGTCCTTCATATGCAAAAAGGATGGTGGATTACCCAACCATGTCAGTTCATATGCAGAGCTGACTTTTCTTTTGTGGGGATGCTTTATCCATCATGTTTTACAACCCAGTCACCAATATGAGTAGTTGCACATTTTCAAGATGCCTGTTCAGAGCCAAGAATGCCATCTTTGGGCTCAGACCAGAGAATTCCAATAAGAAATGCTCTCACAATGAGAGTAAATCCATAAACACCCCTCGGTACCCAAATAAGTTAACCACAAGCGAGTCTTTCATCTACCTGGGTGTCAATTTTCTCAGTTTTCTCATCTGTAAATTGGGAAGGATCATACTGACAGGAAATGGGCATTAAAACATGACTAAGAATAATTTTGCTAAACACATGACAAATAAAAAGGTGCTATAAAAATTCAGGCATTTGTGAAAGCTTGGAACACTACACACTGGTGGAATGTTTCTGAAGTTAAAGAGACTAACAAGTCAAGGGCACTATTTTTAAATGCCCCAAATCTGTTAGTTCTAAATAGGAACTGAATATTTTACCTTAAAGAAATTAGGCTTTTAAATTAATCTATGGTAAGAATGACATTTGAAAGTAAAAAAAAAAAAAAAAAAAAAAAAAAATCCTCTTGAATGCAAGAAGAGCATCCAAAAATTTTAACAGCTTAAAATAAACCTTTTTCCTGTCTTCTCTCAAGCAATCTCCAAATGGACAGATTTCTGTGAATCTTTCCTAAAAACAATTTTCTTCTAAGTGTAGGCTCAAATCAGGACAAACTACAATCCAAATATATTTGGAGAAAAGTATAATCAATTTAAACAACAGGTTGGAACAGAGAAGACTTACACATCTTAATGGCAAAATCAAACTGTCTAAAAACAGCTGGAGATCAGGTTTCTCCTCCTGGTGTGTTCTTCCAACTGAACTCACATCCATTGGTTCCCCAGGGCCACCAAGTAGATGTATGGTGACACCACACTCGTGCTGTTCCTTAAACTTACTTCACGCGAATGCTAAGGCCTGGCCAGAGGATGCTTATGATAAAGCACAGTAAGTGAAGCCCAGTGCTTTTTCTATTCAGCAAAACATTCATTTTTGCTGCAACAGAAGACTTCTGGGCTAAGGCAATTCTATGTAATCCACACCCATAAGGTGCGGCAGAAAGCCAGGTAATGAAGACTTGCGTGGAAAAACTCCAGGCCCTTCACCACAGAAACAGGCGATTTTCCTGGTGGGAAGGGACAGTGTGCACATGCCTATTGGGCACTGTGCCATGGTACTTTCCAATTCTTTCTGTCATTACTATTACGCTGGAGATTGCCAGGCAAGAAGGTCCAAGGATGTGATGATTAGGACGGTCCTCAGGACACAGTCCCTGCTTCTGCCCCCTGGTTTCTCTACAGAAGCCGCAACTTTGACTGTTCAAATCACATAGGCCACAGCCACAGAGATTTGGCTCATGTTACTTCCCTTTTCATTTTTTAGTGACAGTTAGAATATGGTCTTAGCCCAACCTTAAGTAGAACAAGCTCTCTTCACCCCAACACTGTCCCCAGGTCATTTCCCTCTCTTTAGAGATTATCATGATGAAGCAAGTGGAGAATGGAATCTCCTGGACCAGTCTGTCTCTTGCCTTCTTTGCAGAATGTTACATTTGTTCTGTCAGAAGAATAACAATAAAAGATTTAGAATCTCATTTCCTAATAATTTTTGTCTTTGTGGACAAAATTTTATTTTTGAAATAAAACTCTGTGGGTCTTATGTTACTCATTTTAAAGAAGAATATGCCAGTTACTTGCATGTTACCAGACATCCTTTATGGAGATCAGTTCAGAAGAGTTGTTGGGCATCTTAAGACTAAAAGGAATATTCTTTTGGATTTGACTCCAGAGTTATTTCATTCCTTTCCATTGTCAACACACGTTTCTTTTTCTCTGAAGTATTGGGTTACATTTCAGAAAAAGAAAAAAATCTCCTAAACGTGATTTATCAACTTGCTTAAAATAGAACTAGAAGTGACTCCCAGATTAGTGGGAAGATGGCAAAAATAAACAGCAAAGAAGTGATTTCAATAGCGACGATCTCATTAAGCTGCCCATTTCCAAATTTAGCCCTTAGGCAGTTTTTTTAATTAAAAAATATTTTTAACCTGGATTCTCATTGGCTGTGTGAAGTCTGGGTGGCTTCTGAATTCTTGGAAGCCATTCTCTTTTCTTCTGTAAATTTATGCTATCCTTTAACCACTTCAAAATAAATTAAAAACTGGAAAGACAGAAATTCAGCCAAGCTACATGAGACTCCAATAACTAATGCAAATCTGATTTGTGTTATGTAATTTCAAAATGGATGTTTCCTTGTGTCTAACTGGCCTTCTGAGGTCCATGTTTGGTTGTTCAATTTAGTAATTATGGAAGTGCCATTATCCAGATCAAGAATAAATGAATACCAGCAACAAAACTTCTTTTTCTAAGTTAGTGCTACGAAAAGAACGTGGTTTATGTAATTAATTAGCCTTTTAAGGCCAAATGGCATGTCACCTGGCTTTTAAATATACTCTAGCTTTGAAAACATAGAGATGTTGGCTGAATGAAAATGGTGGCACGTTACTTTTGGCTGCCTGAGAAGACCAAATGCAAACGGCTTGCTCTGAAAGTAAAAAAGCCAGAACCCAGGGGAGAAGCACTACTCCGCACTGCGAAGACACCATCACCTTAGTGGTGTACTCACAATCAGATGACCCGGTGTGAGCGTGAGAGTTTGTCAGTGAATGTGTTGAGTGGATGATGGCTGGGTCTGGAGACAAAACAGCTTCAAAGTTCAGGCAGGGAAGGCCCGGCTTGGCGCTGGATCCACCCGGCTGAGTAATCTCATTCTCCTCAGATGCCTTCTGGTTTTCAGCTGTCTTGGGTTTCTTCCTGAAAATAAACAAAGGGCCCTTTGAAGGAACTGACTGCATATTTGGGAAAAGGCATTTTTAGAATCTGTTAAAGATAACTTGATTTTTTTTTTCTAAAGGGGGATGGGAGGGAGTCCAGTATGTCCCTTGTTTTAAAACAAGCTGATTCTTGTTTTTTTTCCCTCCAGTAATGGCCTAACTGGGAACACATGAAAGCATATGGGCCAAGCAAACAGCACCACATTTGGACTCTGTTGGCTGCATAAAAAGACCCTGTCCCAGAACTTTAGACAGCTTGAGCTACGTATGGCTGACATTATCCAAGAAAGCATCCCTCTTCCCCCCTTAGGAGTTTTAACATGGTCTGGAAAAATACTAGTGGAAGTTTTACCGTTCTAGCATTTGTCAGGAAGCTTAGAGACAGGACTCGTGGAGTAATGGGAGGAGCACTGGACTGGGAGTCAGGAGACTTGAGCTACGGTACTAGCTGTGCCTCTAACTTGCTGTGTGGCCTTGGGCACCTCACTTCACCTCTCTGGGCTTCAGTTTCCTCATCTGTAAAATAAAGGGCTTGGATTAGAAGGCCTTAAAGGTTCCTTCCAACTTTAAATTTCTACTCATGGAATACATTATGGAACATTCAACTTTCTTGCTCTTACTTAGATTTTATCTTAAATAAATTTCAATTCACAATTTAAATTTGCAGCCTGTACAGATGAGGGGGTAGTGATGGGAGGTTTCTGTTAGAGTAGCAAGTGAAAAGTGAAAAGAAGAGCTTAGATTCTAGTAGCTGAAGACAGAAGGTGTCATGCAGAGATTTTTCTACTCCAACTCTTTATTCATCCTATGTCTAAGGTTTTTGATTTGGTGCATCGTCCTGGAGTTTAGGGTATGACTGTGTGTTTGGGACATGAGGAAGAGAAGGGTGAGAAAGTAATTGTTACTAATTGTTATATGGGGTCAGGAATAGGAAGTAAAACAGCACAGCTATCAGTCAGCTCAGGTCCCCTCTCCCCAGGACAATGCAACTGATATGAAACTAACGAATACTTAGCTTATACTACTCGTACCCTAGACCACAGCCACACTGGATTATTATTAATAGTTTCTGAACATTTCTCCAATTCCCTTGGATTTGTGTCTTTTTCTATCATTATGTGGACAGTGACCAGAAAAAGCATTTCTTTTATTTGTAGAAGACTATGTGTGGTACAGAATTTGTTGTAAGTAGATTTGTTTCCATGTTTCCCTTGTTTCTATGAGCATGGTAATGGACTTGTTATGCAGAATATTTTGTATTTAAATTTGTTGTGCTGGGTAGTTAAATCTGCCCTCGCAGAATATGGTGTTATGATTAGTATGCTGTGTTTTCAGTCCAACAGGTTGTGAAATAAAATCTGTTTCTTCAGAGGGCAGGAGGCAGAGATGGCATGATAAAGATTAGAATAGAGGAGAGGCTTTCAGACATCTTTTTCAGTATAGAGGAAGCCAATAGAAGAGAAGCAACAAATTATAAGACCTTATCAATTGTTTTTTGAATGGTGACTATGGGAGTAACCCCCAAATCTTGAGTGTCTACATGGACCCTGAAGGAGCTGGTATTCTGGTTTTCAGTCTAAAGATGTAGCCAAGATTGGAGTTGCTAAAGCCCAACTCCTTTACTATAACCGATGCTTTCTCTGAGGTCCGTATCTCTATCACTGTTGTCTACCAGCAGGTTGGAAACCTCAGCATCACTATACACCTTCCTCTGCCTTAAAGTCAATTCATCAATAAGTTCTTATAGTTCTGCTTCCTTCATATTTTTTTTCACATCTGTGTTTCCATTCCAATTTCAATGCAATCACCTTACTGCTATTTATCCAGCCGATTGTTTACTAGCTGGCTCTGCATCCTCCTTCACTCCTCTAGTCCTGTTTCTTTGCATTCACTAAATCTAAGATGACTACATTAGCCTGACACTCAAGGTTGGTTCCGTATCTCCTCTAACTTTTCTCATGTGTCCTATATATTGGCCATACTGGACCCTCAGATTTCTTGAATATCCTCCAGAACATCCTGGGAGTCTACATTCTGGGGTCTACATCTTTGCTCAAGTTTTCTCTTGCTTTGAATATCCCGTATTTCATCGCTGCCCTGTTGAAATCACACTTATTATCCTTCATACTTATTAAATGGTATCTTCATCTTATAACTGTCTTGATTCCTCTCTGCCAGATAGGACTTCATTCCCCACACTGAATTCCTCCCTAAGTCTTTCTCTGAAATGCCTATGCTCTTTTTCTTTCCTTAATCTTATTTCACTCACTCAATTTTATTTCAATCATGGCTATTTATGTGCATATCCCTCTTGTGAGACTGTAAGCTCTCTGAAGGTAAGGAAATGTCTTAGTTATTTTTGTATTCCTTGTGTTCATTTATTCTTTTATTCTTCCTTCTCTCCTGTCATTCATTCATTTACATATTCATTTTACAAATATTTATGATGTCCCCATGATGTGTCAACATGGGCTAAAGAATAATAAAACAGGCCTGGTTCCTTCCCTCCCAGAGTTTACTGCCTTGTCCATACTATTAGGCAGTGTAGCTTAGACAAAGCTGTCATTCAATAATTGATTGTGGACAGAATGAAAGGAAGCTGAAATTAAAGTGTATTTTAAGAACAGTCATAGTTTGAATCCCAATAAAGTTTCTGACTTTTCATGCAGCAAGGTAGCAAAACTACCTGACTGACTGCTTTTGCTTTAAGTCTATGAGGGGCATTTAATAAGAGCAGGACTATTTTGCCCAGTAAGGCTAGGCTGGCCCTCAGGATTCATTTAAATATAGCGACAAAACAGTAATGACATATGTCACTTAGCGGAAAAAAATGTTTTTTTTTTGATATTTGTAGATAGGGCCTAGGATACTTTCAGATGTGTACTTCGGAAAATTAAGAAAGATTTCTTTCAAACATAAAGACATAGCAAAACCACCAATATATTACTCTTTTATTTTTAACACTGCAAAAATTATACTGTTCTTCATATCAATGCCCTTGTTTCCTTCCCTAGATTCGCTCTTGCTTCCTGACTGACATCTTGTACCACATCCTCCTGTTGCCTCAATGATCACTTTGGGAGAATATTCATAGCACAGAGGCATTGGAGCTACCTCTATAAACAGGAAAGGTTAAAAACTCAACCTTTTTGGCTTATCCCCTTATTTATCTTATATCACTTTACTTATCCTTATACCACTGGGCTGTTTCCCAACTGTCCAGATAACAGAGAACTGCTCACCATCCTCAGAAGCAATTCATGTCCTATCTCACCCTTTCTAATGGTTCTTTGGACTCCTTTTTCTTGACCTGAGAAACCCTAAAACATAGCACTCTTTTATGCCTAGACATGCACAGGTATTGTGAACTGACCCCATTTTTGCAGTTCATAGTTTATTAAGGAGGAAAGAATAAGTCCTGTCATAATTAGTTGAAAATACATTTTGAGGCTCTGTAAAAAGAATTATAAACATGGCACATCTGAGGGCAAGTCTTTTCAAGGCTCTGTGGCGATGCACTATTCCCTGGAGCCTTTAGAGGGCAGCAGCACACTGGCTGACTCCAGCGGATTTCAGAGAGGCAAACTCCCGACCAGAACCTTCCCCCTGGTCACCATGCCAAAGGTTGATTTGCCAGACTCTGGCCTCTCAGTCTCTCTTTTTCAGTTCTCGTTCTCTCTCTCTCTCTCTCTCTGTCTCTCTCTCTGTCTCTCTCTCCCTCCCCCCCACCCCCTTCCTCCTCTCTCTCTATTAAAATTATACACTCTGATGAAGTCGCCCCTCAACCGGAAAATGAAAGCTTCAATGAAAAAGTTGGACAAGCCAACAACAACAAAGAAAGAAACCAGGGAAAAAGGGAAAGGGGGCTGGTGGCAGGGAAGGACTTAAGAATAAGAAAAGGGCAGATGTTTCGTAAATATATGCAAAGTAAAACTGGGTGTACCCTGAACACTTCCACAGAGAAACAGACCAATCATTGTGCACTTCCTCCCGCCACACTGGTGGAGCTCTGCATTCAAAAAAAGAGAGAGAGAAAAAAAAAGCGTGGCCGCAGGCACCCGCCTTTCAACGGTCAGTTCTGACATTCTGACTGAACATCTCTCAATTGTCCAAGGAGAACAAAAACATTTTCATCTCCTCACTGCAAACATTTCTGTTATGAGAAAAGGCTGCTTCAAGAACTGGGAGTGTGTTCTAAGGAGAGTGGCGACTGAGTTAGCCAGCAGAGCCTTCTGGTTTTTAACTCTCATTGTGCTGGCCCCAGTAAGAAGTTTTAGGCTGAAACATAGCAGTGAGTAAGGCTGTGGAGGATGTTGGCTCTTTCCTAACTAGACCATATTGTATGTGGAAAGAAATATGCATTAAAACATATTGATGATATGGTAGGTATTAAGTATGTTAAATGCATGGAAATTAACCAGATCGGCGGCATTTGATGTATATATTTCACACTCTTTTGCACATATTGCACACATACAGTGATGGCAATGCTTTCTGCAACATATGGAAAAATAAATATTTTATCCGTGTGAGCTCTTAGCAGTCTCCAGGGTGTTGAGAGGAGAGTGCTCTCTTCTTTCACCCTATCCCAATTTTCTCTCTTCACTGGGCTCCCACCCTTTCTTGCACGTTAATGTGTCTTTTACTTACCAGCTTGGTCTTTTCCGATCTGATAAGTAATGTGTCTGTTACTTATCAGATAGGAAAAAATTAGTTGGAACCTCCTATTGGCTCATGATAATTTAGACCAGTGATGCCTCCCCCGATCTTGCTGGAGTAGTAACCATTTCCCTGCTCTTTTCCCCAGCAATGCATTAAATAGGCTTAGTATCTGGGCAGGAGAGAAAGGGTAGGTGGCAACAAACCACCCCAACAAGTGTGGTAGCGGAACTGTGCTCCACTACCTATTAGCTGTATGCCCTAGGTAGATTACTCCGCATCTCTGAGCCTCATTTTCCTCATCTGTAAGATGGGAATAACAATACCTACCACTTAGGGTTATTGTGAGGAACAAATGAGATAAGCCATGTAAAGTGATTTGCCTTGTGTTGGCACATGGTAAGGGCTCAATAATGGTAGTTCCTCTCATAGGGATTGTTAGTTCTGTGACTTTCATAATGTTAATTTTAAGAAGACATTTCCGGGCCGGGCGTGGTAGCTCATGCCTGTAATCCCAGCACTTTGGGAAGTCGAGGCGGGCAGATCATGAGGTCAAGTGATTGAGGCCATCCTGGCCAATATCGTGAAACCCCGTCTCTACTAAAAATACAAAAATTAGCTGTGCATGGTGGCATGTGCCTGTAGTCCCAATTACTCAGGAGGCTGAGGCAGGAGAATTACATGAACCCGGGAGTGCAGAGGTTGCAGTGAGCCGAGAGCGTGCCACTGCATTCCAGCCACAGAACAAAAAAAAAAAAAAAAAAAAAAAAAAAAAAAAAAAAAAACACATCCCCCTCTCACATCACAAAAATCTGTAGACACATAGAGATTGGGCACAGGGGCAAATGGATTGCTATTGTAGCAAAGGCAGAAACAATGTTAGGACAAGCAATCTCTTCTTCAACACTTTGATCTCACTGTATACCTCCTGACATCTCCTTTCTGCGCACATGTTTGTCATAGCTGTGGCTACGCTATACCATTAGCTCCTTGAAGCTGAGGGCTGAGCAAGCTATACTTAGCCTATAGAAGCCCGTCAAGCCTGAGCACTATGGTCTATTCATTGAGACCAACCTATGGGACTCTGGCTTATCATGTTTTCTTACAATTTATCATTTCTCTACCTGGTCTGATGTCCTCACATCAATTTAAGATATTTTTGTGATTAAACACATTTTATTTTCTCAATCTTTTTTTTTAACCTTGGCAGGGCTGATTTATAATTTTTTTCAGTATAATTTCCCCCTAACTGTATCAGTCAGGATCCTGGCAAAAACAGATGGCACATGCAAAGTTTTTTGCTAAAGAGGGTTTAATGAAAAAACTGTATTTGGAGGTGAAGATGAGGTTCAGGGACCTCAAGGGAGACAGCACCAGGTACTAGCAATAGTGGAGACTGCTAGGTACTAGCAGTAGTGGAGAGCTTTAAACCATTTAAACTGAAGGGGCAAGTAAAATGGTGATGAATTCTGAGCCCAGCCAGAATTGGAGTTGGGAGGGAGGGCTGAACTAATACATTCCCTGACCTGTCTCTTCTCCCACTTTCACATCTCCTGCTGATGTTGCCTTCTGGCCAAATTCAAAGGGAAGTCCAAGGACAAGAGGGCCTGAGTAATGGAGTCCAGAAGGCCAGTCTTCTGGGTCACATATCGGGGCAACGAATGGTTCTGCGTTTTTTTTGGGGGGGTAGAATGGGGTGACAAGACTAATCAACGTTATGTGTTGTCTCTTATACTTTAAATTATACTTTCTGGAAGAAGGATAGAACAAAATAAAATCAGTTCTCTCTTAGCTTACATGTACCTATTATGTTGAACTGCCATTCATAGAGCAAGAAAAGAGAATGTACGCTCAGCTGAGCAGGGATTTCTGTTTGTTTTGCTTGCTGCCATATCCCTAGTTCCTAGAACAGTGTCTGGCACATAGTATATGCTCAGCAAATTTTAGATGACTGAGTAAATATACTCACCTCTGCCATGACAGACTTTATATATAGACACCATGTCACTGAATTATCACAATGATCTGGTTAAGTAGGCAGGGCCACTGAGCATTATTGTGCAGGTGGTATGGGGGGTGGGTAGGTATTAAAATTTAATATAAGCCTTCAGACTAGGCCCAAAGCATTGTCAACCCACCAGAAGAGATATACTTCTGCAAATGGTTCACATTTTAATTTTTTATCCTCTTTATTGATTTTTGCACCTAGCAAGTCTCTGCAAGTTTTATTATTATTTCTCTTTTATACATTAGAAAGCCAAGTTTCTGAATATCAAAGACTGCAAAGATTATAACCCAATCTGCCCATTCCCTAGGGCCCATGAGAAGTAAAAGCAGGCACTGGCATTCTGCAGATGAAATACTTCCTATGACAGAAATAAATGCTCACTTGTAGACTTCTCTGTAATTTGTAGGCAACATCAGGTCCTGATTTCTAGGTCTGGATCTGGGTTCTCTGTAGCACAGGAAGGTAAGAGTGATAAGAACTCTTTTCCCTCTTAAAGGATACAGCAACTTTGAAACCCGTCTGCATCACAGTAAGGCTGTGTTATCTGTATCAGCATAGTTACTCTGTGATGAAGAAAAACTCAGAAAACTATCCAGATGTGGGAATTTCTCAGGTATTCCTTGCACTTGAACTTAAGGATGAATGAAGGTATATATAAGTAAGTTCCTTGTGTGGGTGTGGACTGAAGAAACTACGTTTGATCTTCTGTTACGTCTTTAGTCCCCAGTACCTCAGTCCTATTAGTACTACAGAACACATTCCCCTCCTGGAAAGGCAGGCCTGTCTATCACCCACACATCAGCTACCATCAATTATGATTCAGTTGACTGGAAGCATTAAAGGTAAAAGAGCAACACAAAAGAAAACAAAACTCTGGCTTCATCCCTTTGGGTTCGATTTATGCCAGAATAGCTAAAGACATAGAAAGACAAATGTAAATATCCTACCTGAAGCCTAAGAGGGATGTTAGTCTCCCAGGTTTAGCGTTTTCCAGTAACATAGAAGTCTGTAAAACACCATCCCATTACCTGCCTCATAACATATAGGAAAACTTGTGAATATAACAACTAGATATTGTTTTAAAATGTATAATTAAGTTATTTAGCATGCAGAACTTCTAAATAATTCAAATGTCTGGCTTTTCTAGTGGAAAATAGCATATATTCATCTGTTATTTTAGCAATGATGAATGAATACTTGGTATCGATCTTTCATTAGTATTTTCCCATAGGTATCGTATCTCCTACCCCAAATTATTTCTGTACCTTTCCTTGCAAGGTCTGTACTTCTCCTACATAAATGCCTTGCATAGCAGGAACTAAATCAGCTACACAGACCCATACATCCAGAGAGCAGAAGTAAGCTGGATATAGCAGCTTAGAGATGTGCTGGAAGGAGCCCAGAGCTCCAAGGGAAGGGCAACAAGGAGACAACAGCACGGGTTGCAGCTCAAACAACAGGTAAATCAAAGCAAGCAAAGCTGCTGGTCACAGATTTGACCAGGGTGGCATGAAATGACAAGCTACCGTGAGATTCGACAGTGGCACAGAAGGATGATGAGAAGCAAACAGATTAGGAGGAGCTGCCACCACCGTAGGTAGAGGCACAGATGACCAAGCAGAATAGCACCAGTCCCTGCAAGGTGTGCTTAGATACAGCTTGGCACAGCCATCTGGCCAGGAGGGAATGATGCTGCATATGGTGTGCATTGCAGCCGGGAAGTTGAGAACCGCTGTGGGCACCTCAGGACTGAGTCTGGTTACCCTGCTGATCCAAGAAATGAAGCCATCTAAAATTCTGCCTGCTTTCACAATTTTCTCTGTGTGTGTGTGTGTGTGTTTAATTAAACAAAGTGAACTAAGAAGCGTTTTATTGGAGACATAATGTACTCACAGTAGTTTCAAAATAAATGGTGTCACTCTTCAGGTAAATTACTCCAAGGCTTGGGCCTAGTGCAGATGTTCATTGGGGCAGGGAACAGAGAGCGGCTGCATCTAGATCAGACAAAAACCAAAAATAAGGTAGTTAAATGAACAGGTGATGGTGATGGCAATTATTTATTTTGATAAGAACGAACTTTGGGACTTCAGTGAGAGGTTGGTTGGTTGGTTCTACATCTTTGTACCAGAAAATGGCAAGTTAGGGAAGGGAGAATGGAGAGGATGTTGTCCAGGCTCCATTTTCAGTGCTTTCACCTAACTGCCTGTGCAGTGTGGGACATCAACAGTACCCTGTCAGTGTGGGCGGAGCTGATTTTGTGGTTCTGACTTAGAAGCTGAGTTGTGGGTGAAAGTGGGGGAAGGAAGTAGAAACAGTGTCCTTCAACCTTGTCACAGTTGATTCTTCTAGTATCCTTTTCTTTTTTTTTCATTTACTATATTTATTTTTCATTCACACATAAAAATTGTATATATTTATGGTATAAAACATGATGTTTTGATACATGTATACATTGTGGAATGGCTAAATCAAACTAATTAAAATATGCATTACCGGCTGGGTGTGCTGGCTCACGCCTGTAATCCCAGCACTTTGGGAGGCCGAGGTGGGTGGATCACGAGATCAGGAGATCGAGACTATCCCGGCCAACATGGTGAAACCCCGTCTCCACTAAAATACAAAAAATTAGCCAGGCGTGATGGTGCACGCCTGTAGTCCCAGCTACTCAGGAGGCTGAGGCAGGGGAATCACTTAAACCCGGGAGGTGGGTGTTGCAGTGACCTGAGATCGCGCCACTGCACTCCAGCCTGACAACAGAGCAAGACTCCGTCTCAAAAAAAAAAGAATTACCTCACATATTTACCATTTTTTCACAGTGAGAACACTTCAAAACCTACTCTCGGTAATATATACTACATTCTTATTAATGATAGTCATGAGGATGTACAGTACATCTCTGGAGTTATTCCTCTTAACTGAAATTTTGTGTCCTTTGGTTGATGTCTCCTCAGCCTCTGGCAGCCACCATTCTACTTTGCTTCTATAAATTAAGCTTCTTTAGATTTCCCATATAATTGAGTATTTGTTTTTCTGTGCCTGGCTTTTCTAGTACAAAAAGAGCATATTTTTTCCCCAGATACCATGGACGACCTCTAGATTCATCCATGTTCTTGCAAATGACAAGATTTCCTTCTTTTTGAAGGCTGCATAGTGTTCCACTGTACACTTTTACCACATTTCTGATATTCTTGATTCCACTTCAGTCTCTCTTTATTGCTTAGTTCTTAACCTACTGTAGTGACACCCATTGATCTGGGCATGTTCTGAACATTCCCTCTGTCCTTCACTGCAAATGCTCCATTTTCTTCCATAGCCTCTAACCCTGAGGACACTGAATTACCCTAATTTTTTTTTTTCCTACACCTCAGTCTGCTATTCTACATTCTTCACTGGCTTCTTTTCTTCCTTCTGTTCTCTAAATGTAGACATTCCTCTAGATTCTCTCCTCAGGCTTTGTCTTCCCCAGCCCTCCCTGACCTCAACAATCACTTCTCCATGGAGAGCATCCACACTGCTATCTTCAGTTCTAGCTTTTCTACAGAGCTGTACACCCACATTCTAAATAACAGCTGGTTATTGGTTCATTTGTTCCTTTGTCCATTCATTCAGTGTTTAGATAGTATCTGCGAGGCACCGGGATGAGTAAAACAGGGTCTCTAACTTTGAGAAGCTCACATCTCCATCAAATACTACACAGGCTTTTCTAATTCAGAAACTTTATAACTGAATTCATTGTCTTTCCTTTAAAATCTGTTTCTTCTCTAGATGTCCCATTTCCTGCCATTGGTATTCTCTTCATCCAGTTACGTGGGCCTACAGCTGGGGAGTCATCTTTAATTCTTCTGTTTTCTTTTTTTTTCCCATATCCAATTAGCTGCCAAATCCTATGGATTTTACTCTGATTGTGATTCCTGAATCAATACCTGTTTTCTATACCAACCCCTATTTCTCCCTTTGCTACCTACCAGGAGGAAATCTATGAAAGACTCCTGACTGGTTTCACTTTTTCCAGTTTTTCTTTACCTCTTATCCATCCTTCACACAAACATTACATTAATTTTTCTAAAGTGCCCTTCTAAACATATCACTTCTTTGCTTACAGTCCTCCTTGCTTATTGGATTAAATTCAAACTTCTCAGTTTGGTATTCAAAGCTGCTACAGTGTAGCCCAATCCAGTTTCTTACTCTTATCTCTACACTCCATTCTACACTCCAGTAGTCCTACTCTTCCCCACCATGTTCACAGTATTTCTTCCCTTCTTTCAAGGTCTACATGTAGCTTCTTCAAGGGCCATCCAAATGCCACCTCACTTATGAAGCATTTCACAACGGAGATTGCCTTTCTTAAATATTATGAGCACATTCTGTACTACTCCCTTTGCATATTCTACCAATTCGAAAGGTTATTTGTGTAATTTGTCTTCCCTCTTCATAAGCTCTTTGAAAGCTGAGGCAATTTTTACTCCGAGTACCCTATAGTGGGCCATGATTTCTTGCACGTTAAGTTTGCACTAGGCTGATAATCTGCTGAAACGAATTTAAAAAGAATAAACACTCTTGCCTTGAGTCATAGAAATGGGAACTAAATTCAAAAGACCTCAAAACTCATCTACTTCAACCCCCTCATTTTTCAGATGAAGAGATTAAGGGAACTGACTTGCTCAAGGTCACATCCTTGTTAGTGGCTGGGCAAGGATAACAGACATAAAAGGCCACAGACTAATATTTATCAGTGCTTACTTGGCACCAATAGGCCCAGCAGATCATCAATAATGACAAGACCAGAGAGAGGGAGGTTGGGGTGTGTAACCTGCAAAAATACATTGTGTTCCAAAAAATAACAAACTTGCTTCATTTATTTGCTTCAACAAACCGAACTAATAAATATCTTTTATAGTGAAATAATGTCTAAAAAATGACGGTGGATTTAAAAAACAAGGAAGCAAACTTTTCTAACATTACTAGCAGAAATAATAATGACAATACAGTCAACACCACTGGTGAGGAGGTGTGGATGGTTAATGGGTACAAAAAATAGAAAGAATGCATACGACCTACTATTTGATAGCACAACAGAGTGACTATAGTCAATAATAACTTAATCGTACATTTTTAAATAACTACCAGAGGGTAATTGGATTGTTTGTAACACAAAAGACAAATGCTTAAGAGCATGGATACCCCATTCTCCATGATGTGATTAGTTCACATGCGTGCCTCTATCAAAACATCTCATGTACCCCGGAAGTATATACACCTACTATGTACCCACAAAAATGAAAAACGAATAAAATGTTAAAAACACCACTGGGGTGATAAACTCAGGCTGAAAATAAGAATAAAGACATTTCTCACGCTTTGGAAAAGCTGTGGGTTCAGCTGGAGTTCTTGGTGAAAACATGCAGTCATTCTATGGTTAAATTCATTACTTTATAGAAACAAACTATCGGCGATCTGCTGTTATGCCACATTAACACTTCTTTTTCCACCTAGCTTAGCCTAGTACTCATTCTCCAGGTTCGTTTAAATGTTTACTTGTTTTTCCTTATATTACTACTTTACTTATAGAAATGCAGAGACAATTGCCTCCGAGTCTGTTCTAATTTTCTTGCCTTGTTCTCTTGTAGTAGAAGAAACATTAGTTGTTTCTCTTCTCTATCCTTATCCTCAAACAGAATCATTTTCTCTCACCCAAAGATGAAAAGCCCAACAAAACATGCTGTGGGGATAATAGTGTTTACTTAGGTGAGGAAAACAGACTTTTCCAGGGAATCTCAGTAATTATTACTTGGCCAGAAAAGCTCAGCTCTTAAATGTTAGCTCCAATACTACAAGACTTCATCTGCATCTCCCAGGTGAGCGCTTGACTCACTGTTACTCACCAGAGGAAAACCTCGGTAGTATTAATCAAACTCTTTTTGGCCAGTATGGTGGAGTCATGCTATGCATTGAGACATCCATTAAGTAGCATCACCCCAGCAGCCACACAACCAGCAAAATGGACTCAAGAGCTCTTCATTGTTCTTTCTAACCCGTCATAAGGCTGGACAGATTATCGACACTTCACCAGATAGAACTTCCTTCTACTTTTGCCCCCTGGCAACTACATTAAAATGATAAAGGAAATCACTCATCAATAGTACATTGCAGTGAAAAATTATCTGGCAAATTTACAAATCCTTTGTGTAATTACATAAATGTACATTTTAAATATATCTAACATTTGATTTAAATTGTGCATTTTATAATTAATACAACCATAATATGTCTGTCCTTTAATTAAATCCTCCTTTCTCAGCCCCACATCCTGCTGCTATAATCTTACTTTCATTTTTTGGCAAATTGTCACCTAGCTCCCTCTTTTTTCCCCCTTTGCCTTAGTACACACCTGAGCGTCTATTAATCAGAACCACTGCATGGTGTGTCATGTTTCATTGCTTAAAGGGTGGTTACTCTCCAAAAAAGACTCAGTGAGAATGACTTCATGGGGTTTCACATTTATTCTCTTTTAATGACTTTCACATCCAGTGTACTCGGTTTTTAAGTTAAAAGATAATTTTGAGGGGCTGCTGATGCCACAAATTCTCCCTAGAACCTGAAAATCCAGCTGTTGTCTCTGCTTCTTACATCATCACTGTAATAAAGAATCTGCTCTTGGAACTCAGCTGGCAAGTTTCTTGATGGTGTCAGAGGCGAACAGACAGTAGGTCACTTCTCTTCAGCCCGTTTCATTGTTGACGTTTCTGCAGATCTGTCTTGAAAGCCCTCAGAGAGCAGAGCTGTTATGAAATACACTGCCACATATCACTGTAAGGAACTTTCTGCAGATGTCAACTTTGAGTATGGCCTGTCCCATTCCTAGGACAAATCATTCTAAAATTATAGATGGGAAGTTCATGATTAAAGTTTACAAGAAAGGTAATAGTAACAAAAACAACTAGCATTTATTGGATGTCTACATTTTATTAGGGACTACACCAGGCATTTTTATAAATGAATATGTTCTTGTTTAAGCCTCATAGCAATGCCATGGTGTATGTTTTAGTATACCCATTTTACAGATAAGAAAAACTGAGATTTAATGAGTTTATGTAACAGGTCCAAGTTTAAAAAGCTACTGGATAGTGAGACCAGAATCCAAACCCAGATCTCTGATTCTAAATCTGTGCTCTTTTCACTATATAACAACTGTTCCAATGCAGCTTGGACACGGGACACATTTCTAGTTCCCACTGTGATCTTATTTTCTTTTTTTTTTTTTTTTTTTTTTTGAGGCGGAGTCTCGCTCTGTCGCCTGGACTGGAGTGCAGTGGCCGGATCTCAGCTCACTGCAAGCTCCGCCTTCCGGGTTCACGCCATTCTCTTGCCTCAGCCTCCCGAGTAGCTGGGACCACAGGCGCCCGCCACCTCGCCCGGCTAGTTTTTGTATTTTTAGTAGAGACGGGGTTTCACCGTGTTAGCCAGGATGGTCTCCATCTCCTGACCTCGTGATCCACCCGTCTCGGCCTCCCAAAGTGCTGGGATTACAGGCTTGAGCCACCGCGCCCGGCCCCACTGTGATCTTATTTTCATGATGCTTATTTTCATGATGGTTCAGAGCCACTGGAAATATCTGGGAGCACAGACCAGGAGAAGAAAATATTTCAGAAAACTATCAGTAAGTATAGTCCCTCCCCACCCCCCCTTTCTAATTGAAGATGAGAATGTCTTCTATCAGTCTTCTTAAACTCAAATGAACAAATGAATCACCCAGGACTTCTGATTCAGCATATCTGGGACGGACCTTGCGATCCTGCATTTCTGACAAGCTCCCAGGTGATGCTGATGCTACTGGTCTGGGACCACAGGTCTTAGGCGTAACACTCCGCTTTCTACTAGGGTTGTTTTTGGAGGAGCAGTTCAAGCCAAATAACTTGGCTAACAGTTCACATAGCCAGCTGACTGCCTTCTGATTCTGGGCCAGTTTGTCAGGTCATCAGGCATTACACAGAATTCAAGGAGTTTCTAGCATAGAACACATTGTCAAAAAATTGTTTTTAGATTCCCAAGGGGCTTCCCCTCTCTCTGGAAATTCAAAATGATAATGTCTCTAACATGCGAAGTTCCTATTTTTTTACATTATTGTTATTTTTAACAATAATTATCTGGTAATAATTCAAATAACACCTTCCCTCTGAGAAATTCAATGAGCTTTACTAACCTTAATTGTCTAACAGCAATTCCCAGGTGAAGATAAAGCTGTCTCAAAGATCATAGTAAATTTAAAATTGTTCCACTTCCCTCGTTTCTTTGCCCCAAATGTAGTGGTGAGTTAGTGGGGATGGGTTACTAACTGGCAAAGGCCCACTATCATAATTTGAGGCACAGCAAATTTCATAAAAAGGATACATCTAAGAAATAATTAGCAGAGAGGTCACTGTGGGGGATACAATGTTAGAAAAAAAAGGAAGAGTTATAAAGTGTAAGATAAGAAAAGAGAAAGTGAAATCAGGACTAGCTGATGACCTCAGATGGGACATTTAACCTCTAGGTGGCTCAGCTTTTCCATCTGTAAAAAGAGGAGGTTGGTTTTATGATTTTTAAGGTCCCTTAAAACTCTAATAGTCTCCTGAGAAGGAAGATGTGGGAATTAAGTAGCTCATCAACCTGTTAAACCATTACACCTGTTAAGGAAGTCTACTTGACTTTTAACTTTTTAACTAATTACCTGAAACAAATTCCCAAGTCTACATCACCAATCCCAACTCTCTGGAAACTGGTGAGAAAACCATTTAATGAATAAGGCACCAAAGACATCATGGCCAGATAAACTAATCAGGAACACCATCTTCAGCTTACTGATGCTGTGATAACTATTTTACTTTTTAGATTTTAGTTCCTTAATTAATCACTAGTTAATACCCATGTCCATAAGAAATACCTCTGATGGCTTGAAGACCCCTGGGATAGCCCTGCCAACACAAGATGGAATCACAATCCCACTGTTTGTCACATTAAATCTATGTTAATTTTCCCCATAGAGACCTCTTGATTCCTCTTTGACAGTTCATAAACTCTGTTAATATAAGTTGCACATCCCATGCCATGAGCCTTAGCATTATCAGATACAGTTGATTCTTGTTTAAAATAAGAGATGTTTTGGATCAGAGTACATGTACATACACACACACACACACACACACACACACACACACACACACACACAATCATGAATTTCTGGTTTTAATGAATCTGGCCTGGTGATGGGAACCCCTCTATTATGTCACTGGATGCTGGAACCTTCTTGTCCAGAAAGTGTGCCATAGGTCATGTCAATAAGATCGTTTTAAACTCTGTAATGAGAATTCTAACATGAGCATGATTTATGACACAGTATTTTATTTGATATTATCAGAGTTTCCTATACCTTACCTCTTGCAGTAAGTATGTGTTCTGGATTAACCATTATAGTTTGTGGTAAATGGAAAAAAGGTACAGAGAAACATCACAGTGGCATTACTCCAGATAACACACTCTGTCACTGTTCCCAAAGTGAACATCATTTCCCTTTTCCTGCTCCCATCACTTCAATAGTAACTTTGGCTATTATTGACTAAATGCTTACTGTGTGGCAGGCATTGTGCCTTTTCACAGATAACTTTATTTTCTTACAATTACTCTTTGAAGTTGGGGATTATATTTCTATTTTATAGAGGAAGAGGAAAGGTACAGTTATTGGCCATCAGTCATGAAGGCAGAGGGTAGGAAAGTAGAGTTAAGGGCCAGGTTCTAACCACATGTTCTAGAGCTTAACCTACACTGGGCTCACAATCACCAAACCACGGATCTGCCTTCGCTCCACTCCTCTTCATTTGTGGTCCTCACCATTGGCTTAGGCTAGGTTCTTCTTCATGGCCCTCACATGACTTCTTGAATGTTTTTTGAAATTTCTCAAAACCTTCTACACTTGATTTATGTTTTCCCTCCCTATATTAATACTTTAATCCAAAAATTCATTACCACTTCTTTTCAACAGACTTAACCACCCGTTTTCTTAGCTCTCATACTCCTTCTAAATTATTCTTTTGAAGCCTCACATTTGACGTCAAATGTTCCACACCCAGCTAGTGAACTCACTTTCCCAGAAGCCCAAGGAACCTACGTTTTCAGCTGGTTCATTAGTAGGCCCCAGTTAGTCCTATCAGATGTATTTGTCCAGTTTGATCTGGACAAACTGGCCCCATGATCAACCATTTCAACACTGCCCTCAGTAACCCTGCAGATATCCTTTCTTCCCTAACCTTCTATGTGCAGTGCCTCCTTTTACATTTATCAACCATGAATCCATATCATCCCATTCTCAGAACAAAAGACTACATATGCATGCCACCTGGATCTATGCTTCTGCCCACTGTTTCCAGGTACAACCTATGGCAGTTTTTCTTAGTTTGTTCTACTTTTAGGAAGTCCCATTCTCCATTCTCTTTTTCAGTTGATGAGCTAGCATCCTAGTTTAATAAAAGGATCTACAGCATGCAGTGTAGTAAGTGTATTAGCTCTCATCTCCACTAATATCTCTGAATTTTCATTATTTTATTTCCTCAGGATATATCTTTTCCCATGTTCCCTTCATATCTTGAAGGTTATTCCTTCTACTTCTGTTTATCTTCCTTTGGTTTCATCAGGGATACTTTCTCTGTAGCTGATCGCATATCCACTTCTAACACTACTAGATTAATCATCACAACATAGTTTGTTTTGTCCTGCATTCAACTCCTGTCCTTCAAAAATATTTTCAGATGGTATATCTTAAAGTGTGTTTCATATACTGGAACTTCAAGATGCATCTCAAAAAAAAGTTCCTTGCTCAAATAAGTTTAGGAAACACTGAATCCTATATATTCTATTTTCAAACTCGCAAGTGTACATAGCATATTAAAGGTGCTGGAAGCCTAATCTTTGTCCAGGCTTACTGTATTACAGACTGCCCCATCCCCCTTTTTAATGGAACACTTACTTAACCTCAGAATATGCTTAGGGAAAAGATGTTTTAAGGGATTTCCCCTGGTTCCAAACTCTTAAGCCTGGGCTCGGAAATTCACTGACACCCTATCAAATGAGTTCTCTCAGATTTCCTTTCCATCAATACTCCACATAGTCTGAATTAGTCAACTTATAGGGTGTCAGAAAGACTAAGCATATTTGTATCTCTGAGCTACTGTATATACCAGTTTGATTGCTTGGAATACCTTTATCACCTTTCAAAAAATTATATAGGACTTTCTTCTTCTTCAAGGTCCAAATATAAAAATATATCCTTTATGACATTTTCCCTTGTGAAGACTGCCTCAGCCCATAATGTTTTCTGTCACTTTTTAAGTACTTCAATAAATGGTTGTGGTTTACTGACTGTTTGCTATATTATTAGTGAGGGCATAAATCCTCTTGGGCAGGAACCTTGCTTTATACACTACAGAGACCTCAGCATATAGTGTAGTTTTTGATCATAGTAGGATGTTATAACCATGTTATCGGTTAACATAAACAGAAATAGATGGCATTGAGGCATGATGGTTTAAAACCCAATTTCTGTAGCTATTGGGATAGTTTAAGATGCTAACAGCCCAGGCGAAATGTTTCATCACATTATTGGGAAGAAACACCACCCGCCATCACTGCCATTGCCCTGCAGATGATACCATGTGTGTCTAAGGATTTGGATAAAGGCTAGATATAGAAGAGCAAAGGCAGCTCTGTTCTTAGGTGAAAGTAAGAATTTGCATTAGTTAACACCAAATGGGGATAAGGTTAAAATAATCTAGGAACATTAAGAGATCCATGAAAGGAATCACTGGAACATGCCAATGGTAGAATTACCATTCATAATCATTAAATCCTGGTAACTTGATGAAAAGAAAAAGGATATCTTCCTACATAAGGAAGTCAGGGTAAGTACTGTCTAAGGTTCCACTGCGTACTGTTGTGCCTGGTATACAGAATGTGTAGCAACTATTTACAGTATCTGCTGCTGCCTTCTAGTCACATTCCAAATTCTACCTCTTTGAATCAGTCTGGAGACACATTACATTGGTGAATTCAAGGCAGCTTGGCAACGACTGGCACAACATAAAACCCCAAACAATGAATTCCATCTTTCCCATAAAGCTCTTTTACTGACACAACACACAACAGCACAGAGCAGGTTGTCTCAGGCTAGTGTGTAATAACTAGATGTTAAGGGGCTCTGAGTTTTTCAGATTAGATGTTATCTGAAGTTGGGACTTAGCAAGTTTCCTAATAGTGAATTTTTAGTGGGTCTAGGACTAGAAATTTGGTCTCTTGATGCTTAGTTGGGGAGTTTTATTATGTGAGAGAAAAAAGTATAGCTTTCTTTCTTAAAACTGCAGGAACGAATGACTTTCATATTTTAGCAGAAGAGAAAATGCATTTTATTAGAGTATAACCTGTGGAGTATTTTGCTACCTTCCTGGATATAAAGCGGCATACAAACAAAAAATTTAATAAAAAACTATCTTATAAATAAGAATGTTTACTTATGTTTATCTTAAAATAGGTATAGATTGTACTGTGTAACATGTGAAATAGCAGGATAATGGCAAAATTTCATAAACAGAAAATTCTGCGTCAGTCTTTAGTTAAAATTCATAACAGCGTATCAGAGTGTTGATTATTAGTGGTAATCAATAAGTATTTTTAAACTGCAATTTTTATTGCAGGAGATTATTGGGCGGGTGAAGCTAAATGGCCTAGATGTTTTCCTGTCATGTCAATACTTAAGAATTGTCTTTCTGGGCAATTTACACATTTGAGAGTGAAAATGAAGGGTGGCCTGCCTATTGGGTGTGTAACAGGTCACTGGGGTAAGACTGCTGTTTTCAGAGAGCCATGGGCAGTTTCTGGTTTCTGCAATAAAGTATCTGAGTTTCTTCTTTTTGTAGTTAAAATAAATAGTTTACTTTTATGTTCTGGGTGAAGTCTGAGATCTCTGGATCTCTTTGCTGGATTTCACTCTTGGTGGGGGCAGGGAGATACTATTGGCAATGCTTTATATATATTGACTTAGACATGTTAAAGATTATGTGGTACTATCATGAACACTCTAAAAATGAGTTCTCCCTATCATGAGTTGCATAGATGAGGAGATTGAGGTGGATGGGGTGAAGAGGAAGGAAAAGGCAGTTTAAGTTGGCTAGCTAATGAGTAGTAGAACTTAATCTAAAACCAAGGTTTTCAGCAGAAAATGCTTTTTTCCCCTCCAAAATGCCATGGTTGCCAAGTTTTGTAGCAAATCGGGGGCAGAGCACTAGATGGAGAATGAGAAGATCTGCCTTGTCCTCCTGGATCTGGTAAGAACTAGCCGTGTGACCATGGTCAAGTCACTAACTTTTGTGAATCTTAATGTTCTCACTTATAAAGTCATGAGCAAGGAATCAATGAATGGCATGATACTTGTAGGCTGTAAAATCTCTCTCTTGCAAAATGGTATTGACAATAACGTATGCTTTGCCTATCTTATAAAGTTGTGAGGCTAAAATAAGCTGATCCATGTGGAAGTGCTTTGCATAGTGTGGAGTATTGAATCAATGTCGTCTGGAAGATTTAGGAAAGGGTCCCGAATGTGTGTGGGAACTGACAGCCAGTCCACTTCCATTCAGGTTTTAGGAGAAGCTATAATAAAGCACTGGCAGCAGCTCAAATCCCACTCCATTCTCTCCTCTCCCAGCATGCTGCAGAGAATCACTTGAGGAAAGTTACTTGAGTGGGTGAGCCAAATGCTCAAGTTCCAACCTTTCTGAGTAGAAGCCACAGTGAGTTCTGAGCCATAGCACAGGTGACAACCACTGTTCCTCCGGGTGTGTCTGAAACACTGGGGGACCCTAGGGAAGGAGGTCAAACGTCGCTGCTCCTGAGGACCCATTTTCTCCTGTACACAGCTCCAGCCCACATGATTTCACCTGGCAGCCCCAAGAGACAAAAAAAGATCCAGAATTAGCAGGAGCCTCCTCTCCCGATAACCTAAGTGCTCTGATTGAAAGGCAGAGGGTATCAGGAGAATGGCTGTACCGAGTCGGCATTGATTTCTCCAGCCTTTGTCTGTGTCTGGTTTCTGTCTCGTTTGGAGGTGGTTACTGTTACTACAAGCAGCATGAATCATGTCTCTGTTAAAAAACAGAGCTTCAATTGTCTTACATAACCCCTGGTAACTGAACGTCTAATAATAGCAAGCCATTTCCAGGTAGGGAATCAGTCTACCTCCCAGACACACACACACACACACACACACACACACACACACACACACACACTACTCCTAGTGCTTCACAGCAGAGAGACAGACAGGGAGGAGACATAAGGAGAAAGGGGACAGCACAATTGAATTTTTTGTATTTTAAAATATATTGAATAATCATGCATCATGGGATCTGATAACCAATATATTTAACTGAGCTAGTTTAATAAACTGTAGAAAACAAGAATTCTTCTTTAACGTATTTGAAAAAGCAAAGTATCCCAAACCACACCAGACAGACACCTTCTCTAACACTCTTATATTGCATAAAAACCCCAAGCCCTAAAAACAGAGTGGGGTGAAAATTTCACTGGATTGTTTACTAGCTTGCATCAACTAGCTTCAATTTTCAAAGGATTTTTTTTTCCTCTCTTTTTGGTTTGACCAGAGAATGATATTCCAAAGGTTCTTGGCTGCAATCATTGCATAAAATTCCAGAGAGTGAAAAGCAACTGAAAACATGGCTGCAATGTTCCACCATGCAGACTATGTAATGTCAGATACTGTTGCCCGAGCCACTTTCTTTGATGGAGATGACTTTCCATCTGAGGACTTACATTTTTCCCACGAGTACACTCTCTGGCTTGTAATACATGATGAGGTCTTTTTATACCTGATCCCCACTCAGCTTACCCACTAAGGTTACTACTGAAAAAAAAATATAATAGGAGAGGCTGAAAAATGACTTTTGAAAAATCACAAAGGTAGGTTTTTCTTTAAACTACCAATTTGAGAAAAATTTGAGAAAAAATTTGGGAAACTACCAATTTGAGAAAAAATATAAAAGCTGGATAGTAAGTTTAAAAGTTTATGAGGAAAAATAATATAAATGTATAACATATATACGTCCATTTCCTCACTGCTCCACCTTGCCCATCCTAGGAAAAATCACTTAAAGGCTGCATGTTTTGAGTGTGCATTCTCAGAGCGAAGTAGCTGTACATGTCATGTAAATTGGACTGGGGAAGGACTTCACAGAAAATTACAGATGGGGATTAAATCCTGCCAGTCATTTGGTCTAGAACCAGATAAGAAAAACTTTCTTTTCTGTTTTGATTGTCCAGTAACATGAAACAGTGGACTAGACTAGTTCAAACCAAAGAATGTCTTAGGGCACACCCGCTTTGAGGACCAGCACCTGGCTATTCTACATGCTCTTCAATTGTTTAAGCATATAAAAAGGAATGATGAGATGGTTACATGTCAAAATGGCTGTGCTTCCTCCAAACAGGATTTGCTTGGCTTATTTGCTTTTGGTGTACTCTCCAAATCCATAAACAAAGGAGAATTGAATTGAAGAAGCAAACAGGAGAAAGAAAAAGACTAAAAAGGAAAAGAAAGAGGAAGAGGAAGGAAAAATACTAATTTCCCATTATTCCTATCTGCAAATCTGGCTGGATTTGATAACAAAACTCCTACTACTGTTCTCTAATGGTCTTTGCTGCATGCCATATGGACACAGCTTCTAAAGGGGATGAATTCTAGGTTTTCCTCACAAACATACAAACACAGAACAGCAGGGATCTTGATGACTAAATCACCCTAACTCACGACAAGGATCACAGAGGTGGAACATGGCTGTTGGGACTAGATTCTTCTGCTTATTTCATGTGCTTTGTGAATTAAATTGTTCTTAGAAAACTGGTGGACTAAATGTTTTAATAAAAACAGCCATGAGACACAACAGTTTTCTTCACAAAGGCTTTTCCCCCTAGCTACTGTGAATATATTGCTGAATGGTTCTGACTTCTGGAAGAGCAGGAGGTTTGCCTCTTCTCTTTACCTCAAAAACCAGGCTTATTCTATGCACCTGGGAGATGATTATACTCACCTGAAATTTCAGGGTACTATGTCAGACAGTTCCTTCACAGTGGTGTTTGGCACCTAAGCAAGGACTTGGTGGGCCAGACACATTTAAAATGTAAAAGCGGATGATTATATTATTTTGCATTGTAACAATGAGAGTATTTCTGGATTGTAGCTGACATGTAGATCATCATAACCATATGTGGCACAACGAACCACACAACATTGCATCAGAAGATTGTAGTTAATATTTTCAAATGATTCATTTTTATTTTTGAAATAGAGAAATGGTGGATGCTTTTTTTGACCCCTCAGAAGATTGACCCCTTTAGACAATCACTGACAATAGACTATCTATTGTCAGTGAGGGACTCTTTCTTCACAGAAGGGAGCTGGGCTATGCCAGAGTCTCACCTTGTTCTTTCTCCTCTAACACTGAACAAAATATCAGTGAAACACCACGTACAGCTGGTTTTGAACCTAATAAGAAATCAGTCTGTAGAAATGGGCCACACTGGTAATAGTTGGAACTGGTGATATCGATGGCAGTGGGAATAACTGGCACAGCAGTTTAGGAACGTCTCAGGGACTCAGAGTGGGTAAATGAGTAAATCTGCTCTCACCTATTTATATGCTCCAACAAATATCTGGAACTCTAGAAACTTCAAGAGTCTCATATGATCAGGCCACGTTAATAGGTATTAGAGGATTCATATAAAATAAGGAGGCATACATGTTGATCTAGTGAGCTTCTCCGTATTTGTACAACACTCAGGATATATCTGAGAACACATTTTAATTTTTAGAATCAGCTATAGAATCTGGCAGTTATTAAAAAGTAAAGTTCACTTCAAAAAAATTAAGAAACCAGTTGATAATCAAGATATACAAAGCTACATTGGTGGGATAAGTCAAATAATTCTCTAAAATGATTATGGTGAAACTGAAGAAGGGCATGTATCTATGATATGTGGGTCCCCAGGCATGTTTGTAATCTGTTGTGTGATCTAGGGCAAGTCGTGAAACTTCTCCTGAGTCTCATTTTTCTTATACATAATGTGGGAGTATTGGATTAGATGGTTTTTAAGATTCTTTCAAGTAATAACATTTGATGATTCTAAAGTAAGAGGAGATGAAAAAATAATTCCTCTTTCCTCTTGCTTTGGTAAATCCTTGCTTTCTCTTGCTCCGTGCTGATGCAGTTCGCAGTATTAGGTTTCTGGACTCAAGAAGTCAAATAGTAAATACTGAAGCTATTTTTCCTTGTACACATGGACAAATCATAGGGGAATAATCCTTCCTTTCTTTGTATATCAATGTCTCTTCTCAAATCAGACTTATGCCTAAGGTAATCACGATCATTCTGGTGCTAATAAAGATTTTTTTTCATCTTTCCCACAAGGCCCTCACCCATGCTCATAAAAGCTTATGTGATTGGGTTATTTCTATATTTATGTCCTGGCTATTTTTTCTCTTCCAACTTGTTTATGAAGTCCCTGGTAAGCATAAAGCTGCAAAAACAAAAACAAACAAATAAAACAGCTCTGTTTGAATAATTTACTTCAGTTGAAGCAGTATAAGAAAACATCCTAATGCTGAGGGGAAGAAAACAGGTTTTAAAAATACCCTGGTATCTTAGAAAAGACTAAATAAAATCTTATATCAATGATAGTTTCACATGTTATTGCTTTTCATTTTCAAAGACAATGCTACATATTGGCTTTATAGTCTGGTGTACAGACATAACTACTTTTCCCCATAGCTTTCAGGTCAGTGCATCCTCAAAGCCAAGAAGGCCCAGAGCCTGCTGAGCTAGCTTTACATAAACAAAGGAGCTACACAGAAAACCCAATACCCGGAGCTTATATCATATCCTGACTAGGCACTCTGGTTACCCATGACTCGCTCTTTTCCATCTGTGCCCTGATTCTTTGCTGGTTTAATTCCCTTCACCTAGAATGCCCTCAGTTTGCCTCCCTTTACTGCTCAGAATTCCCTCTGGACACAACTCACAAGTAGCATAAACCCCATTTTCAAGAAGCAACTTAGTTTGACTCAACTTAGTTTGACCGAGCGATAATTTTCATGGATGGCAAGTGAAAATTAGTCCTTGTGGTAACTGGAGTCACTGAGATCAGGTATCTAGGAAGCACTCAGAGAATACCAGAGAAAAGACTGTCAAGGGTTGCAGTGTCCTCATAGGAGGAAAAAAAAATCCTAGCTTTAAGAACAAGCCCAATATAGAAGCTGTGGTATGGAAGAGAAAAGTTGTAGCCATGTACAGGAGGAATTGTGGGAATTGGGTTAAAACAGTCTGACTTCTTTTTTTTTTTTTTCCCCAATAAAGGAGAAGAGATCCTGTTCTTGAAGTTTAGTCACTGGATATAGCAACATATAGTATCATAAAGTTTAACTGCATTAATTATGAAGCTAAAATGTCTACATTTTAGTACAGAGAACATGGGGCATAGACAAATAGGCAAAGACATAGGAATGTGTATACAATTTGAGTTTCACTTCCTCCAAATCTCTCAGTTAGAGGATCCCTCTCAGTCTGACGGTTCTATCATCGACAGCCTCACAGACTCTGACAACACCTGGCTGGGTTTAAGGGATGGGCCATGATGTCTCTTGAGAGTAAAAGATGGAGTGAAACTCAGAAATGCTGAATGCTTTTATATATGTATACAATTTTATTTACGTGTATATTTATATATCAATATATACAAACATATATATTTGTATGATGTTTGGCAACCTCGCTCATGGTATTCCTGTGAAGTAGGCATGTGGTAAACATAATTAGCCCATTAAACAGATGGTAGGGCTCTGGCATATCTCACCATATTCTAAAATGGTGGAGCTGTAAGCAGGGACTAAAGAGAGTGCAGTTTGATACATGGCTAACTGCAAATCTCTGTGAATTGCTACTTTCCTAAAGACAATCTGGGTAGGCTGCATTTGGCTGAGAACTGGGGATAGTTTAGGAAGCTTTAAAAATATACAAAGGGACAACTTTTCATATTCATTCAGATATAGTATCTTCATTTTTACTTACTAGAGGCATTTTTTTAAAAAAACAGCTTTTTATCTTAACTCATCTGTGTTCCAAGCAAACTTCCAAATTGCTGAGCAGATTAAAAAAAAAAAAAAAATCCTACATGCCAAGTAGAAACACTGGGTAAATGTTATTTTTTAAAATTGTCTTAACAAAGTGCACTCTTGGAAAGGATAAAGTTGAAAAGACGTTTGGTACTGTAAACACTTAGCTGTCATTGTAGCACAGTGACCAAATATGTCCAAAAGCAGATGTAATGAACTTTTATCTGACTGAATTATATGACCATGGCACTGCCACTCTATAGTACAGCAGGTTTCAGAGATCCTGTTATTAAATATTCTAGCCTATTGCTTTATCATTTGAAGTAGGATCTAGCAGAAGTGAAAGAGTTACTGAAATTAAGACTTGAATTTACAAGTGTATTTGAACTGGCTTCAGGAAGACATGAAACATCAATACATCTGGAGAATAGAACTTGCAATTGACTGTTCTTTACCATCTGGTCTCAAGAACATTTTCTGCTTGGAAGTTGCATAAGCAATGAAAAAACACACAAACAACTTCCTGTACCATGTTTTTGGTCACTTATAATGACGCATTACAAAGTAAACCAGCTAAATATGAGCAACTGCGCCTTACTCCAGATGACAACATACATTATATAACTAAGATCAATGAAAAAGAACATCTTTATTTTAAGAGACCTGGACTCAAAATATTCAAGAATAAACATCCTTCCTTCTAAGGTGTTCGTACTGAGTAGTTTTGGCTAGACAGGTTTTCAGAGTCAGTACTACAAAACAATCCCTACATTTTTTCAAACTGAAAAAGGATTAAAAAACAGCAAGCTATACTGAGGAATAAAATGTTCCATATATTTTAAAATGTTTTTTAATGACATAAACTTGCCTCTTTAAGCAATAAAATATATTCTAAACATCTTTTTCACAGAAAACTTTTATATATCTTTGTTTTCTTAAACACAGTAAGTTGATATAGTTTATTTTTTTTCTATGATACAGGGTCATCCTTGTGAATATTCATTGTTCCTGTTTTTCAGTAATACACTTTTCTTACTTGTGGTGAGAACGAGCCTCTTCCCTTGGCTCAGCCTAATGGCCACAGACTGAGCTATAGCCTACTATCCACTGCCATAGCCGACTGGCGTCACTGTCCCAGTTTTTCAGACCCATCTCCTCTAAATCCTCTATGCTAAATGTATTTTCTAATGTGCTTTGGATTAGAAAATCAAATAAATAAAAGCTATAGAGACAATACTGCTTGAACGCAGGGTTTGGTAGGAGACTTGGGGGAAACTCATTTGGACACTTGAAGGTCTTCAGTTACTTCTTTGTTCAGAGTTGTGATTCAGAGATCTGAACTACCAGAAATGGACTTTGAGGTATTATTGTGTAACACAGAGTGAGACATTTATGCACTTTTATTGCAAGGGTTCTTATTTTAAACGAGATTGTCCAGAAATCCATTCTTGATTACTTTACTTGATAGGTCTCTGATCCATTGTATTTCACTCCCTTGATTTCCTCCGGCAATGTAACTAACATGATGACAATTGGGAAGTAAAGAAATAGCACAGTTTTAGGATAAGGTGAGAGAGTCTTGGTAACTGACTTCATCATAGTGATGGAGGCAAAAATATACAGTCAAGTTAGAAAATGTCCCTGGACTGCTAATGGGAACTCTGGCCTGACTAGACACTGGGAAAACATTAACAACTGTGAAGCTATTTACGTTAATTTTCAGTGTTCAGAGAAGTAATGTCTGATCATCTTTTTTCCTTTTCTCCAAAAGGAGAAGTCAGAATAATTCACAATCTGTGATAGGATAAGGATTGTGTTGAAATTTACCTTTTTATTAGCTCTGAAAATAGGATTTCTAAGCAAACTAATAACCTTAAAACTGTTGGGAGGAAGGATGGGGGAAACCAGATGTAACCCATATGAGGGGGTGAAAACGTCTTTAACTACTTTAACATACACACATCTGATAAGTTACTGACAATTCTTATTTATTTTGAAGTAAGTGCTGATGAAACTCTACTTGTTAAAACTTAGAAATCTCAGTTCAAACTACATGGAAATATTCCATGATCACGTTTTCAGCTCATTCTAGTTGTCTGTCTCCCAGTTTATTTGAACTGATGAAGTTTTACAAAATAAACACCTTTAGCTTTCTAGAGTTACGTTTTTATTCATGTAATTTTTTGTTAATTTCTGTAGTATGCTTATATGATAAAAAATACTATTTAAGTACTGAGTTTGCTTGTTATGGATTATTTCTGGATACAGAGAGTTTGCAAGAAACTTCAGCTTTACAGCAGCCAACGTTGCTGCAGACTAAAGCAGAAGTTCGGGTATAAACTTGTCTTCTACCAGTTTTCCACAACTTTGCTAATCAGCAGCATCTGAGGACATGGTTAATGACTTCTGAAAATCATTCACAACATTGCTAACGTTTTAGGAATCTTATAGCCTTGCCGGACCTTTCCACAATCACGAGAGAAAACCTTTGACGAAATTAGAACCAGTCCTTATACCCTCCCTTCCTTTCTTCTAGTGATTCACTTTTTTTTTTTTTTGTATTGGAACAATCGAAAGATTCAATGTTTTTAAATTCCATAGAAGACTAACGATTGAATAATTTTCTCACATCTCTGTTTGTACTTTCGCAGTCTGGTTGCATTGATTTGTGTCTCACAAGTAGACATTTCCTTTGTTGGTCACAAATCAATGCTATACAACAAACCTGCCAGCACATTCCACCCCCACCCCCAATGTTTTGCAGTTTAAAAACAAGGCACATTTATATACTTTTTCTTTTAAAAATTACTTTCATTGGTTAGTAGTACACTAGAAGAAGACAAAGCCTCAGAGTTAAAAATCCCTGGGAGAAGGAGCTCCTCTCTAGCTGGTCTCTGATTCTTTCACACTGCCTGGAGCAGAGAACTGCCTAGTGGGAGAGCAGCGCTCGTCCGCCGTCAGCTCCTGGTGTGCTCTGTTAACCCAATTAAGGTCCTCGCCTTCATACATCACAAAGCTGCCCAAAGCAACACACTGTGATGTCACAGTCAGATATGATTTCACGGCAGGAAAAAACCAAAAAGGCAGAAAAGGTTGAACGTATTCTGCTTTTATTCAAATCTTCTAAGAGGGGGCAAAAGGGAAGATTTTTTTTTTTTTTTTCTGAGAGAAAAAGAGCACAAGCTTTCTCACATGAATGTGAAAACTCAGTTCTGAAGATACCCTGGTGCTTTTACCCCAAGTGGATAAGCATGAATAAAGCAGCACAAAGAAACACTGTCATCAATCAGAATGCTCTTGCCTACCCTTAGCTACAGGTGGAAAGCAAGCAGGCACGATTTGATTTACCTAGATTAAAAGAGCAATTTTCTATCTTCTTTTTTTCCTTTTAAAAATAGCCAATCGATTTTGGCCTAGCTATTGCTGACTGCACCAGGTCCATTTTAATACACCACTGATTAAACGGTATGTTCATGGCTGAAGGCACTACAGCAGGAACAAACAGAAGCGGCTAAAGGAAGGGGGTGGGGGACAGGCGAGAGCTCCAAAAGGCACTCTACGAAGGCCACAACTACTCGGCACTTCCCCTGTAAACAGTTGATATAGCACATTTTAGGCTTGAACCAGCTGAAATATAATTCTGGCAGTTTGAAGCCTGGAATTCATTTAGCTTTTTAATTCTGACCTTAAGAATAAATTTTAAAACAAATCAAAGCTATGTTTTTCAAAAAACACAAATGAGGAAAATATTCTGTCCTAAATTGCAATGACATCTGAAATGAAGATGCGTCTCAGAAAGATGCTTCTTATGAAAAACTTAAAATTTCATAAGTTATAGAGAGTTATCTACTGAAAGAGGATCCAGCTGTTTAGAGACTTTGTTTAATGAAATTGCATGTAAAAGAAACAGAAAGAATATAGGACTTTTATATAGGGTGACTATACGTTGGGATTCATCGGGCAGCTCACAGAAGAGGGAGAATATCTCTACTAGTTCTGGAAAATAACCATCTTGATTATTATGAGAAAGTATAACCTTTATCAAAGTCTGTGTGGCAGGAAAAATAAATTAGGGAGGGACTTTCTCAGGCAACTCAGAGAGAGATCCAACATCTGGCAGATGTTTCTTCCGAAAAAGACAAGGTCCATCTAACAGGTGAGACATCGGCTGAACAATGGATGCCAGGACATGGGAACTGGCTCTGAGAATCAGCAAACTCCATGTTTAAAAAGTCAACCCACTTTTTTTTTCCGTTTGCTTACTAATTCCTTGTTCCATTCTCTCCTGTTTTCTCTCTCCAATTATCATTTACTTAATTTGAAATTCTGGCTTTAATGGGGACAGAACCGTATCCAGAGGTACTATTAAGATAAGAAAATTCAGGAAGAAAGATTTAATGAGGGGCTTAGGAGTTTTTTGGTGAGGAAAAGGAAATTAGAGAGAAACGAGGGAAAAACTAAGAAATTAAATATCAGCCTCAGCACGGTGGCTGTAGAAGAATAGCTTCTGAGAGACACAGATGGTCTGCATTCTCCAGAACAAAAACAAACAGGAAGTAACAGGGCCAGAGTCCCCTCTCCCCTTCATTCCTCTCTCCAGTGTAAATTGGAAAAAAACTGAAATGTGTTCACATCAAAAAGTTTTCCGTCAAACTCTAGCAAGTGACCACAGTAAAAGATACAAGAGAGCGCTGGTTCCAGCTGGTAAAATGCTGAAAGGATGTCACATCGGGGGGGTGAGGAAGAAATCAGGGATTAAATACATACAGTTTGGAGAAAAATCAGGCTCCATAGCTAACTAATGATGAATGGAGCAGACAGGTGGCAGATTTGAGGTCTGGAGGAGAGGAAGGGCTCCATTTGGAGCCGCCCACTTTCTGGAGGAGGGGTGGGGGCTGCTGTGGAAAACGGCTAGTCCCGGGGTGCACAGGGAGACAACTGACTTAGTGGAGGGAAGGGAAGAAATAAACTAGGGGGTCATCTGGGGCCACATCGAGTTAGTGAGGGTTTTAGTTTGGATGATAACAAGCTCTTAAAACATGGCTTTGACTCATAAAAAATGTAGCTGGGATGGATGGCTACTTACAGGGTTAAAAGCAAACGAAGAGCTCTTCTATTCCCAAATCTGCATGCTGAAGTGCTGCCTAGAACAGCAAACATGTACATGCAAAACACCAAAAATACACAAAGTCGGGGTGCAGAGGAGGTGCAGGATGCACCAGTCATCTCCTTCCCCACACCCTTCAACGGCACAGATCTCTGGCAGGGTCATCACCAGTAAAACTGGAGTCTCACAAGCCATCCCACAGAGAGAAACCATCCCAGGTCCCCCATAGCTCCAGGCAGCAGTGAGGACAGTTTTCATGTTCCAAAACTAATTGGACAGTAAGGAGTGTCTGTAAGAATAAAAGCGGGTGGGAATGGAGGATGGAAATAAAAGAGAAAAAAAGTGTCCTTGTTGAAAGTTTTAAATTACAGGCTCAGTAAAAAACTGGCATTCCACCACATCCGGTCTAGTTACCAAATGGAAAAATGGGGTCATTAACATGTTTATTTGAATTACATTAGTCCTTCTCTTTCATATTTAATTTATTCTGTTAGAAAAAAACACAACGCTCTGCATGCTGGTGAAAGGCAGGGGTGTAATGGATCAGGGAGCTGAAATACAATGATCTTTACCCATTATCTACCCTGCTAAGGCTTTTCAGAACTTACTAGGATCATTCAGGGATTCTTCCCTCAGGAGGGAGGGAAGGGTACAGAAAGATGTAAGGTACAGAGACGCTACTGAGTTTGTTAAAATAATATTGAAGCACATTTAAATTAAGGAGTGGAAGGATGATTTTAATATGGAAAGAAAGTTTATAAAAATAAGAAAAGTTGGGGATAAATGATGTCTTCTCAGACTGAATGTCCAGATACAAGATTGGTGCTAGGCTTACGGAACATTCTCCACATGATATGGAAGTTGTAGAACATTGTGTTATTAGTATTTGGGGTATTAAAAGGCGAAGTCTGCCAGATGATCTCATGAGGCTTGCTGTCATCCACAAGAGGTCAGAGCAACTTCAGTACAAACAAGTATAATGCAATATGTTCAGGGAAAAATGAAAGAAGGTATATTTTTAGGAAGATGTCCAGAAATGGCCTGTGTATCTTTGTGGTGGTGACATGGAAAGCACATAGACTTAGCATCATAAGGCCAGTCGCTGCTGTACAACTTACTAACACCATTTGCACAAGTAATTCAATCAGTTTTCCTCATCCATAAAATGGGAACATGAACAGTTACCATAGAGTTGTGAGGATCAATTGAGATAATCTATGCGAAAGTGTTCTATAAAGCACTGTACAAATGTAAGACATTTATTTTCTGAAGACAGTGGTGCCACGTGCGGGCCAAGCAGTGTGCCAAATATCCTCAGAAATAGGATTGGAAACAAAGCAGGGAATGCTCTGACAAAGCTGAAGAGGACAAGGATCTCCCGGCTCAGTGTGACTGGGTGTATCATTCACTCATACCTGAAGGGATTTCTTACCGGGATGCTGACCTTGGGTTCATAGACTGCCTCCACAGTAGGTTGCCACCCACTCATAATGAGTCATTTAAAGTTCAAATCTTACTTCATGCTAGCAATGCTAACACAGAGGCAAGCAGTTTTAGGCTTTTTTTGGTCACAGATTTCTGCTGCCATTGTCAAAATAGTAGCCCCAACCTCTAACTGCAACTTAGGGCAGCCAGCCCAACCTAGACTTAGTTCTGGTCACTTTTAGTGGAACAAATTGGCTCGGAAAACATCGCCTTCTACTTCTTTAGGATCTCCAAAATGAGCAAAAACTTCAGTCTCTAGTTTTTCCTTAAGACAGGTTTCTCACTTTGCTACAAACGGAATCACATCTTTTTTGTTATGATTCTTCCTCCTTGGTCCAGTTTGTTGAACATTTTGCCAGCTGTTTCTAAGCTGAACTTTGGCTTAAATACAATTGCAGTCACATTAAGATCATTCTGTTTTGAGCCCAGAGCAGAGTGTAATTCTGACAGAGGAAGGGGAGAGTTAAATTACGATGAGTTCTAGTAAAAGATAACGGCAACCCACGTGTGGGACACTTTCTAAAGTACTTCAAAAAATAAATAAATAAAAAGGAGAAAGTTCAGTATTAATTAAAATAATCATGATATAAGATTAAGATTTCTATTTATAATAATAAAATCCAGGCAAGGATATGGTAAATGTCTATAAAGAAACAAAAGGCCTAGGAAAGTGACTATGGATTTGTTTTTCAAATTCTAGTATATATGAACTGGAAGTCATCTTACTACTTTTCAAAAGAAACAATTTATGACAAACTAAAGAACTACTTTACACAGTAGGCAATCAACTTATAAAATTCATTAAAGGTCGATGACATAAATAGTATCACAAAGGTTTAGCTGAATTCATGGATAATAAGTCCATAGTGGGTTATTCAGAGAAACTAGGCTATCTGGAGGAAAATAACTCTAATTCTTGAAGTTAGCAACAAGGACAATTGTGTCTTACATAACAGTTTCCTGTCCCTGTGATCAGAAAATGAATGCTGAGCTGAAAGGACCATGGGCCTGAACCAGAGGGGCTTTTCTTATAATCATATGCTTGTAAGAAAGTAGGGACTAACTACAGTGCTGATATTAAGCCTGCTGGGGCGAGAATGTGCACTAATTCTTGAACCTGCAGTCACACATGTCACATTACCTAAGTTGTATTATGCCACTCCTTCTCTACAGCAACTGTTATCATCTCCATATTACAGATGAGAGAAGTAAGCATCAGAGAAGTTCAGAGACGAAAAGTAAATTAACAAAGGTCACACAGCTGGTAAATGGCGGATTTGGGATTTGAATTTAGGATTATCTGCTTCCAAAGCTCTGCTACCACACTGCTGCTGTTTTCTGCCCAGTAGCCTGATGTATTAACAGCTTAAGATGACTAATTTAACCTGTTAAAGCGATATGAAGTCTTGCTCTTAATTTCCCTTGATAGATTCTAAACTACGTGTGCGGTAGCTTCTTGTCATCAAATCATGTGCACATCTATGGCTTTACATTAAAGATGTCTCCAGCTCTCATTAAGAGGGAACGAAAGCAGCAAACACATCACGAGAAGGTAAATGGCATATGGCTTTTACATATGCTGCTATGGATTATTATGGAGTACCTCAGACTATAATGTACATTAACAGAAACTCTTCTCTACCAACTACTCATTCTTAGTTTTCCTAATCTAAACTCATGTACTATAATAGAAGTAATATCTAAGAAGTGAATGAATATGATGAATTCCAACAACTTCCTTGCTTTGGTAACTCTAATGTTGAATGGGATATCAAAATGGAAGTTGAGAAACACAAGAAATAGCTGGGTTGGGAGAGAAGCACAATGAGGAGAAGAAACATTAGAGAAGAATCCAGAGTTTACTTTCCCAGACTCTGATTTAAACTGAATGAGCTTTGTTTTTCCACATTTTGAAGGAAATTTAAGTTTAGTAATAGGAGATTGTGTAATGCAAGAGTGTTGCCAGCCTAAAGGCTGTGATAATATATCTTAGGAGCTCTGTGTCCCTCATAACAAAAGTAACAAACTTTTCAAAATTATTTGTGGCCTTGAAACATAATATAAAATACCTGTATCCTAATTTCTGTCCTTGTAAAATGGGAACAGTTATTTTTATATGAAACAACAAATACATAAAATACTACACATTTTATATAAAATATAATTATAAAATATATAAAATGCTATGATAGTATATAAAATACTATATATTTTATATAAAATTATTATATACGTTTACATGTGAATAGGAACTATTTATGAGTTTTATGAAAAGTCTAGGTAAAAGTAAAGTCATCTATAGTCCTTTCTCTGGGGTTCTCTTCCCTTTCGTTTTGTATATTTTTGCTCCCCTTTCTCTGCCACCCATCCCCCTGCCCCCGCCCAGGATTTTAGCCACAGATGTAATGGGTTTCTGTAACACTGGCAACTCATAGCTTTTGCAAATGTTCCCTTGGCTAGGGACCACCCAAATAGTGACCAAATAGTGACTCTCACTGGCTAATGAAAAATCAATGTGGTTTGATATCATTAGGACAAGGTCAAAATAATCCTCTAAGCAGATTTTCCTTACATTCCCTCAACACCAATGTGACAATCTCACTGCAAACAAGGCACTGGGATGTGGCACTGCTGAACCTGGCAAATCTGTGTCATTGTTTAACTGAACTAAAGGAACTATCAGTGCCAAAGAAGAAAGAGAATAGGAGAAAAATGTCAGAAATGACTGTCTAGATTCAAAGAAAAACTTGATGAAGGGGCATATAGGGATGGAAGACATCTTCGAGTGATGACCAGCAGTTTTGAACTGTGGTTCTAGCTCTTGATACAAACTTGATGTGTTGAGTGGTGCAAAATCACTACACTGTCAAGGCCTAAATGCCTTCACCTGAAAGTGAGGAATTCCTTTCAAATCTAAAGTTCTGATTTTGTGAGTCTTGTTTGGCTGGCTTACTCGGTTAGAACATATGTTTCATAGGGTTAACATTATAGATTCAGTTCTCATATAAATCAGATGGCCTGGTATAATACTTTGCACATAGTACTTGCCTAATAAGTATTTGTTCAATGAATAAATGTCTTGGAATAGAGAAAAACTCTATTTCATAGTCAAGGATTCTAACTTAGGTTTAAATGGAGTGGGGCCAAGAGAGAGCATAGGGCTTGATAGCAATGCATCTAAACTCCTGGGCAAAATAACTTAAAACACGGGTCTCACTGACTGCTATCACTGTATAGTGATTGTGCTACAAGAACAATCTTACTATTCAGACTTTTGGAATCATGAGAGTGTTCTTGCCAGTAGCCTGTTCCCAAAAGAGATAACCAATCCTGAGAGAATTCCCTGACTTTAAGATTGCATACATAGCTCATCAAATCCTTACAACATTCAGTTGGGATATGAAAACTACAGATATTTTTTCCTCTCCACTTTTCACATGGAAAAACAGAAGTCTGCTTCCATTGCAGTCACCCCATCTCCTACAGGGGTGGGAAATGACTTAACCAGTATTACAGATTGAGCCACTACCTCTTTGTAAATATTATAGTTGAGCATAGAATTTGCCCACGTGTGGTATACCCAGTGATTTAGATGGCAATCACATGCCAGAATTTTGCTTTAGATAATGAGAATCATGTCATAAAAGAACACATGAAAATATAAATTGAGACACTTAATAATATCAACCACCTGATCATTGTGGTCAGACACATGATAATTCAATTCCTTAGCAATACTTAAAAAAAAAAAAAACAACTAACTAAATAGAGAGATTAGAACCTGGAAGATAAAGAATCAAACATTAGAACAAATAATCTTGGATCATAAATATTCTCTGACATTTTCAATTTGCTTGCAACATACAGAGTTTTGTTTTGGTTTTGCTTCCGTGAGTGTATTGTATCCCCCAGTTTCTCCCCTTCTAGAAGCTGGCTAAGTATAGACGCAGATGGTGAAACTCAATCGCAGAGTGCTGACAGAGTTTCTCTTAGGGCCTGCAGAACAGATCTACCGAGTCTCACATCTCCTGGTCAGCAGCGACAGGTAAACACTAGCTTTATTTTAGCGGCTCAGTTGCAGCTCCATGGGCAGCTGTCCTTACTGCAAAATCAGTCCCTTTTTTCAGGGGGTCATAACTCAACCATCAAAATACCAAAATATGCTCTGGTTCGAAACTTGGTGTATAGAGTCCCAAATCCAGGAATGAATGTGGTTTACTTCCAAATTTAAGGAAATATTGAGTTTTGTAGGTTATTTATTTACTATTTTCAAATATGTTTGAAGAATCTTTTAAACTTCATAGGAAAATGTACTAAAAAGGACACACCATTTTAATACCTTGGGTGATTCATTCTGAATTTCAGCACGCCACTGAAAGGACCAAATAGTGGTGGAAAAAAAGCGTTTGTTTTATTTTCTTACCAAATACAGATGTTTTGACCACTTGGGTCCTCATCAGTGTTCAAAATATTAGTGTGTTGTAACATAATAAAATAAAGGCATTAACTTCTTTGTTTTGTTCCTTTCAGTGATGTGCAGAATGGATTAACGAGTTCTTGTTTCTGGCCCTTGTATAACTCAAAAACTCGTTTCAACTTAAATAAATTAAGTAAGTAATTAGTTCATAATATGGCCTAATCACCTCTGGTATTTTGAAACAAACAAAAAACACAAAAATGGCTGTTGCACATTTGCACTTAATTACTTCCACATAAAATACTTGTGTGGACTTTATTACAGGTGACATAAATTTCAAATCTAAGCTTTGTGATAGAAAGCCTGGGTTATGGTATTGTGTAGACTTCCATGAAGATTCTGTAACCATCCCTACTATTTTCCTCAAGAAAATGAAACCACAGTCTACGAAACCACATTCTTGCGCTCTTAATTGGCGAAAGAAAGTGCTTTATTTCAAAAACTCTGGAGAATAAGTTACTTCCTACAGAGGCTCAAAGGATGTTAATATAAAAGGCAGTATCATTTCTGGAATTTCTGCAGTGTTCAATTTTTGCTCTTGGATTCTGAACAGTTCTTGTTTGCATACACGTCTATCTGGGAATTGCTCTTAGTGATCAGGACAGCCTTATGGAAATCCTTCCAGATGAATATACTCAATAGAGCAAAAAATCTTGCTCTGTCTTTAATGTAAAGGAAAAAAGGACTTTTAAACAACTGTGTAATTGTGAGTTCTAGCCTTAAAGGAACTTTCTTGGCTTGGATTTCTTCTACCCTCCCCTTCAGATACTTAATAATCAAAGTATATGCCAAGAAACTAATGATGCAAACCAGAGTATTGCACATGAACTTGGATCGCTTTCCCATTGTGTAGTGTGTGTAGTGACCAAGATTGGACCCAAAAAGTCGATGATAGAAAATAGACAATGCAACATAATCAAGGTACGCCTACCTTGGGAAATTTACAAACCCATTTCCTATCCTTCATAAATGCATATAATGATTCTCAGTATAGATTCTGAAACTTGTAGGCTAATCTGACCATCAGCTGTGAAAGGAAGAAGGATCAACCTTGGTTAGTAAATTTCCAGGTCATTTGCTTGGCAGGAACCCACTGATGTGTTAGCTGCATACCTCACAATTCTTTAGGTGTTATCTGATGTTACCATGCATTCCTGATACCCTTTGAATTTCAATACAGAAATCTAAGTACAACCAAACATTTCCCCAAGCTGTGACAGCCTTATGGTTATTACTCATTTTTGAACTGAGACCAACTTTTCTTCTGACATTTGACCTGGGAGAGTTTCTCCTTTAGCTTTCTGAGTCATGCAAATTTATTCAAATTCTGTATTGCAACCCTTGTCAGTTGTGGCCAGACATTCACTTAGTGATGTCTTACACACAATAGGCTTGCAATAAACATTTGCTTTTCAGAATGAAACTAGCCTTATTATAAGAAAAAAATGGAACACATTTCAATAGAGTTCCAAATGAACTAGAAGAAAGACTAATAGATCTTGAGTATATTAAAAAAAAAAAAATCAAGCAGAGAGAACAGTTGGGTTTTGATACAGTTTCCCAAGGGAAGTAGTAGAAGTTTCATTACTCAGGGCATTTTAAAGTAGAATAGACAAAACACTAGTGGGGTATGTTGAAATAAAATATGCGTAGTCCGTCTGTGAATTAGTGTTTACTTTCAATATAATTATAAGTGAAGCAACACTGTAATGGGAATTTTTCATACACAGGAAAGCTATGGCTACTATGTTTCCACATCGACCATATGTTGCACATATTGGTTGGTGTGGATGTGTATCCCTACTGCCCTCTAGTGGATGAAATGTAAGACCTACCTGATTAACCAGATCTAACAAGCTACTGGTTTGGGGGTATATCAATCTTTAATCATTTAGGGTAGAAAGAAAATAGCTGTGTTGATGCATTTTCCATCAAATTATAAAATTGAAGGGCATTAAAAACAACAGAATCAAACTCTGTAATTAAGACTGCCATTTAATGTTTGTTCGCACACGGTATTCATTTCTGTGTATCCCTGCCAAAGATCCATTGTGTAATGTTGTCCTCACATGACATTAAAAACACCAGTCCCCTGGAAAATATAAAAAAGAAACTGTGCTGCCTTGAAATACATGGAGTTTACTTTCAGAAACAGAACATTAATACAGACACAGTAAGATAATTTAGAACACAAATAATGGCGACAAGAAACTTGAAAACCAGGACTGCTCCTTAAATTTGAGCAAGCATATTAGCAGTCTATGGGTGTGCTGGCTGGTAGTCAGAAGAGGGCAAACAAAATGGGTTTCAGAACAGGGAAGCAGATTTGAGAAAGGACTGACTAAACACATAGTAATGGGGCAGGAAAATAACTCTAAACACACATTTGGTACTGTGGGTATATATTTAATGCTATCACATTGAGGCTGCTTTTCAAGTGGCATTTTGTCATTAAGACACAGAACAAATTTGAAGGCCATTCTCTTTGCATAATTTTAATTATTTTACAGGATTTAGACTTTAATCACTAAGTTTTAGTCTCACACCAAGAGAAAACAATTATACAATCTATGTTGCCAAAACAACTGATATACCAAAGAGAATAAACGAAATCCGAAAGTAGAGAAACATACTGTGTGCATGCTGAGTGCACCAGGCCAATGGCCCTTACTAGGAATGTGGGAAATCAATTGGATAAATCTTTAAATATCGTAAATTGTTAGAAGCTGGTGATATGTGGGTAGATGTACACTTGAGGGGAGGGGAACTGGGTGGCATGGCCCAGATTGGTCTCTTTGAGTTAGTGACAGTTTTTACAGTACATAATTTGGTTAAAAAGTATTGGTTTAGTAATCAAAGATAGGTCCCAATGGACTTCTCCTGGTAAACTTAAAAAAAAAAAAAAGCAACAGACTTATCTAGATAGAGGTACAAAGCAACATGAAAACTCTCATTACCTGAGTGATCTAAAGAAAATCTAAGTTGATAAATATCCTGGGAGCATTGTTTCCATCTCAACTAGATTTACTGTATAGTAATTAGCATATCTATAGATAGATACGGGGAAGCCCAGGAGAGCTGGGGGTAAGCAGTATGGGCCACAAGGAGGAAATACAGCCAATTTCCTACTTAGCACCACGGACAGAGCTGTCAGCAGAAAGAAACATCCTTGGAGTTATCCTTGGTGTTAAAGAAACACAAAGAAATCAGTGTTGCATTTTAAAGACGCTTCTTATCCCCATTGTGACTGGCAGTCTGGGTTGGAATTATGTTGCACTGCTTCCCTGTAGGGCACCTATTGGAGCTGAACGAATAAAAAGGTGTCTTGCCCACCTGTGCACACACAGGAAGAAAAGGTTGATACAGGAGAATGATGTCTTCTTGACCTTTGTCTGACACTTCTCTGGTTTTTGAAAAATCATAGCACTCTGAAGAATACTATCCAGTCTTTCCCATGTCAAGACAAGTCCCTCTGCATTTCAGCCTTAGGGTCTCTATTGCTCTGGGGCACAACTAGGGAAAGGGAATAAGTAAAGACAACTCTAAAAGGAAGTAAAACGCCTTCTATTCCATCTCATATTATAGAAGGTTGCAAAGAAGACCCTCTTCTTCCTCTCAGTTCTGACCTTTATGGGGTGGAAGTCACTATTAGATTCCATAACTGAATAACAGATTCTGGAAAATTAGAACTATCTCTCTTGCTCTTGAGTAGTGTGGGGGGTCTCCTTTTCTGTCCTGCTGAAGCCAGATATAGACAACCGTAGAGAACCAGTTTTATGAAAGAAAGCACCCTAGCACAAATTATTTGGCATTAAACCATACTATCATTTGCTAAAGACTTGTAGTCAAATCTTTTCTCATTTGATTGTTAATAAGAACCTTATATTTCTAAAAGAACTTGATTACCAGGGAACTTGTGGGTTTCAGCTTTAATCAATTCTGAGTGTTTTTCCTATCTTTTGTTTCTTAGACCTTTATGTCCACAGGAGAGTCCAGAGAGTCGAAATTTACTTTTTGCCAGCCCACTACGCATGTTCACCAAATGGTAAAGTTCTCACTTTAAAGCCCAGCAAGACAAGATGAGCTCTTGTCTGCCCAGCAGCCTTTCAGAGGCATTAAGGGTAAGAGAGAAGGTAAGTAATTCACTATGCGTTCCCATTTCTATAATGGGGAAGGACGTCTTGATACATTTACAATACTCCTCTGGGGATATTTCATCAGTTATACCTAAACTCTAATGGACAATAATTGATTTGAACTTTCCACTTAGCACAGAGCTGTAAACAGCTTCACTGCAGACAGCAGCAATGAGCCGACGTTTTGTAAAGTGGAGAGAGATTCAGAAAACTTTTGTACTGGGTCATGCCGTAGCCTAACAGCTTTTGAATCCAGGGAAGATACAGTTTGTCCTCCTGGTTTTAATAGCTGGGCTAATCGAGTTTCAAGCCTGCAGTAGGTATAGGTTATCTTTTGAAGGCATTCCATTTTAACCCCTCACTATTACGATGAGTTTATAACCTAGCCATAAAAATGTACTCCTAATTTAGACATACATCAGGACACATTCAAAAACATAACTTTCCGAATGTTAATTTTCCGGTAAAGGAAAAAATAAGACATTAAAGTCATTTTAAGACTACAGATTTTTTTTTTTTTTTTTTAAACTCTCCGTGGGTGGTGAGTGTTTCAGGGAAAATATTCCCTCTCCTCCAGTGTCCCTCATCTGGTTGACATCACCCTGTCTCTCCCTCTCCCTCAACCTCACTTTGTTTCTGGCCATATCTTAGTGCAATCTCCCACGGAATCGCCCCAAAGACTCATCTGCTACAAGGCATGAACCAAGCACAAGTATAGCTCTGTTCCATGACTTTCTTTTATAGCCTCCCTCCAGCCCTGTTGAACACACAAGTAGATGAAGTTTAGAAGAATTCTCACACTATTTAAATCAGCTCTTCTGTCTCACTCAGGCATGACAGAGGGTAACAAAGAAGAGAAATGAAAGACTGACTACATTTTACTTAGACCACTACATCGTCTGCTCAGTCTATGGCTTTCCTATTTTGTTCCACACTCCTGGAATTCCCACAATGGGATTCAAGGCTCACCTAGAAGCCACTCTTAGACAACAAAGGACAGAGTCCCCTTTGGAGTTGTTGCTGCCACTTCTCGTGTCAAAGATCTACAAACCTTGTGGCTGTGAAGTAGGACTTTATGAACATACAGCAAGAAAGTGTATTTTGTGAATATATTGCAACCGGACATTACCCAGCTTACATGAATTTGACATGGAATATGAATTTTCTCTCAATTCAGCTGCTGAGATTGTAAGAGCAAAGGCATACCACTGTCAGAAAATAGATTTACCCGTCACCCCCAATCGTAATTCCCTTTCTAGAAATCTACAGAAAAAATAGGATATAATCCGACAATTTGTAAGATGTTGTCCAGAGTATGAAATGCATTAAAATCAAAGTGAACATAACTTGTTCCACTTAGTCCTGAAAATTACGTTCTGTAGCTTCTAGACATCAAACTTAGTTCTGGTTTTGATGTGACCACTGATTATTTAGGTAACACTAAGCAAGGTACTGAACCTTACAAAGCCTCAATTTTTCCACTTCTCATTTGGGGAGAATGACACCTATGTGTTCTTATTTATTGATTGATGAGATGAAATTATATCATAAGCTAGTAAAAAAATGGTGTTATATATATTTTGGGTCAGTCATCTTTACTTTTACTGCAGAACCAATGATTGGCAAACTAGTTAAAGTGTACCTCATCCTTCCTGGGTAGAAGGCAACATGGAAAGGATATTTTCCATCATTTGGCAGTAAGGGCCTAGCTCTACCCATGTTCTTCTCCAGGTAAGCCCTTTTCTCCCACAATCAAAGGGCAACATTTTAATATTTAATCTTTAAATCAAATATGGCATTCTCAAATTTGGTTTAACCAACGTCTAAACTTCACTGAGCTTTCAGTTGAGCCACTAACTCCGTCTTTCACTGTCAAGCTTCCACGCAACACTCTTTAACCACACAAGTTTGTACTATGGTACCTAGTGAGCTCAAATGATTTTCTCACTGATCAACAATTAGTCTGTAAAGTGTTTATACTGCAGAACATCACTCTGGTGTGTCAGGTTCAGCTCTCACCGACTTAACTAAGCATAAAATGTGCTTTACAAATAAAATGCTTATAAAAGTTAACAAAGAAGTAGATGACTTACATTCACCCTGTGTTTTATATCAACCTTGGAATTCAAAGTTCCATAGTTAATGGAAATGGGAAGAGCTTAGCGAGGGTTCAGAGCAAAGGCCAAAGAACCTTCCTTCCTTGTTTGCCCAAAATATTAAGAGATAATTTGATAATAGTCGTTAGTAAGATGAAGTGTTAATAGATGTTCCTTATCTATCACTCAGATTAAACATTTAAAAAGGGGGTTTATGAAGTATGAGGGATTGGGTTTAGTTATAAAATTCTTACATACTTTAGGAGATGTTAAATCCTCATATGAAATACTCTGATGTCCCACTGTAAGTTTTACGAAATACATTTGATACCTATTTATCTGTGACAATTCAGTTAACATGCTACTAGAAGGCAGGACAGGTGAATCAGAAGAGTTCTAGGCTTTGGCTTTTCATAAAAGTTAAAAATGAACTGTAGAGCTTATCTTGAAATACTCTTTCACAGAAAGTGTATGTAGTATATGTATGATACAATGACTGAGACATCCCACATGCTAAGTTGACTACTGTCATAGGGAACCAACCTCATGTAAACTGTTTGATCCCATTATTGACCAGTCTTTATCAATGCTTGGCAGAGGTCAAGGAAGTAAATCCAATACCTAGAAAACAAATAAGTGATTTCCTTGTTTGCTTTTGAAAATGCCATTTACTGATTTTATTTTTCTTTACAGTTGTTAGCTGTACATGGTCATATTATAATTGTCATATAACAACCTTAATTCAGGGACACATCTTTTGACACAATGTATTATTCAGCAACTTTGGATACACATGCAATTTAGGAGTGGAAAAGATGCACACAGAGACAAGTAATCATAGATACAAAGCATGGTGAATTTCTGTGCCACGCACTTCACACCCCAACTCATCTCGCAGGGAAACTAGAGAAGGGGCAGAACCATTTCTATTATGATAATTCACAAAGGGAGGCCATATAGATATGCATGCAAAGTCTCTCCCCACCTCTCCATTTACATGCCAGGATTTCAACTCTGCGACACTGAGTCCCTTCATTTAGCCAATTAGTCCTTCCAGCTTCATGTAATGCACGCCAAAAAGAAGGAGAAATAGAAGTGCTGACGTTCACTGCTTTGAAAGTTGCTATTCTAATGCCAAAGCTGCCTCTTGAGCAATTTCCAGAATGTATTAACATGGGAGCAAAGCGCTATTCCTAAAGACAGGGATCACATTATGCAGGGGAGCCCCGTTCAACATGTCACAATTGCACAGAACCTCCATCCCCCGCACGATCTTACAGTTGTAGTTAGCATGGACTCAAGTTTATGGTCTTTACTTAGGTGAAACTTAGGAGGTCTTCCTAAAGAAAAGAAGCAAATTAAAAAATATCTAGTGAGCAAGGCATGACACATCTTTTGTACCATGGCATTGACCAAGTCCTTTTACTGTCGTTCTGAGAAAGCTGGTCAAGGTGCAAAGCAAACCGGCCTCTCAGTTTAGGACAGAGTGAAGGATTCTTCAGTTTGTCTTTATTTATTTTTTTTAATCAATTAAGTCAAGGTTCAATTTTAATTATTTTGATTTGGCAGATACCCCTAGAGTTTCCCCTCCATATTAAGGACCAAGCTGAAAACCATTACATAATTGTGTAGCTGTCCATCTGAATGCCCTCTTACGCACGTGATTCTGATACTTAGCAGGCAATAAGGTGTTGCTCTGAAATTCGCAAAACCACTAATTCTTTAGCCTTCCACCCTGTTTACAGCTGAAGCAGTGATAGAGATTTTAATATCACTTTCTCCCTTACTCTTGGCAGTGGATTTACAAAAGCCAGTTTGCGTCAGCCTGGCCCTCTACAAATTTAGCTGTTCTTTGCTTAACTTGTAACATTTGCAAGAGATGATTGGACAATTCCCCCACTGAGGCAGCATAGCAGACGTGAAGGGGCACTTAAAGTCCTATTTCTTCTACACATTGTCTTTGCTTACTTTGACCACGTCTGTCTTCTAGGTCTCCTTTTCCCAGTACACAAAATTTGAATATTGGCTGAGATGATCCTGCAGGGTTCCGTCTAGTCCTTTTTTGTTTTTTTACCCTAAAAAGCTCAAAATGACTTCTTTCTCTGTCTTTGGTTTCTATAATTTATAATCTTTGCCCGATCTTCTCCCTTTATTTCTTTCCTCAATGTTTTCTTTTGTATCTCCTAAATATGCTGTCCCTCAAAGAACCATCTTAAGGCCATAGATTTTTCTTCTTATACTCCTCATGCATCTGAGGGGTTGATGCACTCATCCATCTTTTCTCATAATCTTCCTCTTTTAGTTAGGGTTAACTGAGTTAGTTAACTTAGATAACACTTTCTCTTCAGAACATCTCTAATTAGATGGCTGCTAGCCCCTCAAAACCCATATAATAAAAAGCATTCTCTCTTTCCTTTTAAATCATTCTGCTATACAAATTCTATATAACCACAGTCTAACATATCCAATGCCTCAATCTTCTGCGAAACATTCACATTTTAATATATTGCTTCTCATATAGAGCCACTTATCAAATCTAGAAATTTTCTTATGATGTTAACTCAAATAAACCTTTTTTCACTAATATTCTTGGCCAGCTCCTAATCACATTGTACCTAGGATATGAAAATTGCCTCCTCACTCCAAACATATTCTCAATGGTTTGACTGTCACAGCTCCCTCTTTAGTCCTCCAGTGAATTTCTACCCTGCTTCAGATCAGTTGTGAATTCTAGACTCCCAGCACTGAAAGCCCCCTGTAGGTTTGCTTGTCTAACCTGTCAGCATCCGGTGCCACTAAGGCCCACCTTAATCCACACACCAAGTCGCTTTTGTCTTCTGGCTTCTTTCCACTGAGAATACACCCTCTCCATCTCTGAACTTTTTCCACGTAACCCTGTATCTATGGAATAATCCCTCATGCACTGAAGAACATCTTTCCTTCATTCAAATGATAACTTACACCTTACTTATGCCAGAGAGATTTCTAAGATGATTACCAGCCAACTGTTAACCCTCTAAAACAAGGTAAGAACCACTCCACCCACCTTTCCACACATTTCAGAAAAAAAAGTATTTTAAATTGTGTATTGTAGTTGTTTATAAATTATTTTGATGGCAGCAAATTATGGTATTTAATATAGTTTGATTATTTATTGCCTTGCAACTTTTAAGTCTTGATTTCAAATTGGCATAAAAAACAAAAGCAAAAAAAGTACTGTTTTGTTACTTTAAGATACAGAAAGCCATTTAAGTCTCATGCTTTTTGAGAACTGTCAACCGCTATGCACATGATAGGTATCACTAAACACCTGTTGAATTGGATTGAGGAAGAACCATCTTAAACAGTTTACTCATAGAGGAAGGAATCAGAAGACTAGGAACATAAATATTCATAGCAGCATCTGAGTGTAGTAAGAAATAATACTAAAATGAGAGTTTCCCAAATTTCTCTCTCGATTGTTTAATATTATATTCCTACAACTATATTTTTAAAAACAGCTTTGATTTTAAAACATTAAATTTACACATCAAGAAGTAGACACTAGCAAAGTCTCACAGTCTGATTTATTTCTCTGTAATATATCTGTCTTGAGAACATCAGCAGGAATACACCAAAGAAATATGTCCCTCACGGGATCAACTATATAAAAAGACAGAACACATCATCAGCACAAAAATCATTATCCATCTAATTTCTCCCATTCTAGATGGCTCCGGTGAGCCCCTCGATCATTACTGACTAGGGTTAAGATAGAGCTTAATGGATTAATTAAGCCAAAGCAGGACTGCATTGCAGACCGAAGAGGAGAAGGTCCTGACACAGATGGGGCAACAACTCTGTTCCTCTTTTATTCAAATGTGCAAGACTCACCCACCCCCAAGTGCTACACATTTATACCGTAAATAGTCTCCAAAAATAAGATTTGGTGTCTGCTGTCTGGGTCTTCCCCTCAGCACTCATCAACATCTAATACTTGGGTGTTCATCAAAACTTATCATGTAATAAGAAATTAAATGTTAAGACTTTATTTTTCTTCAGAAACATGGAGAATGATTGTTAACAGACGTAAAGCAATAGAGGCAGAGCGCTCGTTTTGGCAATCAAGGAGCACCAACTAAAGGAGAGGTTATTGTTTGAATGTCAATGTGACTCTGAGAGAGGACCAGGGACACAGAATAGTCACAAAGAGCTGAAAGGAAGAAGTGCCCACGGCCATAAAGTCACGGGGACTGGGGGGGGGGGGCATGCCCAAAGGCAGCTGTTGTAATGGAAACCTTCAGATTTGTTCATTTAAAGGGGATTTTGAAATTCAAATGTAAAAAGAGAACAAGATAATCCAAAGGGCTCAATTTGGAGCCTTTTTCTTCTTGCAAAAAGAAGAGAAAACAGAGAGAATCTCTCCGCCCCTCCAACAAAGTATGTACCATACTGGCAGTTTACTCTCACTTTTACAAACCAAATCCACATATTAATGACATAAAAACCACGTTCACCATGGGGACAATCAGATGCTATCAAAAATAACATTAAATACGCAGATATTAAAAGAAAAAAATGCAAACTACCAAGAAATACCTTACTTGGGAAATGGTAAGGCTGATGAAAGCAGACTATGTCATTAAAATCAAGCACACCAGAAAAGCATCTATGGATCTAGACTGGGAGGGACAGGCCTCATTTGCACCAAAGAGGAAGTGCCCTGAAGGGGCCCAGAAGTGGGAAACTGGGTAGATTTTAGTCTTTTTCTGTTATTTTTTTTTTTGGCGGGGGGAGGGGAATGACAGAAACCTGACAGGCTCCTCTGGAGGTCTGGCTGGACCCACCATGTTGAGTCCCAGTGTCTAAGTGAGTAATAGAAATGAAAAGACACTTATCTCAATGGTTGTCCTGAAAGAGTTTTAAGAGCAAGTACAAGTCCCCAACCCCCTACTAGAATACTAATAATTTCATTTGTGATTCTTGCATTAGGGAAAAAACTTGTGCTAAGTTCAAACAATAGGATACCTCTCAAAAAGATATGACTTCTCATAGAGAGAAAGAATCAAATTCTGGAGTGGGAAGTATTTTTTACCTTAGTGATCTTTTAGTCATTTTGTAAAAGAGGAAACTGAGGACTTGCCAATGGTTACAGAAGTTAATTGTGTAGTTGAAATTCTAGCAGTAATGAATTTACAGATAGATTTGGGGCTATGAGGAATCCAGTGGAATTGGGTCCTTCAAGGTCTTTTATTTAAAAAATTATATATATCTATACACACATACACACAAAAAAGATATGGGGGGAGATATCTATAGATATAGATGAGTATGTATAAAATATATTGCTGGGTAGTAAAAATAGGACCCAGTGTTGTAGCATTTTCACTACCATGGTCAAGAAGCCACTGACTAGATTCATTTGTTCAGTGAACAAATGTTTACTGAACTCTCTGTGCAAGTATTATAAAAGTAAAAAATGTAAGATTAGACATAGTTTGTGCTATTTCAAAAAGAGTTAACAATATAGTTGTTTTACATCTGCAATACAACCTCTTAAATAATCAAGTAGTCAAACTAATTCCCATTGGAATAATACAAATCAATCATTAATTTTGAATCTTGAGAGAAGGCATAAACCCTGCATTATATTTTAGTTAGACACTGGAAATAATCTGGAATGTTTCTGGTACACCACACCTAAAGATTGGATTTCAGCTATTCTGTGCTTTTGGATGTGTTTTTCCCTTTTAGAATCCATCCTAAACTCAGTAGCTCAGAAACAGAACTCTCTAGGCATTGCTGTTCTCCTTCTGCCCAGTCTTGAGAGGGTATTGAGGTCGAGGATGGGGATGAAACTAGGAGTAAGGCAGAGAACCTTGCTAAGTAATGCTTCTTTCAGATCTAACACATTTGTAGTCGGCTCCCTGGCCCTCCGTATCCATGGGTTCTATATCGGCTAACTGAAAATATTTGGAAAAAAATCCAATAAAAAAAAGATACAACAATGAAAAATAACACAAAGAAACAATGCAGTATAACAGCTATTTACACAGACTTTACGTTGCATTAGGTATTATAAGTAATTTAGAGATTATTTAAAGTATATGGAAGGATGTGCATGGGTAACATGCAAACACTATCCCATTTTATATTAGGGACTTGAGCATTTGTTGATTTTGGTATCTGTG
>NW_012115044.1:1438287-1460815 GCF_000951035.1 Colobus angolensis palliatus
GGGGTGGGGTGGGATGGGGTGTCCTGGAACCAATGCCCTGCTACTGGATATCAAGGGATGACTGTACTTAATCTCCAAGTCATTTCCCTTACAGCTATATTTTAGTATATGGCAAAGCACAACGATTTCCTTTGAGATGAACAAAAATTGAGTAGCTAAAATGTAATGAATACAATTAGTTTAAGTAATCTGGTTATGGAGAAAAATCACTAGTAGTAATAGCTTAAGACTAAAGAAGTGATCATATTACCCAAGCATTTCTCTTAAAAAGAAGAAAGGAGAAAAATAACATGTGAGTGCCTACCACATTTCAGTACTATGCTAGGTTCTTTACACAAATTATCTTATTTAATCCTCATAAACATCTTCTAGAGCAGAGATTATGTTTCCATTTCTTTTGGCAAAGAAACTGAGGCACAGCAAGATTGTGCTTTGACCAGACACACAAAGCTAGAAAGTAATTTATGGCACTCGTATTTGGATCCAAGTTTGTCCATCTACAAAGCTTAGAAGCCTGCTAAGGGAGAAACCCAAAAATGAAACAACAATGAATGCCGCTGGCAGTCTTTTTAATGAATATCTAGTATATGGTGCTAAGTTATGTGCAGAATTAATTCAAATATAAACACACATTTTCTGTCATCTTGATGTTTAAATATACGAGTATGAGCAAACTAACATTTGAATTCACCAAACAGAATATTAACGTAGAAAATTCAAATCACTCATGTATTTAAAAAACAATATGGAAGACAATTTACCTGATGTTGCAAAGTTATCATGCAAAAATTAATGCTAAAAAAGTAAAAAAGTACCCCCTAAACTCTTTCAGTGCCAGGAAAACATCATGCACTGCTCCTACAAAAACCTGGCACAGTCAATTCCCTGTTAATTGCCAGTACATAGGGTTTTATCCTTAACAATATTTAAAGGTGAGCACATAGTCTGCTTCATTTTTACCCCAGGGTTGGCATTCTCACTGCCTCTACTTACCTTGTTTTCTTTTAAGTGTGGAAAGGAAAACAAATGAATTTTTCTTTCATATATGAAGGCCTAGATGTTGGGAAAAGTTGTTTAAATGAAAACATGGAGTTTCTCTCCTCGTGGTAAGCTGGGGCATTTGGAGAGTCCCCTCCTCCCTGTGCCTCTCCATCCACACGAACACACACCCTAGTTCATGTTCTAGTTTCACACGGGATAAGAAAAGGAAAAACAGAAAAAGCAAGAAAAAGTACAGAAGAAGAAGGAGGAGGAAGGATAGAAGAGGGCCTAAGGAAGTAGTGCAGTCCTCCGGAGCGCTCCAGAAAGTGAAATGATGAAAAGGGTGAGCTTCAAGAGCAAGGCACCTCTCTGCTCTCCACGGATGGTTCTCTCCATCAGCTCCAGAACTAAAGCCCTCAGCAGACAGGATGGTGCTAAAAGAAGAAAAACTCTGGGAGGGAGTCAGAGACAGATACTGCAGAGCTTTCTAGTCCCTTTTATATACGTATAAAAACGATTATTCAAGAAATAGTGTAATTTTCCAGAGCATGTTCAAATGCAAATAAAAGGTGCATTCTAAGATTAACTGTACTATGACAGCTAATTATTCATTATGTTAAAGTTATTTATTTATAATTATTTTCTATCTATGACATTGTAGTTTTCCACTGACACTTGATATTCAAGAGTTGACAAAATACCATTTGAACTGCTTTGCTAAAGAACAAAAAAGAGGGATTAAGGTACACAGAAAGTGTATCCACCAGCAATAAAAAAGGACACACGACTCATATCCCAATATTAATTACAAAAATATCTATAGTGAGATCCTAAGTTCTGGGTATTTGTCTAATTTTTCCACTATCAGAACCAAAGGTAAAAACAGCATTGATGGCTACTGCAGTTTACTCTGTTTAACAGACCAATTGCTGGGATTCCAAAGATTCATGGCTGGGATTCCAAAGAGTTGTCTATGTTGGAAGCAGCATTCACAGTAGCTTTCCGGTCAAGTGGTACAAAGGAGTAAAAGGGAGAAAAGGAATCATTAGCACCAAAAATGTCTAGTCATCATTTACCACCTTGACATGGGTTAGCTGAAGGCCATGGAGAATAGCGGATGTGCAGTTGTCTCTTTCTTATACAGACAGCAGAGAGAGGGGGAGAAACCACACACTTATATTTTGCTAATGTAAAAGTCCCAGTGGAAACATTAGCACTCAAAGACATTAATGTGGATTTGGGACACTCCCTGAAGGATTTTGATTCCATTAGAAAAAAAAAAAAAGACGGTGACAGATATAATCCTGCTTTGATATGTTTAATGCCATTTAAAGAGAAACTGTACCCATTTACCTCAGGCCAGGACACCAAGAATTCAAAAAGTGAAATATCATTTCTCAGTGCAAAGAAAAAGCTTGGAAAATATTATGTGAAAATTAATTTGGCATGCTTCTTTGAAATTTTAGATTTCTGGGATGAGCAAATGGGTACAGTTTTCTTTTAACTGTTTTTGAACACCATGTGTTGAGAAGAAAACAACAGAATGGCAATTGCTCATCCAAAATGCTAACTTGTGGCATGGCACAGTCAAGATGGCCTGCCACAGCCAAAAAGCAGGTGTGTGCTATGCCTCTCACTTCAGTAGCATGCACGCCACATGTCCCTGCATTCGGCAACCTCTTGCATTTGCTTTTGGAACCTTTCTGAGGGGGACAGTAAACATGACTCAACAGAATGTCTAGCTGAGGAGGGACTGGGTCTCTGAGCCTGCGGTGAGACAGACTTTTTGAGGAAGAACCAAAGGAAAACTGGAATAATATATTTATTTTGGAATTCTTTGCTATCACTTCCTGTGACCTAACACCAAGGTGACTGGTTCCAGATCATTTCGTGTGGATGAAATTTAGCATCTAATCAGGTCGGAAAGTAATGGTGAAGCTTTTCTGTGACTGAAGAGGACGTATTAAATCAGCTACCTCATTTGGACTGAGGTCACAGTTAATGTAGCTGGTACAGATCATATGAACCTAACCTAAAAGCTTAGAGTAATAAACTCCTCAACCCTCAGGTCCATGGATAAGCTTGAAACAGGGTGTACAAAACTATTTGGTGTGCTGGGATGCCAAAGTTTCTTCAATCTGACATTATGAATCTGATACGTTATTCTAGGAATTAAAATATTTTTACATAGATATAGGTCCTTTTCAACTACACAACAGTCCTGTGAAGAAGAGGAGAAAACAGAATAAAAAAAAAAGATTTTCCTTCTGCCTTGTAAGAAGCCTGATAAAGAGGCCAAGTTAAAAGTCATGACCACGTCTAAGCTCAAGTCAGGAACCACTTGGAATGGAATCTCAGGGTATCTGTATTGTAGGAATAGACAAGGTCTGAAGATAAAGAAGTAGATGAGAATCAAAATTACTATTTTAGAAGACAGAAGTGGGACACCTCTATTCTATATCTTTAATTAATACATCAATAACAATTTATGAAAAACCTACTACGTGCAAATGTCAAGAGTGGGGAAGAATGAACTCTATAAGTAATAAACTGGAAAAAAAAACATCCTTAAGCTTTTCTGATGTAACTGAGTGATGTTCTCTGCTTCTGAGTAGAAATTTATGGATTCAGAAAAGGTGATTTCTTTCCAAATACACACATGCTATTGTTAATTTCACTCATTCAAATCACAACATTTACTACTATACCTTTTATTTCTGATGGCACATTCCAGGTGTTGAGGGGGATACAACTGTGTAAGTACAGTCTCTGTATTTATTAAGCTTACTGTGCAGTGGCAGGAGGAATGAGACATATAAACATGCTCTAGTATAAGACAGTAAGTAATTGGTGCCACAGGAGACGTACAAATAAGTGCTTTAGCAGTTCAGAAGAAGCAAGTCCTCCTGGCCCTCCTGGCTATAGAAGCACCCCTCTATAACATACTGAAATGACTCAATGCACAGAAAGGAAGGATCTGTACAACTGTAAGTCAGCTTACAATCGATGTGCATTAGGGGATTGGAGGGTTAGCTAGGCTGTGAGGGGAGGGATGCGCTCACTGTGTCCCCAGCTCCTCTCACACTGGGTTACTCCATAATTAATATTTATCAAAAACATGCATGGTTAAAGTGGAAGTCAACTCAATGACAGACCAGGTCAAGGGGTCTGCATTAGTTCTAGATATTTTAGAAGATTATTAACACCCTGCTAGAAGTTGGCATTCTAAGAACATCATTTTCTTCCCATACTAGTGTAAAAAGTTAAGTTTTTTACCAATTCCAGAGTGATGGGAAGTATAATTCAGGGCTTCATCCTTCCAAATGAGGGAAATACTTGGCCTGTGCAAAATGCCCTTGGTATGGGTATCAAAATGTCTTTCAAAACAGCAACAAAGGCCGGGTGTGGTAGCTCACGCTGTAATCCCAGCACTTTGGGAGGCTGAGGCAGGTGGATCACGAGGTCAGGAGATTCAGACCATCCTAGCTAACACAGTGAAACCGCGTCTCTACAAAAAAAAAAAAAAAAAAAAAAAAAGAGTTACTGGGCGTGGTGGCGGGCGCCTGTAGTCCCAGTCACTCGGGAGGCTGAGGCAGGAGAATGGCGTGAACCCAGGAGGCGGAGTTTGCAGTGAGAGGAAATTGCACCACTGCACCCCAGCCTGGGTGACAGAGCAAGACTCCGTCTCAAACAAAAAACAAAAAAAACCCGCAACAAATACATTTCCTGATAGCCCCTAAGGAGTATGAGTTGGAATCCATGTTCTCTAGATGTGACAATGGAGTTGGGGAGAGGCAGGTATGCTAGGATCCATATAAGAAGAAAGGTTCCCATGGTAGTGGGAAATAGAATTTGAATGTCCTGGCTTCTAGGTCTGGGTTCTTCCTACAGAAACATCTTTTTCATTTTGTATTCCTCTTGGACACTCTAGTCCTTTACCTCATGAAGAGTAGCCTTCTGCTGGTGTGCATGTGTGTATGTATGTGTGTATCTTTTCTAAGAGAGAGGATAGCCTTACTGATGTGCTTTTGTAAAGGATTCAAGGTTGTCTGGATCCTCAAATAATGCAATTGAAAAAAATACTGTTTCTTTGATTCAATGGTGCTTACATTTGGGCAGTGTTTTCTTTTTCCATTCTCATATACAGTATTTGAGACAATCTGCCCACAATAAAAAGGTTTTAGGGCATCAAAAGTGTAGGTGAACCAAATCAGAATTAATCTCTGAAAATGGAGACTCAGGCACATAGAAAAAGTTCAGGAAAAAATCCAGGTGGGAGGCAATCCCATAGAAAGGTGTCTGGCATCTCTCCTGATTCGAAGTGAGGTGGAGTAGGACAGGTACGGAAGAGGGATGAAGGGTTCTAGCTATTCATATGATCCCGTCTCACCAAGGCTCACACAACTTGGGGCTGTGTCATTAGGGGGCCATTTTATTTATCATGTAGCCCATTTCTCCTATTGTATGTATGATCCGGAAAGAGGCTAATAAAGGGAAATCTAAGCTTAACTGGGACTAAAATGAGGTGGCAAACAGCTATTCACTCCAAGAAGACTGACCAGACTAATCTGTGGAGTATCCAGCAGCGTTTCCTTTTATTATCATATTAAAAGCCGTGCATTTTATTGGAAAACAATTGTCTCTTAAAAAAAAAAAGTTGCACACCATAGCAGCAAAAGGGAGGAAGATAACAATGATCACTTCTGAACACCTGGTACACGCTTGGCACTGTTTTTCTTTATGCAAGGATTTCTTTACATATGTTATCTATTTGATCTTCATACCAACTATGAATGATTGATATTTTGCACATTTTTTTTTTTTTTTGGTACGAGAATCCTAAGGTTCAGAGAAGTTACGTGAATATCCTCTGGTCACACAGCTAGTAGGGACTAAGCTGGAATTCAAATTGGAGCAGTAGGACACAAAGCCTGTGCTCCTCACCATGCCTTGCCAGGCCAGACTTCATGTGCTTCTCATGGCATGAAATCAGTGTTGGGGGAATTCTGCCCAGCATCTCTGGTTAGCAGAGTGAATTGCTTTTATCATTTGCCAACATGTCACAGAAAAAAACAAAACAACAAAAAAATTAAAACTCCTGGCTCTAGATTTCCTATCAACCTGAAGTTTGGCTTGGTTACATATTATTTGAATATCTGACAATCTTATAAAAAGTCTAACGAGAATAAAAAAAAAATCTTCATTTATGCTAGCTCCTATGTTAGCTAAAAATCTCCTATTCCTACATAACAATGTGCCTGGGGAACTCTCTCACTGCCAGAAACTCATCTGAAAATGCTGAAAAGTCAAAATTTGGGGCCTATATACTGACTAATGTTACCAGCTGTGAGTCAGCTTGAACATCAGTAATATGATATTTCCCACTACAATTTGATTTGGTTAAAATGTGTTTGAAGTTCACCCTTTTATTAACTGGAATTACCACCTCCTGTAACTGGAGGGCCTCTGAGAACAGGCTGCTGGTGCAATCCAACTTCCCACCCGCCATCGGTGCATTTCCAGGCAACAAATACTCTTAAATTGATAACTACAGAAATAGGTCAAAATGTCTTTTCAATAGTTGCTAATATTCCTTTAATGCCCCATAGCCTCTCTTTGATTCTTGTGCTAACATTTTTTTTCCCCGATGATTGTAGGAGCAACAACTGTTAAAGAGAAATGAACCAGAAGAAAGGAAAACTGGCTGGGGTGGATGGAGGTGCTCTTAGGAGTTCCCCTAACTATCAGACAGAAAAGCTAGATCTCCCTAGAGGCCCAAAGGCCCCAAACTCAGTTTTGCTGTTGAGTTTGGTGACCTAGAAAAAAACTTGTGTCCCATCTGAGCCTCAATATTCTCATCTGTAAAAACAGGACACTCGAGATGACTGATTATTCAAATTTGTAAAATGCCCAGAGTTCACAGGAGGTAGAAGCCCTGACTTATCATAAAACATTTGGGTTTTAAATTTGTTTATAGTACTTTTATAATGTTACCTGTTAGGGCCTTGGCTATCTAAGATAGAAACTTATTTTCATACAAAAAAAGTAATACTGTGATATATTTTCATAAGAGAGACCCTTTGCTATCACAGTGGGTTTATTTACTATGTAAACCTATATTCCCTCCCTCTCTTTCCCCCAGGAAGAAAGGTTGCTTCTCTGAGTTCACATCACACGTGTGATTACAGCAAGGACAGAAGTTTGAGGCTGCAGTGAGACATGATTATTGCACTATACTCCAGCCTGGGTGACTGAGCCAGACTTCAACCCTTAAAAAAAAAAAGAAAGGGTTGGGGTGGGTATAGCCACATTGGGAACATAGCTGATTCTGAGCCTGCAAGAAGAAAAGTCCCCTTGTTAAAAAAAGTTTTCCAATACTTCTTCTGAGATGCAAACATGCCACAGAGGGGTTAAGCCATTCATGCCTTGATGCTGTAACCACTTCAACAGCAAGAGAGTTATCTCAGTGTAAAGCAGTTTTGGACTGGAGCTGGAGGGAGGGATAGGGATAATTCTGGAACAGGGGAAGCTGAAGGAAGGAATCAGATTAACTAACACAAGGACCCTACGCTCTGCTGGCAGAGGAGAAGATGAAGTGACTGACAAGGACTGAAAAGAACCCAGTCTGTATTGCAGTTTTTGCCCAGGGCCTTGTCTGGAGCTGGTAAACCACTAAAAAAAATCCCCTGAGAGATGCCATGGTTTATCAAAAATGCCTTTGGCTCTTCTGTTGCTCCATGGTTGCGCTGTTGCTCACCAGGAGGTCAGCAAACTACAGCCTACTTGGTTGAGGTGAGGGTAGCTTGATCTCCCATAATTTAAACTCACAAAGACTATCTCTCCATCAGATCCCTTCTGTTTTCATTCCTTTCCTAGAGGAGGGAGGAAGAAATGTGTGAAAGTAAGGGCAAAGAAGGAGGAGGAGGAAGAGGTAGAAGAAATTAACCCTTCCTCAGCTTCCAAGTGAGTTAGGCTTTGTGTTAGGTAAGCAACTCTCTAGATCCTTCCAACAGCCCTGAAGACAGTATTAGTAATAGTAATTAGTAATATTTTATAGGTTTGAAGAGGCTAAATAGAGCTCAAGGTAGCCAGTCAGGCTCCTCGTTACACAGCACTCTTTTCTCAGCTCCTATAACATATGTATTTATATGTGTATATTTCTTTGTCTTCGCCTCCTCCTTTTACTAATGGGTGCTTGAAAACACGTTTAGGAGCCAGTCATGTGGAATTTATCTTTCAGGAACATTGAACATCCCTTGAGTTATCCAACGCATACCTGACTAGGAGGCCTACATGTTTGGGATTAAGGCTTGGTCCTAACAAACTGTTACCGTGGACAGGCCCGTTCATCTTTGGGGTCTGCTCCAGGCCTTACAATCCTGTAATTCTCACTCATCAAGGTGGTGGTGGGCAATAGTGTATATGTGCAAAACTCAGCAAGAAGTAGTCTCCTTAGATGCTATATGTAGACTGAAGCGAGGAACTGCCTCCTGCTAATGCCAGTTGTGTTTTGAGTAAGAAGAATAAAAGGATTGATCTGAACTGAAAGCAGAAGGGAAGATGAGGGGAAGGCCACAGAACACATAGCTAGCAGTGGCATTGGTGGGGGTCTGAGAGAGGCAGAAGCCCAGGGCCAGAGCTGAGAAATCAGCTTGTTTTTAGCATACACGGATGTGTTTGATCACATGATGGTTGGGAGGTACTCAGGCTAAGATAATCTTAACGTTAGGTACTCATTTCAAAATCTCAATTTAATGACTGAAGTCTATTTTAATGATCCAATAAAGGCCAAAGCCCTCACTACTATGATACAACCATTTTTCCCAAGTATTCACTTCTTGCAAAATAAATAAATAAATAAATAAATAAATAAATAAAAATTAGAAAAAAACCTGACTGAGACAGCTATAGCGTTTCTGATTACAAAACAAGATCACTTTGATCATAATCATCTCAAGGTGCTTGGAGGAAAGAAGGAGAGATGAGTTCTTTTGAACCACATTATGTGGACAGAAATCTTCCAAGAGTTTAATGGAGGAATTAACTTTTGAGGAATTGAAAAAGGGATCATTTTCAGTAAGAGAAAAAATGACCGATAGGTTCAACTGGTATGCTAGGGAAAGATAAATTCTAGGCAAGACTAGCTCTATAATTTCTGGGGCTCAAGGCCAAATAAAAAAATGTAGGGCTCCTTATTCAAAAATTATTAAGAATTTCAGGACAGCAACAGAAGTACATTAAGCCAGGCAAAGGGCCCATCCAAACATGGGACCTTGTGCAAGTGCACAGGTTGTATACCCATGAAGCTGGCCCTAGTTTTCATTACTGTTTTTACCAAGGTATTCCAGTCCCAGAGCTACCAAGACCCAAATGGAAAAGCACGCACCACAACTCTCAAAACTCTCAGTTAACCCCGTCTCCCTACGGTAAGGACACAACTGAATTCTGCAATAAGGATCGGAAAATCCTGGGGTCTGCCAACATATTTGATAGATTGCAACTGCACTGGCTTCTGCGACATTTGTCACAGTCACTAATCCCTGCTTCTGTCACAACCTAAGGATGCCCAGGATATCAATGTCTGGGAATTCAAACATATTTTCTAAAAACACAAATTTATTTAAAAACAACAACAAAACAAGCAGAAGTCACTAAAAAGAAGCTGGGTCCCCTGGATGAAAGTCTGCTCTTAATCTCTTTCTGGCTTTACCTTGAGTAGGTCTTGGGTGTATGCACACAGGTTCAGAAGTGCAGGTGAATTACCACAATAACTCTTTTCAGTTTGAGAAAAAATAGCGGAAACAGGAGGATCTGGTCATAGTCCAGCAGAAACTCCCTCATTTCACTAACAGTATGCGTGCTCCCTTTCTTATTATGCTAAGTTGAAGCGATGACTTCACTCTCCATGGAAGCTAACTTTCTCTTTACTGGATGCTTGGAATGGGTCTGGGGAAAAGCTATTGGAGAGTAACATCATGTCTAAAAAACGTATGTATGTATGAAGAAAGGAGAGATCTAAAGAGCTCAGACCAACATCAAAATAATAACAGCAGTCCAAAGTGAAATGAATGTAGCCTCTTTTCCAATGATGTTACGGACTTTATATATACTTAGCCTACTTCTTGAGTGGATAGACCAGTAGCTTGGCAGATGCCTGGGAGGTCTGTACAGGTTGAAACTTAATTCTGTCCTTTCTAGTTATCTTTGTCCCATTAAAGAAAAATATCTAATATAGAGAACCAGTTCACTCCTACAGCCAGAATTATACTTTGACACTAGACCAATTGCTATATCCTTGATTTAGGATTTTTAAAAAAGATATCTATTGGCAAAGCTAATCTTTTATTTGGCTTAATAGGTTTGTACTGCTCTGAATAAGGCCATTAGGGTCCATAAGTAGATGGAAATGTGTTTGAATCTCTATAATCATGCTTAGATTTCAAAAGCCTTCCATTTCACAGAGGTGACGTAGGCTCAGTCATCATTTTAAAGTGGTTTAACAAATGGTAATTAGCAGAAAAGGTCTTACTTTTTTTTTTTTTTTTTAAAGTGACTGACCTTCACAACAGATGCACACATAAAACTCGGATTCATTTATTTTAAAATCATTTTCCCCTGCTGTAAATAGATGGCTACAATATATATATTAATATATGTGTGCACAATCAACCTTAGCAATACTGCTGTGAAGTAGATGAGGATAGATGGTTTTCTATTTATTTGACAAATACACTATTACACAGATAGGTTAAGCGATTTGTCCTGTAAGGAAGGGTGGAGCCAGGGGAGAAAAATCCTGCCACATCCGCTCTTACATTATACCACTATGGAATTGGGTATCCTTTATTGTTTTTGAGTGACTTGATCTAAATAATGGGTAATGTAATTTTCCTGAAAAAAATTTCACTATTTCTCTCATTCCCTCTTACTATCTTCCTCTCTCTGCTTCTCCTCTGAGATTATTATAAACTATTGATAAATGTGGTTGCTCTAAATTTACACTTGCTCTTCATGGGCTTTGATGGGTTTCAGCTCCTAAAGAGAGCACAAGGGGAGAAAAAAAGCTCATTTCTGAAAGGCAAAAGGATAGATAACGCTGGGAAAGTTTATTTGAATTAATGTCACTATAAAGTTGATACTGGTATGAGTGATGTCTTGGACCCTCCTCTCGCAAGAGCTAGTCCAAAGGCTCTGAAGCGATACCACAGGAAGGAAGAGCCTTTTGGAGGCAGAACCTGCTCATCAACACCCTGCTATTCTCTTGGGATCTCAGACAAAAGCCAGAGCTTTCTGTGCACCTTCCTGTTGAACTGCTTTAACTTGAAACTATCCTCAACATTAGGGCTGTCCCCTGTGAGTCCCTGACATTAGATGGTCTTTCTCTATTTTGGCACATATTTGCTTATCACTTATGGTGACATATTTGATAAAAAATGGGCCTCAGTGTTTTTTGGCCAGGGGAAAACTATTTTGCTATTATTTTAACTCTTTATTATCTCTTTTGTCAATTATTTGTGTGACTAAAAAGATTTCTTGCTTCTTGTCATGCTTCTGGTTACTGTTTCCCAATGTCATCTGGTAAATGCTTAGAAAATACAATTTTATTTTGATGAATTCTAAACAAAACATAATTATGAAGAAAAACCAACAGAGACAAGCATAGAATGAATTTTGAAGCTAAATATAATAAATAGTTCTGAATTTTCTGCCACTCTGGCTCACTTAGAATGTAACATTGCTGACAAATTAGTTATTCATGCTGTTTTTTAAAAAAATCAGGGGCAAAATTATAAGTTTCATTTCTCCTGATAGGAGCTGTAACCCCTGCAGCATGATAACACTTGAGTAATGTTTGCTATGTGAAACTGGCTTCGGTGATTTCTCCTAAAGGAAACTGCACTATCAAAATCTTCATCAAGGCTGCTTCTGTTTAAGACCCACTGCACTACGAATGTCCCTGTACCCGTCAGAACCTTGGCTGGCTGTCATCCCATCAAGCACCCCGTCTGCAGTTGCCACTCAGACATGTAACGCGTGTGTTTGGGGACGACGCGCAGTGGAATGGGAAGGGATACAGAGCTCTGTTGTACCACTACATTTATTGTAAGGAACTACTTACGTGGCAACTGCTTTGCTCTTTTATATTCTAGGCAACACACTGGTGAATATAATTCATAATAAACATATTCAACGTTTTTTTCCATCAGTTCAATACATTATTCATAAATATTAGAGATGGAAAGACCTGGAAGATTACTGAGTCCGAACTTCCTTTTTGTGACTCCTTTTCCCCTAACTGTTGATGGTAGCTCAAAAAATCCAAACCAAAACCAAAACAAAAAAACACCACCAACAAAACAAAATAAATCAAACAAATAAAATACAAACACACAAGGAAAGCAACAAATTTACAAATTTTATAAGTAAAGTGAAAAGCTCCAAAGCCTGTGTTTGGTGGGGGTTGTGGAGGGCAGGACTGACACTGATGGAGCTCGCTGAAGACTAGGAGTATGGATGACTCTTTACTTTGAAGACAGGCCAAGGGAGGGAAATGTCAGTTTCCCCTTTTTAGATAACAATTCAAGGTAAAACCCAAGAGGCAATACCAAGTTCTTGGCCAAGTGTTAACTATCCATCTCTATAGCCTGTTGTGAACTCAGGACTCAGGCACTCTTCTCTTCATTTAGAACTTGAGATACTAATGCTAATGATAAAAAGGAAATGTATAAATGAATAGAGAGTGAAAACTACTAGAGAATGCTCCCTGGGATTATCTGTACTATCAAGATAGGAAAACTTTGCAGATGCTACTGTCTCTCTAGAGGAATAAATGCTTGCATTTTAATATTCTCAGCAGCTGGTTCCTGTTGAATGCCATCAGGATGATTCAGCCACCCACCAGGAACACCAGTAACAGCAAGTGCACATACAGAAATCTGCAAAACTTTCTTCTCTTGATGCCAACACCATTACTCTGGCAAAGTCAAAATCCTTTATTGAATTACCAGTTCTACTAAATGTGACCTTGTTCCCCTCACAAATACCAGCTTATTCTCAAATAAACGGAACTTCTGGCTGCTTAAAATGCAACATTCCTCCTGACTTGAGCACACCCTGCTGTCAGTCTCTCCTCTGCCATGTTCATGTGATCTACCTCTTTTTCGTTTTCTTGCTATTCACTGAAACCTTGAAGGACTGGCAAGATCCACACACACTCAGAGTCCACTTTGTATGTTGCTCTGCTAACAGCTAAACCCATACATTTAATGCTATATCTCTACCCTTTCATGTCTCAAGTTATTTTATCATTTCCATTTTTTAGACATTTTCTATTTCCACAGAATGTGTTTGTATGTCTGGAAAAACAGAAATGTGTAGCTGAACTGCATTTACCATTGACCTCATTAATATAGAATTACCATATTCTATATTCAAGCTAGATAAAATATTCAAGCTAGATAAAAATGCTATACTTGCCCCCTTCTTCAAATTTAGACCAGATTACACACTAAAGGGAAGAAAATGCCAAAGATGACAGCTAGCTATCAAAAAGATCTCACTGTCTCATTTTCAGGTCTCCAAAGTAAAATCTAAGGACATTCAACACAGATTCAGGTGCTCTCAACAGTCATGAAAATATATGGCTGAAGAGGGAATCTATAAATGTAATGAATACACAATTGGCTTATAACAGATGCAACCAAAATTAAATTCGATATCTTGACCTGCTCTCCAAAGTGAAAGTTTCTAGTTTAGGCTACAGACAGAGGTATAACAAGCTCATTAATCACATGAACCAGAAAAATAAGCTGACACTTCTGGAGACGCTGCAAAGAGCAACCTTAAGCGGTAGGGGGTCTGTGGGGAACCTGAAAAATCATGTGGCTCCGACAGTCCACAGCAAGCAACACTATTGTATTTTACAATGTACATGGGTCAGGCAATGGCCATGACCACCACTATTTTAAACTTCCAGGACAGGACTGTAAGGATCTTTGTAGGGAAATAATAGGTCCAATATGGACTTTTATAAAAAGATTCAATATATTTTTATTAGGTTCCTGTTACGTAAAAATCATTGTGTTCATTGCTTGAGGAGATAATGAATTAGGTCAATCTATGACCTTGAGAAGTACATAAATGGGAAGGAACCAGAGGCAGGGGAATATTAATAAGTAATAGTAGCAGGAACACTAACAGCAATGCTGAGTGATAACCTTGTACCAGTCATTCTGCTCAGCACTTTACATACTACATTTCATGGAACTCTTACAGTATCCCAGGAAGGCAGATATCATTTTTCTCCTTACAGATGTGGAAAGTGAGGCCCCGTAAAATTCAGTACATTGCCTAAATTATGTAGACCTGTTCCTTCCATTACAAATAAATACATAAATGGCTTGCATATAAAATGAAATATGACAGGGGTCATTAAAAGATACAAAGTGTTGTAGAAAGAAAGAAGGCAGAATGTGTTTCTATTTGGGAATACTAGAGGAAAAAGAATATGGATGGGAAAATGCGTGTGCTTAGGAAACAAGGATTAGTCCAGTTTGTAATGTTCATAAACCTGTTGAATCATCAGTGTCTCATCAGAACTCATACTTTGATAGGATAGTAAAATATACCTATCTGTACAGGAAGATTTCTACAAAGAAATGTTTCTTTCCAAAAGATCTGACTACAATTTCTCAAAAGTTTTCTTTTCTTGTTATTTATTTTTTGGTGGGGATAGAGGGAGAAAAAAAGTGAGATACAAGACTATGGAGGTCTGGGCAGCAGTGTTAACGCCAGAGTCTCCAGGGAGTCCATGCATCTGGGTGCATTCTGTTTCATTCCGCAGAATGCCTTATCCTGATCACACATATTTGTCCCTGCCACATCTGAGGTGAGGTTACTGGCACAGAAATAGAAACCCTGAGGGTCTGGTTTCTTCCACTTCTTCAAAGTGGGATAGCACTTACTTTTTATTTTTATAAATTAGTTTTAGTGGTCAGTCTTTTGGCATAGGAGTACATCAAGAAAACGTGAGCTAGAAAACTTGAGTTCTGGTCCCAGTTTTGCCTTGCTCATCTTGAAAACATTTTATCTCTTCTCTGTTTAAGTTTTCTTAAGTTCTCTCTTAAGTTTTCTTATTGGCAAAATGAGTAGTTTAAGCCTGAATATCATTCCTTAATCTGTTGGACAACTCCCTCACCAATTTTTTTGATAAAAATAAAATCTCGTTTTAATATAGATCTTGCTACTCTTCCCTATTTAAAATTCCTGGTTCACAGAATACAATATATAGTACCATTAGTCCAGATAATTTTGTAGAGATTTACTTTCTCTATTTTGTTAAGTTTTTCTTGTAAATTTTGTTTTCTAAATATAAACCATTGTAATATATATGTATTTTCAAAATCTACATGGTCCTTGACCAGATATTCCAATATTCCTTTCTGAAGAGTTGGTTAACCCACTCACCCATATTGAGATATCTAAAGCTCCTTCAAGCTCCAAGATACAGTGATTATGATTCTATGATGCTGACATTTGCTTTGTCGACACTTAAAGCAGAGCTTTTCAACTTCAAACAATAGCATAACAAGTTGCTGTCACAATTACACTTATATAAATCTTTAAGCAGATGTGCATAACAGCTCTTTACAACTACTATCACACTGGGCAACCAAAGCTTATGATGTTGTTATAAATCCCTGCAACAGTAAATTCTACAGTTAATTATATGCTATAGGAAAAAGTACTGTCCATTTTTAGAATTGATTGACTCTTACTTTCCATATCAGTTAATTTTGCACCCAGCTATAGGCTTTAAATAGCTCCCATAACTTTAATCATTAGCCCCCACTCTGTCATGACTTCTATGTCTCACCCTTCTGACCTTGCCCATTGAGTTCACTCTTACCGATGTAATCAAACGTGCTTCATTGTAGTTACATTCGTCACAGTGCTCATTAGAATTATCATCATTCCTACAGCACCTCAGTTCAATGAAACTGTTTGCCTGTGCAATTTGTTGTTATTTTAAGTTCTTCAGCTAGAATTTAAAAAATCTAGATGGACAATTTTATCTGACCAATAAATACCTACCCAGTCAAGTGACTCTGAAAAATTGGTAAGAAAATTATTTATTAGAGCAAAATCTTAAGTCTAGAGAGAATTCTGTAAACTTGGACAGCAACATTTCACTGACCTTGAATCCACAGGTTCAAAATTTATTAGTGTCAAGTTAGTCTTTTAAAACAATCCATTAAAGCAATAAGCATAAAATATGTATGATTTCTATTTATGTATGTGTTGAATTTAATAAATTAGTCAGGAGTCGAGGTATTTTTAAAGAAATATTAAATCTGTTCCACATTGACCAATTAACTGACTTTCTAATCTTAAATATTATTTTGCTGTAGTTAAAACCTTTTCTCTTTTTAAAATAAACAGGGTACGTAAACTGTAAGGTGGCAATGTAGTTTACTGTGACAATCTGTATATTCCTTAATGTTTGTTCTTTTTATGGTCATGGTATGTACAAATAAATAAATGCATAATAGTTTAAGTCCAGGAATTTTTGCCCAACTAAATTCTAAACACATAGCTTAAATAAAGGGTTGAAAGCTTGGCATCTCATCATTTCTGTTTATATGTTATAAGGTTTGCAGTGCCACCTTATAAAAGATATAGTTGTTTATTTTTATGTTCAATAAGTAGTGTAGGGTTTCAGGACTGAGAATGGATTACAGATTGTTCTCTCCTGGTTATTTTTGGCTTTAAGTATATTGATCATTTTATCATTTTCTTGTTTTAAACTACTTTAAACACAGCACAAATGTTATTCTCATCATGCCAGAAATGGGTTTGGAATTGATTCTGAGTTTCCATCAATTTTACTCTTTGCTCTTTGTGAGAAGTTTTTCACTTGCTTAAATTTGAAAGAATAGTTTTGTTTAAAAGATGTCACAGTACAACATTTAGAGATCCTTAGCTGCCCAGAAAAACTCAGATTTTCTGCTTTACAAAAGAATAAAAATCACTGCATTTATTACCATGGACTTTATTGAAATCAGTGAAGAATATTCATACGAATACAGTTTCACGAACTTCCTCTCTCTCTTTCTTCATGTAAGTGTTTGACAAAAGCATGCATCTTCTGAGAAGCCAGCCTGATTGGTCCAGGTTGGCACTGTTTCAGTATTTGGCCTACGGCGGCTGCTTAGGAATAATTTCGTCTCATCCTCTCTATTTTCCTGGACTGTATCAAACTCAGACACGTGGTATGCAAAGGAAATCCAAGTCTTTTAAAAATGCTATTTCTTTTGGTACTAAAGCCAAGACCATTTCTACTTTGGCCAAATGATCTTATCAAGATTTAACAAGAGATATTCAGTAATATCTCCAATCTGTGAGAAGACATTCCAGTAAGGAAGATGATTTATTACATACAGTTTACATATATTTCTGCACTTGGTACCAGGAAGAGACATGATCAAACTTATTCTATTGGTACTGAAAACAATGTAACACTGACAAAAATTTTGTGGCAATTATTCATTTCAATTAATTTAAAAAGAAATAAACAAGTAGCTCTTCCCCCATTAAAACAGATACTGGAAATCTAATTTCAGTTATTGCTGAAAATATTTTGGCTTTCACAAAGGCACCTTACTAACACACCTACTTTGCCCTCCATTGCGCTGTCACAATTCAGAACTTGTAACATTTTATTCAGGTTCTCTGGACTAATTAGATGAAACAACTGCATTACAGTATTAAGATGCTTTTGCAGAATCAAATGAAAGGAGATCTGCACAGTTCGGATAGCGTGAAAGATTTGCAATAAATATCACCAAAATCCTGCATGTGCAATATATTTTTCTACATTTACAAATTAGCTAATGAATAAGCGTATTCCACAATAACTGCTAGGATTTAATTTCACACTTAAGAATATCAACCAACACAGGGAGAAATTTAAATAGGTAAACTCCATTTCCCTTCCCACCCCACCCTTGTGCTCCTCTGCACTGTTTGCATTTCAGAACAAATGCTTCATGTCTCTCGAAAAGCACCAGGAAATCTGTTCTCTAGCTATGCAGGCCTCAATTTTATGTGTGTAGTATGACACACCTTAAAAGAGAGCCCCACAAACTAGAGTGGGACGTTAATTTAAATACAGACTTAAGGAGAAGAGCTCCATCTACTGAATCAGTTAGATCATAGTGTGTACCCTATAGTTATCCCATTCACTACTTTCAACCACTTAGAGGCTCTGGAGAGAACAGAAAAGTTATAGACCTGAGCAACCACAAAAAACAGCTTTGAGCCTAATGCCATTTTGGATATTTCTCAGATACCCTGAGCCCCTTTCCTTTGCCCCTCCGATTTTCAAAGCTTTCCATGTTGCAATATAAAATAAAAATGGATGTTTTGCTATATGAACCATCTCTTGGAGGTAGAAAGTCATTGGTTGTTGAAGGAAATGCCTCAGACAATTGAAGAGAAAACTACAGAAAGAAAATCTCTACCTGGCAGGTTGGGCAGCCTAGGTAAGAAGTGAAAAGAAGAGTAGCCTACTTACTCCTCCTGCCTTGCACCGCTGCTGGGGAAGCCTGCAGCCACCCAGGATCAGCTCTTCTGGCCTCTCCCCGGCTGCACAGTATTGTTGTGGCATTGGGGATTTGCTGTGGCTTCGTAAGATTATGGGGATGTGCTTCAGCAAGCCAAAAAAGTCACAAACAAAATTCAAGGGGAAAAAAAGTATAAAAACAGCTGATCTTACTGGAGAAGCTCTTGGCATTTTCCTACATATGCCACAATTTTCTTTGGTATTTCCTGGTTCTGTGATCAGAAAAATTATCATATCATATTTATTACTGTTGTTTTTTTCAGGGTTGCTGGTAGTGACGGGCGGTACAGTGAGGGCAAACAGATGGATCAAGGAGAAGCAAAGTAAAGATTACTTCTCCCACTTGTTTGAAAGCTTTCCAAGAGATTGCAGGTTAAAAAGTCTCTTCTTCAGAATACTGAAGACGTATAGATACCATATATAGGAAAAGGTGGCCATACTCTTTTTAGATTGGGAAAGAAAAAAACTTCTGACACAGTTAACAGATTTGGAACAAAGCAAATTGTATCAGAAAAAACTTAAACGTTCACATAGGTGCATAAAATTCAGCAGCATTATAAGACTTACAAAAATACTTCATAAATTAAGATAAAATATTTGACTATAAATAGGTGTTAAGTATATATATAACTGGATAAAAGCAATAGTTCAGTGAATTCTTTTATTATAGAAAAATAAAATAAAATGAATTAACAAAAGTTTTACAGTAACGCTAACCTTTTCTCTTGTAGATTAAAATAGAATTAATGTAAGTGTAAAGTGGACTCATGTTTCCCTGTGGGTGTGAATGTATATATATACCTGCACAGGTATTACTGACTGACACTGAAAGGCAATATGTTGCAAAGAAATTCAAACTTTGAGAATTTTTTTAAATTGGGTATTTTAAATTATTAACCTGGCAGTTTTCTTTTTCTTTCTTTCTTTTTAACACATTTTCAGGTTCTGTTTTAAAGCATGAAAAGAAAAACAGATTAGAAAAGCATTGCACATCAATAAGTATTTTGTAAAATAATTCATTTGCATTTATTAGAATATTCAGTTTTCAAAAAACGGCTAATTGGATTTTCTTCAAGCCTTTTCAAGACAAGTTCAGTTCTGTGTCAAGGATAACTATGAGAAATTTCACCTCAAAAGGTAATTGGTTTGGGTAGTTATAAAGGCCTGAAAAACAAGATTATCTCCACCATAACTATAACAAAACAGCTAATGAGTAAGTATATTCTGGTAAGAATCGATAAGAATTGCAAAGCCTGAGAGGGTCATCGCAGACTTGAGAAAGGTAACCAAGTGAGGAAACATCAAACAGAGTTAAAGCATTCTGAAAAACGGAAAGTGTTAATAATCACTGACAGGAAAGAATATTCTTCGATAGTGATGACAACAACAAAACAAAACAACTAAAACAACTGGAAATACATATCTCCAGAGGCAAAGTATGACTACTTATTAAGCAAGAGGAGAACCTGCTTCTTTGCCATTCCCTTTGGAAGACTAGCTTTAAAAAAAAAAAAAAAAAAAAAAAAAAGGTTGCACAAAAGATACATGTGTTCATTTTCTGGTATTATTACAGGCCCACCTAGATTTAGCTTTCGATTCCAGATGAGATCAGGCATGTTCAGACTAGCACATCTTTGCTCTGTAAGCACAGAGCTGCTATCATTTCACTGGAAAATTCTCGTATCCCCAAATTTATGCACAATAGATATCCTTTAAAATCTGCAAATTTTCTATTTCAGTGAAATACTTCATTGAGTTCATTTTTTTTCTTAATTTACGCTGCTAGTATTAAGCTGAAAAGTTAAGGCAGGCAACTCCTACAAAAAGGAAAGTTGAATAGTACTTACCCTAAGTGTAATGTGCAAGCCTTAATGGGGCAATTTGCTTTTCCCTATGATATTTAGAAAGGTGTCCAGGTCTAAACTCAGCTCTTGCCTTTTTCCCTTCTGGAAAACTGAACAGACCCACAGAAAGTGCCTCTGCGAAAGATCACACAAATCAACAGCCTTACCTGTGGCCATTCAGAAGACTGCACTTTGGTGTGTGTTTAAAACTATGAATAAAGTCAGATACAGCGCATGCTCAGCAGGCAATTTAAAAATATTTATAACATTGTTGTTTCAAAAACAAATTTCCTCAAACAAAGCAAAACTCACATTTTTTTTTTATCCATGCCAAGTTTAACGTTCTGAGACAAAGCTGTTTTGGAGTTTTCCGCTGAAGGAAAAAAGGCTTTTAAAATTTTTTGTTGAACGAAAAATAGTTCTCTCTTCCCTTTTGGGTATGCTTAAAGGGGTGGAATAAATTTTTCTCCAAGTTTCAACAAAATTCACCTCTGGCTATGATAAGGCATTGCAAAATTTAAGGTCTGTAAAAAACAATTTTAGAGAAACTAACAAGAAACTAAAAACTATGGGTTTAAAGAATGTAATGGTCATCTGAACTTTCAAGGCAGTCTTGCATGTAACTATACAAAATTTATATCCTGATATAAACAGGATATATTATGTATAGATAAGAATAATGTGTATACAACCATATGCATACCTAGAGAAGTTTTATTTTTCTTTTGCTAAGTAAAATCAGAACTCTTTAAAACTGAAAAAGAAATATAACAGAAATTTAGGAGAAACCCAGTAATAATATCAGCACAATTCATCTGTTTTTCATAGCAAGCATGGAAAAGAAGGCAATCATAACAATTGATTAAATTTTGAGATATATAAAATAAAAATTTGATAAAACAAGGTTTTTAAAGTATGAATTGCAGTAGAAATGCCTGTTTGTTTCGTTCCTGGTTGGAAATTTCTTTCTCCTCCTTGAATATCCCTAAGCATTCCATTTTACCATCTATCACCAAACCCTGAACAGCTCGCAGATCTCACAGATCTTATTTAAATCTCGTACTTAATTCTTAAGTCTCTGAATGAATTTCAGCTCCTGCTCTACTTTCCAAGGGTGCTCAGCTGGCCTCACAAAAGCTCCACAGACACATCGTTCACTATCTCTGATGCTTTCAAGCTTAACAGAGGGTGCAAAAAAAAAAAAAAAAATCAACGATTAAAAAAAGTTTATTAAAGTGAAACTAGGATTGCAAATTTGAAGAAGTTGCTTCTACTTTTATTTCTCCCTCAACTCAGCACAGGTGTTTCCTAACTTATACTGCGGTGCATGCTGATGAAGGGGAGGGTTAAATTAAGGTGAGGGAGTGGGCCAAGTGCAGACCAACAAGCATTTAGGATCTCCAGCCTCATGTGTTAATGGATGTGTTTAAAAATGTACCCCCCAAAAAGCCTAGAATGAAGTTTCTTTTTGGCAAATAATTAAACCAATATACTGAAATAATTAAAGCTTTGTCTTTAAATAAAGCATCAGATCAACAGAACAAAAACAAAGATAAAAATTGCACACACATATGCATGCGCGCACACACGCTCTGACACACACAGATACGCAAAACTAGTGGGTGAGGGGAGAAGGAAATTAAATAAAAGAAAACAAACAGAGTCCTAACAGGCCATTCTCCGAAAAGGAATCTAAATAAAAAGTCATATGATATCTGATAGTGCAGGACACGTCGCCAAGAACTGGAGCGGATTGCCTACAGGAAGAAAGGGCCAGTGTATTCCAGCTCAAAGAGCTTTTCTTTCCTCCTCCTCTATTTTTTTCCCCTTTTCTCCTCGACTGTGAATGTGTTACTCTCAGGTCAGATCCACGAAGAATCCCAGAATGACAGCTATCACCTGTCACTGTACTCTTGGCGGCACAACTAGCTGATAGGAGCTGCCTGAGTTGGGATCAAGAAGAGCTAGTGCAGCTTTCAGTAACAGCCTCTTCTCCTAGTCCCTCTCTGCTCCTTTCAAAGACTCCCTTGGTCACATCAAAAACAGACCAAAAGGAAAAAGAAAAAAGAAAAAAAAGCGG
>NW_012115044.1:1460880-1549544 GCF_000951035.1 Colobus angolensis palliatus
CCCACCACAGACACTCTCAAGCCCCCAGTGACCTCAGCCTTGAGTCAAGACACTTGAGGACTCCCTGCCCAAAGGGGAGGGGATCTGTCCTTTGCCCATTAATTCCCCAATGCTTGCCCCGGCTCTCACCTTGTCTGATTTCCTCTTCTTGGCTGAGGGGGAACAAAAGCATAAAGAGCAGGGTTTCGGTTAAGTTCTCAATCTAAAAGCATCTCAAGAAAACCGTACAACAGGCTGGGCGTGGTGGCTCACACCTATAATCCCAGCACTTTGGGAGGCCTGGGCGGGTGGATCATGAGGTCAGGAAATTAAGACCATCTTGGCCAATATGGTGTAACCCCATCTCTACTAAAAACACAAAAATTAGGTGGCCGTGGTAGCGCATGCCTGTAATCCCAGCTACTCCGGAGGCTGAGACAGGAGAATCACTTGAACCCGGGAGACGGAGGTTGCAGTGAGCCGAGATTGCGCCACTGCACCCCATCCTGGGCAACAGAGCGAGATTCCATCTCAAAAAAAAAAAAAAAAAGAAAAAGGAAACCGCACAACTATACTCTCTCTTCATCATTCAAGACAATAACTTGTGACCACTTTATACCCAATTCCTGCTTCCCACCTCATCCCAATGCTCCCCAAGTTTCCCCAGATCCCCAAGCACCTTTCTTTTCCGAGCCATAGGACCAGTCGTTGTCATTGATGTCATCATTATCCTCTTGGTCACTCTCAGACTTATTCATATTGTTGCTATTGGCAATCCTGCCAAAGGGAGGGAAGAGAAAGGGTCAAGGAGGTCCCCCCGCTCTGCCCCCAACTTCAGAGGCACGTGGGGTATCTGGGGCCAAGTAAAACCAACCCTCTGTACCCCCTGAATGCCCCCGGGGGGCTACACCATGGCACAGGCTGCAGAGAATGGGCAGCTCTGGTTCCCTCACCGGCGGTTGGCGATTCGGCTGCTGTTCCGACCCATTCCCAGGCACTTCTCCAGATGGGGAGCAAAGCGGGAGGCGGCAATGCTGCGACTGCAATTGGGGCAAACACACTCCTTGCTCTTCCACTGGTTGAAAACCTGTCCAAAGATGTCCAACCCCGGCTGGTCCACGATCTCTGGGGACAGGAGAGGCTGGCGATCAGGGTGGGCAGGGGACCCTCTCCTCTTGTTCCCACCTGGGGTCCCACGGCCTCTTCAATCCCTCCCCCGGCTCACAGGAGCTCCAGATGCTACATCTAGCACAGTTTCCAGAGAAGGAAACTCCAAACAGTCCCAGGGAAGGGCTGGACTGCTGCTCCTTCACCCTGAAGCTCACCAAAATCCTTCATGCTATCAGGGTCCGTGTCGTCCAGGAAGAAGTAGCCACACTTGACAGCCCGGTGTACCTCAAAGCAGAATCCCAAACAAGAATCCTCGACCAGGTCCGCATATATCTCCTGAGCGATGGCCTGGGCCCCAGGGGAGAACATCTACGGTCACAAGAGTCACAGCCCCCTGGACTCTCACCAACCAAATCTGCAGCCAAAAATCACGCTTTCTTTGCCATTTTCCCCATCTTGACTTCGTGTTCTTTCTTCTTCCTGGATCCTTGGCCTTTTCAGCTGGCTATTCCCTTTAAGGAACAAGGCTGACTACCCAAATTCCTCTTTGGTGTGGATGCCAGATATAGCGACGTAGAGACATCAAGAGAAAGAACTGGAGGCACACGTGGGGGAGCCCTCACCTCTAGTTTGCTGTTATCCAGGCCAGACAAAGACATTTCCTCCATTTTCATTTGTAAACTCTTGTGGAGACGGCGCTCTGACTGCTCATAGCACAGCGGGCGGCAACACGGCTGCACACACGGGGGTGGGGGTGTTGTTGTGAGTCCAAGGCACCTCTGAAGGCGGCCACCTTCCCTCCCACCTCGCTGCCCAGAGCTCAGACCTGGCATCAGGGTCTCTCCCTCCCCAAGGCCCAAGCTCACTAAGTCTGGATGGTCCTTCAGGGCCTGAAACCTAAAGGGGGCCTAGTCTTTCCAGGCCTGAGCTCAGGCCCTGGACTCCACTGCCAATCAGAGTCTGGGTCTATAGGAGGCAGCAGCTCACCCTAGGTCCCCAAAACTCAAACCCCTCTTTGATACCCATGGTGCAATGCAGCAGGGGGAGGAGAAGGAACTCCAAGGCCTCAAAGCAAACCCACAGGGTGTGGCAAAGAACTGCACAGACTCCTAAATACACCCCCCCGCCTTCCCTAAAGACTCTCCTCAGAGTCACCTCTGCTTTCAGCCAGGATGTCCACTTGGGGGGGTACTGCTACCAGAAGTAGAAATGGCCCTAGGACCCTACAACCTTCACCCCACTCTGCTTTCCCTTGAAATCAGCCTGCCACTCCACGAGGGAAGCAGAGCTCACAGGAGCCTAGAGCTAAGGAACATTTCTAGCCACCATGAGCAGGAGCGGCGGGGCGGGGGGGGGTCACATCAAAAACAGACCAAAAGGAAAAAGAAAAAAGAAAAAAAAGCGGCGGGGCGGGGGGGGGGGAACCAAATGAAAAATTAAAAATGCAGGGACAACAGCCCACAGCAACAAAAGAATTTGGGGGAAAAAAATTAAACACAAGCAAAAAGGAAAAAAAACAAAAACAAAAACAAAACAACTCTTGCCTTCAATATAAAACTTTTTAAAGACTGAGTTTCTCTTATCTGGATGACATTCTTTTTAAAAGTATTTTTCTCCTTAGGAACTATTAAAAGCATTAAAAAATTCTACAAAAATACAGAAAAGTCTGAAAGCAATTCAAGAATTTTCCTAAAGAAAACATGTAACTGTAAGAAGTGAGTTACCCTGGAAAATTCTGGATTTGCCAAAAGTTCCCTTAGTTCTAATATCTTTCAGCGAGTTCAAGTGCTAACACTGGCCACCTAGTACTTGTTTTTTCTCTGAGGGTCATGACTGAGGCAACACATACATAGTAAGGTTTCCCGAAAAGACTCCTTGTTATCAAGTTACTTCAAACATAAGGCACTCACACCTCCCAGCCAGGAGGGTTTTCTGATGAAGCATCAAACTCTGCCCTGATATGTATTACATCCTTAAGAAGCAGTTACATAAATGCATTCTATAATTATGGAAAATGTATATATCTATATTTTCCCCTACATTTTCCCTCCCCAGGGATATGAATAGATTTTATTTTCAGTTAATAGAAAAAAAAAGAGAAGAGTTTCTGATTCTTGAAACAACTGTTGTAGCTGTTTTCCACTTAGCAAAAACAGTTATCTGTAGTTAGGAACGGTATATAATATATATTTAAGGGTTTTTGTACAGCTTGAGAATTGTTCCCCTTGTTTAGTTTTGTATCTATAATGTACCTTAAAAAGATTTCTAAGTGACAATCAACATATAAATGCATTAAGAGGAGAACTTTCAGAAAGAAAACATTATCCTGGGTTTATAAATCCAGGATATTAGCATAAAGATATAAATGTACAGCATATATAAAAGATAAAATTGTTTACTACATTTTACACATACAGTTCACATATGATTTCTTTTTTCTTTTGTTGGAGCATTAATTTGAAAATGATAAGCATTCTGAAATGTTTGCTACAACACAAATTCATGGTAAAAATATACATGCATAGGCAAAAATTGAAATGGAGAACACAAAGCTACGTGGCAATCAGAATCGTTGACAAAATCTCCATCTAGACTATATTTTGCTTGAAGTACTGTATCATAGATGGGGCAAGCAATCTCTCTGGGGGTTTTGTCATTTACATAATTAGAAACAAGAATAAAATACAAATATCTGCTCCCTTACTACCTTTTCTTAATAACTGACAAGTCACACAAGTGGTACCCTTTTAAACAGATGGATGCAAAAACTTGTGAGATCGAATGAACTGATGTACCCCATTGGTATTTTGGGAACCCAAATTCCATAATTAACTTTTTCCCCAAGTGGCAAAAGTAGAAGATGTTCTAGTCACCAAATGGATTATTTGATGGACTTTGGTTCTTTCTTCCACAAGATTTTGGCGACTCAGAAAGGATAAAGAGATGATAACAGAAGATGCATCCTGAACAACTTTTATTGTGAGTAGAAAAAAAATAGCATAAAGTGAGCATAAGAACAGTTGGATTTGGAAAGATTAAAAGAGAAGAAAAGAGCAACATATGCAACTTAATTAGTCTTTTTCTTTTTAATTTTTTCAGGAACATATATATATATATATATAGGGATGATGGGGAGAAAAGATAACTGGATTTCTTTTGAATGTCTTTGTGTCTTTATAGAGTGAATGTTCTGTTCCTGTCTCTTTCTTTTTAGGCGAAAAACTAATAAAAATAGAAAAACATATATCAGACATTAAGCTCACTCCCCCCCCCCCCCCCCCCCGCACCCTTCCCTTTGTAAAGAACTCTTTGTTCTCTAGTGAAAATGCTGAAAAATCCCCGGGCAGCTACTCCCTGAAACAAGTGCAAAACACTTAGAGGCTTTTGGGCTGGCTGGGAGCCAGAAACCCTCCCGCTGTCTGGTTAGAAGAGGAAAAAAAGAAGAGAGAGGGAGAGGGAGAGAGGGGAAGAGGGAATGGGGGGGGCAGAGAGAGAGGAAGAGAGAGAGGAAGAGAGAGGAAAAGAGAAGAGGGGGAGAGAGAGAGAGAGAGAGAGAGAGAGAGAGAGAGAGAGAGAGAGAGAGAGAGAGAGAGATTGGAGCTTCCTTTAATAGACATAGGAAGCAGCGTTTTTTTCTTTTTCTTTTTTTTCAAAACTGGCGGTCAAGCGTTAAGTAACTCCCGTCTAAATCCACCTGCTAGAAATGAACTTGGGTAACCCCCCAGGGGTGCACAAAGACAGGGAAGACAGTAACATACTCCATACTCTTTCCCACCCCCCGTTGTACTGCTTCCATTCTTTCTGCTCTCATACACAAATGCCCACAGCTTCTCACGCCGCCCCTCTTACCCCCCAACAACAAACACAGCAAAATACATGCTCCCTCGGTCTCCTAAAAAAAAAAAAAGGCTTTTCCATCTCGGTTGCGACACAGTGATAAGGGGTAGCGAACATCTCATACCTGGTGTGAATGCTAATCAGTCAGGAGTTCTCCTTTTCCCAAGACAGGGAACTGTTTCCTTCCAAATTTATTAGAACCTCCTCCACTGCCTCTTTGAAAAACCTTCTTTGTCACCCTCTCCCAAGTCCCGATACTTCTTTAAAAAAAAAATGGCTTCGGAGCTCCTTCTATTCTTGATATTGATTCTCTCTCTCTCCCCCCACCCCTCCTCCTCTCTCCTGTCTGTGTCTCTTCTGAGTGGTCTATTGATAAGTCCCTGGAGGCACTGGGTCAGCCTGCCCGTAGGAAACCAGACACAATGCACAAATCTCCGAGTGCCATTCTGCCATCAGCAAGCAGACCACGTTTAGGAGAGAGAGAGAGGAAAAAAAAACAGTAGAGCAAGAGACAGAGAGAGAGAGAGAGAGAGAGAGAGACACCAACCGAGGGAGGGAGAGAGAGACTGAGAGAGAGAGAGGAAGAGAGAGGGGGAAGAGAGAGAGAGAGGGAGAGAGAGAGGCAGAGAGAGGGAGAGAGAGGAGAGACGGGGAGAGAGAGAGTGTGTGAGAAAAAGACTGATTGGAACAGGAGGGAGAGAGAGAGAAAAGGAGAAGGAGAGAGAGCGCGAGAGGGAGAGCGGCACTGCCAGTCAGGTTAATCATCCCTACTTTAATTAGCTGTTCGGCTTAGACATAAAACAATTGAATTTGAATGATCTGTCAGCAGGCTCGGCTGAACCAAAGGGGAAAAGCGAATATTACAAAAAGACTGTTGGTGTGTTCCGATAAGCAATACTGCTCGCACTGACAAATCCTCAAAGGGGGAACTATTAAAACTTACAACTAAACAAAAAGTGCAAATACAAATGGCACTAGATAGAGGTCTTTAAAAAATGGAGTTTTCTCCCCTAGTTTTATGAACCATAGATATTTATGTGCAGGTGCCAGCATATTAGGGGTTTTCGTGTAATGTATTAAAGTTTATTAACGATGGTCTAGGAGTGTAGCAGACAGATGCTGCAGAGAACAAGACAGGTACAGTCGGATGCCGAATCTAGATCTTGGAGGGAGATGGATGCTGGAAGAAGAGGCACCGTGGCAAGAGATCAGCACAGACAAAGTCAGTGGGCAGACAGGCAGACAGATTTTAGGCACGGCACGATCTCATCTAAAAAGGCAAAAGTTCTGATGCAATATTAGGTGCAAAACAATCCATCCATCCTCCTCTCCCGGGTGCACTCCAAGGTACAGTTAAAATGGATTAATCTTTGTGACAAACAGAGCTGGCAAGGCAGACTATGGCAGACACTGAAGGCGATTTGCAGACCCAGAGAATACAGAGCTAGAAAAAGCCCCAGAGATCAATCTCTGCCCCTCCCAATTTAGCAGAGAGGAAACTGAGGCCCAAGAGTCGACACTAGACACCAGGCTCCAGGAGCCCACCAGGCCAGCTAACCTAGAGTATTCTTTGAAGATCTGGCCCAACAGGTATGAAAATCACCCTTGCCTCCCAAATAAGATTACTCCACCTATATATATAGTTAGTGCACAAACCTCCAATTTTTCAAAATGTTTAAATAGCCAAATGGAAATATAATTACATACATAAATATATTTCCACTTTATATATGTGTGTTTCTGTATGTGTGTGTATATATACACACACACACATAGAGAGAGAGAGAGACCATTTTGAACGCTAGGAAAAAGGGATTTAAGTCTTTAATTCATTCTTGGAGAAAAGCAGAAAAATATAATATTGTAGAGGCCTCGTCTCAGCAAGATATAACTTGTGTCACATTTTCAAGCTAATGAAGGCTAGCGGATTGATCTACAAAGACCTCACCCTGAATTTACAATTCGCTCTATGAACATCATCTGCTATATATCACCATGTGAGAAGATGTGGTTTTTCTCATACACCTCAGTTCTAAAACATAGGCACATTGTGGGTGAAAGAGATTGAGTCTTTCCGCATACTACGTAGTTTTAAAGCACTGATGAGATTTTCCACCTGGAGAATTAGGTGTGTACAACTCTTCCAATATATTTCAATTGAAAATGAGCTATTAAAAAGGGGAAACTATCTTTCCTGCCCACGAAAGTGATGGTATCTTTTTGAGGACACATATGATCATGTTCAGTAAGGATTCCCTTTCGACAATGGGTAACTGAAGGTCTAGTTTTTAAATGGCGAAAGAGGTGTTTATGAAGAGAACAGTGCCATCAGATGTTACTGGAGAGATTAAGTTTCTTGCCCTAAAACAAGACTCAGGGTGTGTATGAAAGCGAAAACTATCTCTCAGTCATGCTTCAGCAACAACGTTGCTACTTAGGGAGAAAGAAGAAAACCGAAAGAAATGTCAGGCACCTGGGAGCCCACTCAAAGAGAAGTAATGTGAGAGAAGTCATAGCCAGAATAATTTAAATTTATTTGCACACCAACCTCTTCGACAATGGCTGCTCTGCCATGCCTAAAACACATGGCCTACAGTCGACTGATGTGGAAAGGGGGAAGGAATCAGTGATTTTGATAATGGCAGATCCTTTGGCAAGCCCCAAAGTACCTGATAGGCAAGAGCCCAGAAGAAAGCCGTGGAGTGCTTAGTAAATGTGCGTTGGTAAAGGGAGAAAAAAGAACAAGAGCTTTGGAGCAAACACATATTTATATACAACACTGCAAAAGTCACAGCTACTCTGAGAGCCTCAGTTTTCCTTTCTGTAAAAGGTGATGATATTGGTTCCATAGGGTTGTCTTAAGGATGAAATGAGCAAACATATATAAAGTACACAGCTAGTCATTACATGGTAGTTATCATGGAGGAAGGCGTATCTTGAGGGTGTAAACAAAACTGTATATTATGGATGTGCTGAGTGTGCTATATTCAAAGCATGTAGGTTCACGACATGAAAGCATATAGCAAAGCAAGGATCTAATATACAGACCTCTACTAGAAAGTACTGGCAGTAGAGATTATAAAGTTTAGAACTAAATTCCTAAAATCTAAACTTCAAGGATGTTAGGTCATCTGGGGTTGTGTTATTTCTTTGTTCCCAGATTTTACTATTATTTCCTGGCTCATAATAATAATGATGGCCAACATATTACTAATTGGTCTGCTCTAAGCACTCTGCTAAGCACTTTACATTTTAAAATCATACTTTAGCATCATAAGAACCCTATGAATGAGGTACTATCAATATCTGCATTTCATAGATAAGAAAGCTGAGGTATAGAAAGATTGTATAACTTCCTCAAGATCACATGCCTAGTACGTGAGGAGCTGGGAATTAAATCCAGGCAATCTGACTTTAAAGCCTGCAGTCTCAGCCACAGTACTACACTGGCACACAGTAGGTATTCAGTCAATGTGTGTTGAATGAATGAACAGATGAAAAAAAACTAGAATTTTTATTTCATTGGAGATCAGTAATAATCTGTGCACAACCACTTGAGAGAATCTTATTTTCGAATTATAGAATCTGTCCTTCTTCTGTAGCTCACTTCAGGTGTAGTCCTTTGTCAGAAACCGGGGTGAGCCATGTCCCTGCACGGTGTTGAAAATGGATGAAGGGAAGATTGCTGACCATGACCACCCAGGGCATTTAAATATCTGACGGCATTTTCAGCACTTTGAGGGTAGTGTTAGCACAAGGGTTATTAATTGGCTTAATTCCAGTTCGGATAATTACATCGTGTCTCTTTAATTTTCCCCCGACTATGCCATTCTTCACTTCCTGTCACAAATGTGCTCTTTAAAAAAGCATATGAATATACACAAACATATAGTTATATTTAAGGTTTGCATAATCATTGAGGGTGCCTTTTTTTTTTTCTAAATGATCAGTGTATAGTAGCTATGTAATAAATGAATGGGCAAAAGAATTAAAGTCATTGCAAAACAAAGATAACTATTTGAAGCTTTTTGTTTGGCAATGAAATAAACAGATTTTTAAAACATTTCCTTGGTGACAGAATTCCAATTACATTTTTTTCTCATGGGCAGATATTTCCAGAGCTGATGACCTGCTCATGATAAGCTGATTTTCTTATACTATGTAGTTTCCAATATAAAAAAAATACCAATGAAAACTCTGATATTTTGGAGTAGAAAATGAGACTAAGTCCTGAGTGGTAGAGCATACTGAACGTACGGGTTTTCAATGAGTTATTAACCCATTTATTAGCCCTGCCTTATTTGGCAGTTTTTTTTTTTTAATCTCCAAACATATTACTAGAATAATCTTCAAATATAGAAGAAAGGGACAACATATCCTAATTTAATAAGCTTAGGAAAGTTGGACGGTCATAAACAGACACAGCCCCCTCTCCTTTTTCCAAAGAATTCTTGGCCTTTGAAATACTGTTTCTACATGATACTAAAGAAACACTCCCAGAAAAATACGCTTAAAACATGTGCACGAACAGGTAAATGCAACCATGGTAGAGCATAGTTTATTAGGTCTTTTTAGTGTACATTTGTATGAATAAGTCATCAAATATAGGGAGTACAGAAAATAAGAGAATAAAGGGTTAATTTATTTACTATGCATGAAGGTTTCTAGATCTTTGCTTCTTCAGCTTTTAGTTAAAAATTCCATGCATACTCTGCATATAATAATAAAAGTCATATTTCAATATATCTCATAATTTACTTTCAAGCATCTTTTCTGATTTACCTCTCGAAGACTTCCTCCTTATAAACTTTCTCCAAATTATTTTTTGTGGCCCTCTGTAAAATATCATTTAAAGCTGGTGTTCATAAGATGACTCTCAAGCTATAGAGAGATTTGTATCCAACTAGTCCATATTTCCTTTTCAGAACCAGTGGTCAAGTCCCATGCTCTTATCTGAGAACAAGCCACAGTAAATATATAAAACAGCCCTTTCTCACCTTTCGGACCCCTGTAATAATGATAGCAGTCTCTCAGTGACTATCCTCCGGTTAGTTACCCATTCCTTGAGACTGAGCTCTTCCAAGACAAGATCTTTCCATTCTACCTGGTATATTTAATGTATTGTCCAGCACCACACCTGCCATGGTGGTAGATGATCTCCTAGAAAAGCTGGAAGCAACAAATTTTAATTCTCTTCATTCTTCATGTGTAAATACAAATTTTTCTGTGTGTCAAGTTTTCAACACGTAAAAGGGGCATACTTTATCCTAAGATCAGTGATTTGATGTTTGGAAAATAATATCTGAGGGTATAGTATTTAAGAATTAGCTAGTGAAAAGCACTTGTTTTGGATATTTTCATAGTATCGCCACTATTTTTATAGCAAGAAGTACTTAGAAAACAAGTTCTAAATTCAAAATTTAAGTGAATTTTGAATTCAAAAGAAAAGTGGACAAGATTTATCTTGAATATTAGAGATAGTAAGCACTTGGTTTTTACATGCCATTTAGAAACAGCCTGACAGATTTTATAGACGCAGAAGGTATTTAGGAAACTCTCTGGTTCTCTCAGTTTACAGAGAAGAGCTGAGTGGCAGAGAGATTTTATCTGACAAGCTTAAGGTAAAAAACTTGGTAGAAGTGAACTAGTGCTGGAACCCAGTCTGTCTGTCCCTGGTTCCACACTCTTCTCACTCATACTTCGAAAGATGGTTTTTACACTCTTGACTCCAGATTCCCTCTCTTTTGGACATATTTTAGTGAAGGAACTCTTAAATCCTGGTGCTGAGAAAGGGGTACAATATTCCTAATGTAGTCTGATAAACACACCACAAAGGAACTATAGTAGGCTGAAGAATGGCCCCCCCAAAAGATATCCATGTCCTAATCCCTAGAACCTTTGAGTGGTACCTTACATGGCAAAGGGGTCTTGCAAATATGATTAAATTAAGGCTATTAAAATGAGGAGATTATCCTGGATTTTCTAGGTGGACTCTAACTGTAATCACAAAAGTTCGTATAAGAGAGAGGCAGGAGGATCAGAGTAGTAGTAGGAGATGTGATGACAGAAACAAGAGGATGGAGTTATTTGAAGAAGGGGTCATGCACCAAGGAGTGCAGGGTCCTCCAAAAGATAGAAAAGGCAAAGAAATGGATTATCCTTTATAGGCGCTAAAAGGAACCAGCCCTCCCAACCCCTTTACTTTAGTACAGTGAAACTGATTTGAGACTTCTGGTTTCAGAACTGTAAGAGAATACATTTGCATTGTTTCAAACCACCAAGCTTGTGATAATTTGTTATAACAGCCATAAGAAATTAACATAGGGACCGTCAGCTACCTTGATCTGGACATAATCTTTCAACACAGCTGAAGTATTTCTTAGCCCTTTAAAAGAATTATTTTAGCAGATATATTACCTTACTGGTTCAAACTGAGCTTGTGATACAAGAACCCTTACCAGTCTTCAGAAAAATATTGACTAGGATAAGTCAAGGAGAGTCTTTTCTCCTGACACTAAGAGCTTCCTTCTAAGTTGACATAAACCAATCAATCTAATGCTTGTTGGTTAATTGATCAGTTGGCTGCAGATCCATCTAATCACATTTGCCTACGTCCTGTCTTATAGTAACTCTTCACTGGTGGTTTGGCAATTGTATCTCCAAGTGAATCTACAACAGTAGCTCTAGTTAGAAGCAAAGAGACGGGTTTCAGTGTCCATTTCTTGAGTGCCAGAGACCTAAACTCATTCAGAAGTGAGAGCGCTCTTGCTAGACCCCCACCCCACACTTTTTTCTAAGCTTTCTTAACAGAGGTCACAAAAAAGAAGCATGAGGCAGCCTAGGCAAAAAAAACAAAAACAACCTCCCCCTGCTTTTTTTTTTTTTTTTTTTTTTTTTTTTTGGAGACAGGGTCTTGCTCTGTCACTGAGGCTGGAGTGCAGTGGTGTGATCACAGCTCACTGCAACCTCAACCACCTGGGCTTAAGGGATCCTCCAGCCTCAGCATCTTGAGTAGCTGGGTGTGACCACAGGTGTGTGCCACCATGGCAGGCTAATTTTTACATTTTTGTAGAGATGAGGTTTTGCTATGTTGCTCAGGCTGGTCTCAAACTCCTGACCTCAAATGATCTTCCCACTTGGGCCTCCCAAAGTGCTGGATTACAAGTGTGAGCCACTGCACCCAGCCCCTATTCAAACTTTATTCTAATAAGACTCTTTTGCTTTAGTGTGTCATTGCCATTCAGTTACTGCATACATTCTATAGGATAGTGCTCCTAAAAGAGTAGTCCTTGGGCCAGCAGCATCAGCATCGCCTAGAAACTTGTTAGAAATGTAACTTCTTGTGTCTTATTCTAGACCTACTGAATCAGATGCTCAGAGGTGGATGTCTGAGTGTGTATATTTTAACAAGCCCTTCAGGTAATTCTAAAGCCTGGCTGAGAACAACTGTCATAGGACAAATCTGTGAGGTTCATCAAGGCTAATGAAAAAACACATTGGACTCTGAGTGAGATCACCTGCTAATCCAGGTGTCATGGTGACTCTGTCATTTGCCAGCTATGTGACTTCAGGTTATGTTCTTAGTCTATTTGCCTCCTCATCTGTAAGACGGAAATAATAATAATTACTAATAATAAATTGCTTTATGTGAAAAGTTAATGTAGGCGTTAACAAGATCATGCATATGAAAACACTTTACAACCTCAGGGTTATTATTATAGAAGAAACATCAATTTGGATTGCAAGGATCCTGGGATGACATTGTTGGTGATATTGCCTTGATATTTAATATTAACTAGGGCTTCCAGGTAGTAATATGGAAAAAAAGTTCAAGAAGCTCCAGATGTCCCATTCTCCAGGCTAAACTAAAGGCTGGAAGTCTGTAGATGTTTAAAGGGTGTGATACTGAATGGAGGATCTGCTGGCATTATTAGTCTCTAGGACCAAGTGCTAAATTTCTTGATTTGAAAATCTACCTTTCTATTTATCAGGTAGCAGAATTTAGTGACAGCTTTGAATTCTGTATGCCAGTGAAAGTCTATGGCTTGTGGGATTCAGAACCACAATTCTTTATCAGTTTCCACTGACACTCAGTGTAAAGTGGCCCATGATCTCTTTCATTTCCATACCATATTCTCAAATAAGTAAGAAGCTCCAGGGAGCTCACTCAACAATTGATTATATTTTTCAATAGAAAATATATATATCCTGGTAGGTTGGAAAGATGGTCCTGATCTGGACTGAGATCTTTGTAGATGTTCAAGTCCAAACTCTGAGTAGGTTGAAAACAACTCAGATGCAACCAGATTAGACACAACTATGATTTTTATGGCAAATCATCAGAATTTTATCCAACCTCTGAGTAATGAAAATTTGCAGTATTTCTCAACAGCTCTATATATGTGGAGAAAACCACCTCATCAAATAGAACAATCTCTTTTCCTTCTTTCGTGAAATCATACTGATATATGACTTTTGGCCCGAGGGCTCATCCTTCCTCTGAAGACTCATGTCTGCACATCACCTTTTGGCAACCCCCCTGTGCCTTGCAGGACAGTTGTGTAGCAAAGATTCTGTTTGGGTTGCTGTTTCCTCTGAGCCAGTCACACTGGTGCATCAGGAGATGCAGCTGTACTTTTTAAGAGCTTTGTGTCCTTAAGCAAGTCATCTGTCCTTTAAAATTTCATAGATTTTTCATTTGTAAAATATGAATAATATGTGTCTTATCAATCTTACAAATTGTTCTGAAGATCGAAATGGATGATGTATCCAAAATGCTTTGTAAACTAATAATCTCATTTGGTTGGTGTTACTGATGTTATTATTTACTCTTTAGCAGGAGAGTAAAGATATATACAGATAAATTGGGTATGGTAGCTTGAATATTTTTAGACATCTAAGTTGTATATGCCTCCAAGGTTTCCCCCTGAACTTACATCCCTTTGTCAGATTACACCTAAGGTGGTAACTAAGGATGTTAATTTCCTTTAGGTCCCTATAGGATCTCCATTTTGATCATGATTAGTTTATACATGAAATACACACTGCTGCAGAATTTACAATGTTTCCATTCTGGCTAACTCAACTTTGAACATATTCCCTGAGTAAGAACAAATTAAGTACTACAAAACTGAAAAAAACACAGCATCCAAAGCTGGTATTGAGGGAGTGAAAATATCTTCAAAGGCTATTTCTTGATTGCTTAATATAAAAAATCTACTTAGAAACGTCCACTAGTTCAACAAGCATTACTGAAGGAAATCTGTAACAAAGCTACTGCACATCAACATTTAAAAGAACAGGAACATGTAGTCTACCACAAAACAAAGTATTATTGCTTGAATTGCCCAAACTTTGTTTAAACAACATTGAATTTCGCTTAAGTTGAATTCAGTGAAGAGCTCATAATGCATTGTTGCTATTTAGATAGTTGTCATAGTATGTGGTACTCAGTAAGTCCTCTAAAATGGAAGGGAAATTAACTATGTGGTATAATTTCAACATAAATCATTAATATTATTGTGGAAAGAATATCTCTGAATATATTGAATTGCTATTTGAATCTTTACTTTTGTATACAATTCTATCTTTTCTGCTATGCATCCTTAACTAGACTATATGCTCCCTGAGGACAATTCCTGATTTACACGTCTCCAAATTTCCCGCTGCCTCTCAGTACAGTGGTTTACAAGTAGCACTTACTTTCAAACTATCTGCTGTTTAATTATATTCATTTTTTATTGGCTTTTCTTGGGGAGCAATTTATGCACATAAAGTGTCCATAGATAAATGCATCATTATCACTGAGGTGAAAGTTGTGATCCTTAATTTTTTTAAAAAACCATATGCATTGGGCCACTTATTTTTCCTATGTGATACTTAACCTAATCATAGAAGTTAATAGAAAAACATGATTCTCTTTTAAAAGGCACACTTTACGTGAAACCATTTTAGGAATTCAGCTAATGTGTCAAGTATAGTCATTCTGCATGATGATGGTGATGGGGAGGCTCTATGTACTACAGTTTTGACAGAAAATATTTTAAATTAAAGCTAGTTACCCAAAAAATTACATAAACATAAATATGCATTCTCCCACAAACACATTTGCACATCTTTAAACTTAGATTAATGCAAAGAAAAGATACATTCTTTTGTTCTAGTGGAATACAAATGACGAAGACTAATAAATGAATAAATAAAGTTCTAGGTAACCAAATCAATGTCTGCTCAATTCTGGTCAAGGAGGTGAAGGGAGGTTTCCCTTTGAGTCAGAGAATGTAGTGGATAAAAAGGACGTGAATAGCTGGGGGGATTTCCTGAGGCCATTGCAGACCAGCTCACACACTGTTAAGAGGCTCATTTTCATAAGACTTTTGGTTGCATTTGTAACACTTGCTCTAGGTCCCCTAGAGCATTAAGTGCCACATCACAGCACTACAATAACAGGACTAAATGCGAGAAGGTACATTACAAGGTTCTTTTTCTTTCAGCTCTAAATATCCAGGAGTTTGTAGATGTTCTCAAGACTGTTTTTTCCCCTTCGTTTTTCCTTCTTCCCCAATCCCCACACACTCCCTTCAAATAGAACTAAGTGGAAAGGACTGTTGTTTTTTAGGTAAAAACCTAAATTCTTGTACTTTAAAAAAACAAAACAAAAACAAAAACAAAAACACGCCAGTTGTAAAATCTGTAATGTAATTATTTCCATAGGTAGGAGATATTTTATTTTTTATAAAACCTGGTCTGACTGGTAAGTTTGTTCTAGATTAGGGATTTAGCTACAGTTTGGTGAGTGTCTGTTCTCTATTAGGCTTGGTGCATATTAATTGGTACATATTTTAACATTTCACTACTGTATTAAATTATTAATAATTTGAAATCATTAGCTTGTACTGACACCATTTTTCTGAAACAGTACCACCTGTTTCTTCTAAGTTTGGTCCAGAACAAAAGTCTGAAATCTAATTTGTCAAGAAAACAAATGTGTAGTTCAGGAAAAGGATAGTGGCCAGGTGCGGTGGCTCATGCCTGTAATCCCAGCACTTTGGGAGGCCAAGGCGGTGGATCACCTGAGGTCAGGAACTTGAGACCAGTCTGGCCAACATGATCAAACCCCGTTTCTACTAAAAATACAATAATTAGCCAGGCATGGTGGCACACGCCTGTAATCCCAGCTACTCAGGAGTCTGAGGCAGGAGAATCGCTTGAACCCAGGAACTGGAGGTTGCAGTGAGCCAAGATTGCACCATTGCACTCCAGCCTGGGTGACACAGTGAGATTCTGTCTCAAAAACAAAAACAAAAACAAAAACAAAAAAAAGAAAAAGAAAAGAAAAAAAAGGGCTAGGAATCACCAAAAGGAGGAGGTCCAATGTCCAATGTTAGGATGATTATGCTGATAACAAGGCCATTTAATCTTTAAAACTAATATAAAAAGACAGGTATTTCCTGTAGTAGCACTGAGCTTTACCTCAGGTCTGTGTGACAAAGCCTCATCTCTTCTCTTATACATTCCTAGTCTTCAGACATTTAAAGTCTCTGACTATCCAGGATTTCCTTTGCGACAATAATTCACAAATATATATATGTACATTTGTGTGTGTGCATTGTTTTAAACATATATATATATATATATGCAGGAAACCCACATCTGCAGTACCACAGTCCACAGGTTAGGACTAGATACTTAGATTTCTAGGGAAGTGATCCAAATACCTAGTTGCAGCTATGTAGATTTCATGAAACTATCCACAGATTTCAAGAATGCAATGAGGAGAGAAAGAGTATACTTAATATATGAGTATATATACACTATATATATCCCATATACGTATGCCATATGTAAATAATAATAGTCAACCCTCACTAACACAAAGTGCCTAATATTATTGTAAGCACTTTACACCTCCTTACTTTGTTCTCATAACGTCTAAGGTAGGTATCATTATTATTATCGTCTAGTTTTACAGATGAGACAAGCAAGGCACACAACTAACAAGTGGCGCAGTCCAAGTTCCCGTCTGTGATCCTGTCTTTTTCATGGACCTTTTCCTATTTCTTGCCTCCATGAGAACATATCTGACCTTTGGCCTATTCTTTTTTAAGACTTTGCTCCCTCTTAGGAGATAACAAGTGTAGCTTATCTAGTAGCAGAACTCACATGTTACCCAGCCAATAGTGTACTTAGCTAGGGAACAAAAGACTAAATTTGTGGAAATTCCTCACATTTGTACAAGAGAAAGTCCCAAAGCAAGACATTATGGCCTGGAAAATGGAAGAGAGAGTTTGGGCAGGTGGATGTTTTGGGTCTCCCAAATCACAACACACGCTCAATGCGCAACCATCAATACATAAATCCAATTTCATTCAATATATATTTAATAAGCACCTGCTGTGAGCAAGGGACTCTGCTAGGACATAAGCTCTAGAAAGTAGCTACAAAGATTAGAAGCAATAATCCTAGTATTTAGAACATGGGAGAAAAGAAATACCACATAACTAAAACACAATGCAAATAAGATAACACCATAAAGGTTGCTAACAGAATTCTGTAGATTTCAGTGACCTGAGGAATATCATTTGATATTCAGTGGTGGACACTGACAAAGTTACCTGAAGCAGGTAGTGTTTGAGATGGACTTTGGAATATGGGAGAAATTCCAACAATCAGAAATTGGAGAGACAGGTTTTAGGCAAGGGAAACAGAAAGAATCAAAGCAAGGGATAGGAAAGCACAAAGTGTGTTTGGGGTCAATTTGATTAGCTTCTAGAATACTCAAAGGATAGCAGTAGGAGTTTGAGATGCTGTGGGTGAAACATGTGGAAATGTCCATTGAGCAGCAGGAAACCCACATCTGCAGTACCAGAGTCTACAGGCCAGGACTAGATACTTAGATCTCTAGGGGAGTGATCCAAATATCTAGCTGCAGCTACGTGGATTTCATGAAGCTGTCCACAGATTCCAAGAATGCAGTGAGGGGAGAAAGAAAGACAAACTTACATTTTGTGGGCAAAGGGAGGATGGATGAAAGATCATTCAGATGAACAGGAGAACCATAAAAACAGATGCTATGGAGTGTAAAGGTGAAGAATGCTTCAAATGCTTTAAGAATTAGAGATAGATGGTAAAAAGAATCAAATCAAAAACAGGATACCTAGGATTGGTGTGAGGAAGAGGTATATTTAAGAGCTGCAGTCTTCATCGCTGTACTCATCTTTGAAAGGACCACCTCTTATTGCTTTCTACCCTTTCCCTAAACTCATGCATGCATACAATCACACACATAAACATTTATTTTCTAGGAAAAATGTTGGCATTATTAACTCTGAAGCAAACTACATCTGGAAGTTTTTAGAGTGGTTAGCAAGATCCAAATTTTATGGTTTGATTTTAATTCAAAAGATAACGGAATTTTTATATGCAGGTTAATTATTCCTTGGTGGGAATGTGACTTTATTTTTATTTGATTCTGGAAGTATTTTTGAGCATTTCCTAACTGCAAGGTCTTTTTTTTTTTTTTTTTTTTTTGAGGTGGAGTCTCGCTCTGTCCCCCGGGCTGGAGTGCAGTGGCCGGATCTCAGCTCACTGCAAGCTCCGCCTCCCGGATTTACGCCATTCTCCTGCCTCAGCCTCCCGGGTAGCTGGGACTACAGGCGCCCGCCACCTCGCCCGGCTAGTTTTTGTATTTTTTAGTAGAGACGGGGTTTCACCGTGTTCATCAGGATGGTCTCGATCTCCTGACCTCGTGATCCGCCCGTCTCGGCCTCCCAAAGTGCTGGGATTACAGGCTTGAGCCACCGCGCCCGGCCAACTGCAAGGTCTTGTGCTAAATGCTGGGATCAGAAAAATTTCCATAGACGCTTGGATGGCTTTTACCTGGGAACACTCCTTCCTATGGTTGGCAAAAAGCTGACACCTTTGTGATGATGAGTTTCAGTCCTAGCCTCTAAGGGTTTTTGTGGTCAAGTTATTAAGTACAATGTTTATCTGTATTTTTTCTGTTGCAAGATAATTTTTAAAAGCTTTGAACTTTTTCGTGTGTCATCAAAAGGTGCTTTAGAAGAATAAACTAACTCAAAGCCAACACAGAAACTGATTCTCTTGCTTTGCCAAAGTGGCAGTGTAGCATGTGAGCAAGTAAGAACACTTTTCTCAAGTATTTAAAACAACTACAGAAATCTTATTCTTCATTGTATTCTCTAAAGAATAAAGGTAAGAAGGAAAGTCGGCTTTTGATAGAGAATTTAAAAATAGCTTTAGCATATGTTCGAACCATTAGGTCAAAATGGAGTAACAAAGCCCTGTAGAAGGGGACCCACAAAAGCTGCCCTTGGCACTTACTTATTCACTTATTTGTTTATATTTTTTGTATATGTATATTTTGGATACCTCTGTGACATATCGTTTTAGCTCTTTTTCTATATGTATGAATTTTCTCCTACAACATAAGAATCTTGATGTATACATTGTTTAGTAATCTGCATTCATTCTTTCAAGATAAACATTTCAATCCTACACGGTATTCTATTCTAAGGATATATCAGCATAAAATACAATTTAAACAATCACTTATTTTTGGACATTTTGGTTGCATTCTGACTTTTATTCTTTTCAATAATTCTCTGTCCAGTATCATTGGGCATAGTCTTTGCAATTCATTATTTAATGAAAAGAAATTTTAGGAAACTTTAACAGATAATACCACAAGAAAGGAAACTTAATACAACTACCACAAGCAATGAAAGAAAAGTCAAATGCCTCAAGGAGCCAGGGTGGAAGAGTAAATGAGTGAAGTAGGTGTGGCATAAAATGTGGAGTGATAGGGACTTTGTCAAACGGGAGAGAACATGGTTTGTCTGAAGCGAGAAGCTGCTACTCAGTTCCAGATATTGGTGCCACATGTGGATGCAGAGCTAATGTTGTCAGATCTCCAATTTTTCAAGAGAAGCAAGAAAAAAATCTAGATTTTTTTTTTGGTGTGAAATCTCTTTAACATTAAAGTTTGGCTCAAATTATTTAAAATATTCTATAGACCAAACATACATTAAAAAAAATTCTATCTGCTAGCTAGATGCAGCTCACAGGCCACAAATTTGTAACTTTCTAATTAAAGAAAGGGCAAGATGGTGTTTGGAAATATATTTCTAGGTAGAGAGTTAAGCAAATAAAAGTTTTACTTCAAGTTTTCCTAGTCACAAGGAATGTAAAGTGGAGAAACTGAACCTCAACGTGTAAATCTTGAAAGATGGGTAAATACTGCTCCCCACTTAACACCTATGAAGAATTAAATAGAAGAGGCTTCTAAAATGTTTTTAATTTCCCAAAGAAACATGCTTTAGTGATATAAAACTCTAACCCAGTGTACTACTGTATGATGATATCTAATGATAATTTCCCTTCATTTCCCATCGGAACAAACATTTCCCATTAACATCCACCTGCACTACTTCCTTTCATAAAGAGGAGGTGGTATTTGGCTATGTTCTGGTTCTGATTCATGAGAAATCAGCCCAAGCCCAACATTTCTGTTCTTAACAGATTTTGGTTTTTAAATCTGTAGAACACAATGTTTCCCTGGGCTGAGTTCTAGCATGCCAAGTTTTGGCTGGCCACAGACTTTGACATCTGAGTGAAAAATCTTTCAACAATGGCATTTAAACTGAAGAATCAACAGACCTTTAATTATAACACTGCTTGTAATTCCCTCCCTCTCTTATCATGATGTTCAAATTGCCTCAAATCACTAACTGCATGGACAGCATGTTATTTCATTTGCCATTGGAAATATCATAATTTAAAAACTTGGGGGCTTGAGATTGTGTATTAATTTTTGAAAAATCAGTATTACTTATTCACCGTAAATTAAAGAGGCATATGGAACGAAGGTCAAAATTACTGATTCATTAGAAATAAAAAAAAAAAAAACCACTCACCACACTATTTCTCAACTTATCTAAAATGCTCAAGATTTAGATAAAAACAATATTTCCTCTTGGAAATTAAGCATTAAAGATACAGAAATATGGAGTCTCTTTTTAGTGAGATTTCACTAAATACCTCTAGTATCTCTCCATAAAATGTTAGATGATCATTTCTTAATGGCTTTTTAAAAATGACAAAGTCTCAGATTACCCTATGTTTCCCTTATATAATAACAAAAAACACTTCTACACTACTACAGCACATTAGGAATCCTTTGAGTTTCTGTTTTAGACACTGATGTTGAAAAAGTACTTAATTTATTATTTAACCTGCCTATCTGAATATACTTACTGGAAAAATTAGGGTTAAAAATGTAAATGTGGAAAATGTTTATTTCCGTGTTCTATAGTAGTTAGTTTTTTGTTTGCTTTTAAATATAGGTCTTGGTTATATGTGGAAGACAGGCATAATTTCAGCTCCTTTTTCATCTTGAAGAGAAACCTGGCTCTCAATTTCCAGGAAATATATTTATTTAGACCCAACAATATGCCAGACTTTTATACATCATTTCTAATCTTCATAATAAGTCTACAAGTTGGGTGTCATTAATCTGTTACTGATAAGGACACTGAAACTCAGGTAAATTTAATAATTTGACTAAGGTGATTTAGTTAGTGTCTTTTTGCCCATGAATTTGAAGTGGTAGAATTTGCATGCAAACACAAATATGACTCCAAAGACTCTGCTTTCTCCTTTAGGAGAAAAAAACACCTTCCTGAAATACTAACATCTATTCCTTGTGTAATTGACCATCCTTTCTTAATACAATCGGTTATCAGAGCTATCATATTATTAATTACCATTAGTATTACCTTACGATTCTAAAATTCATCTCTGACTAGTGTATAGAATTCACATCCTAAGGTTAGGTATAGGAGCTGTAAGTCTCTGATTTCCTGGAGCAGATCTGGTTTCAAATCTTGTCTTTTATTATCCCCATAAATATGCATGTATTTATAAAATTATGTCCTAAGTCTTTGTTCAGAAAATATGTAGTGTCTGACATTATTTTTTGTATACAATGCTAAAAAGGTCACATCCAGGAAACTAGTCCTGACCAGCATACAACACTCAAGAAAGGTTCTCTAAGGTAGAATCAAAGGAGAATCCCAATTGAAGTTGTTGAGGGGAGTAAAGGTAATAAATAATATCAACAATAATAACTCCATGCATTGAACTCTTAATATTCTTCATCTTATCTATACTAATTTTTACACTACTTCCATTTCGCATATGAGAAAACAGAGGCTTAGAGATGGTAAATAAGGTCACATGACTAGTGGCCTTTTACCCCAGAACTTATACTTTGTCTACTAAACTCTCTCCCAGAATATGGGAACAAAATCTAAAGAGGTAAATTCAAAGATCAATATTAAGATGATAAATACAAGATGCAGCCAGGAATCAGGGATTGGAGTGGGAACAGATTAGGAAACAAGGTGGTGGGTCCAGCATGGTTGCATGGTTGAAGCCAGTAAATGTCTGATATATAGGGGTGTCATGTCACATTGAAAGTACAGTTACGGCCGGGCGCGGTGGCTCGAGCCTGTAATCCCAGCACTTTGGGAGGCGGAGACGGGCGGATCACGAGGTCAGGAGATCGAGACCATCCTGGCTAACACGGTGAAACCCCGTCTCTACTAAAAAATACAAAAAACTAGCCGGGCGAGGTGGCGGGCGCCTGTAGTCCCAGCTACTCGGGAGGCTGAGGCAGGAGAATGGCATAAACCCGGGAGGCAGAGCTTGCAGTGAGCTGAGATCCGGTCACTGCACTCCAGCCTGGGCGACAGAGTGAGACTCCGTCTCAAAAAAAAAAAAAAAAAAGAAAGTACAGTTACATTAGGGAGGTAGAGTTGACTGAGAGAGAGAATATGAATATGTAAAGGGTGACAGATATAGGACTGCTTGGCTGATTTCATGTTTTTCTTTTACAAATGTAAATAAAACACTGTGTGTTGCAGGTTAGGGGGCCAAGGGGATATAACTGAGGGCTCTACTCAAAAAACATCTCGCTTCACATGCCATTAACTGAATAGGGGAAAGAAACTCAGTTGTCTAACAAGGTATTTTTAAAAATACATATTTCTCCAAGAGGGTTAAACCTCATTCACACCTTGGAGTAAATTACTTCAATGAGGTTACCAGATCACCAAACTGAGTGTAATTAAAGTCAAGAAGCTGCAGTTTGAATGGGGAAAGGAAATGGGTAACTGTGGAATTGAAGGGTGGGAGAAGGGGATGACAGTGATACAAACAAGGATAACAAAGATTTCCTTAGGGGACTAGAAGGGCACCAAAGAGAATTTTATGAAAAGACAGTTCAGGACTAAATAAATGTAAAGTACTAACGTCATCATTATCATTAGTTCTACTCTGCACTTATGTCTAGAATTTTGGTAGTAGCCAGTGTACAATCAAAATCACTAAAATTGGTTGCTAATTTCTGATTTACAAGCTGAGCAGAATTCCCTACTTAGAGTAACTCCTCAAAACATACTTGTTGAGCAAAATGGGACATCAAAATTTTGCCTGGAAGTTGGAAACTTTCCGATTTTCCTAATTCCAACCTGTTTTTACAGTCTAGGTTAATCCGGTCTAACTATCAAGTTCATCTGAGTCCTCCCTGGGAAAAAGGAAGAAAGAGGACATAGGAAGTGAATAAAGAACTAATACCTTAGCTGGGTGCAGTGGCTCACGCCTTTAATCTCAGCACTTTGGAAGGCCGAGACAGGTGGATCACCTGAGGTCAGGAGTTCGAGATCAGCCTGACCAACATGGTGAAACCCCGTCTCTACCAAATATAAAAAATTAGCTGGGTGTGGTGGCGCAGGCCTGTAATCCCAGCTACTTCGAAGGCTGAGGCAGGAGCATCACTTGAACCCGGGAAGCGGAGGTTGCAGTGAGCCGAGATTGCACCATTGCACTCCAGTCTGGACAACAAGAGCGAAACTCCGTCTCAAAAAAAAAAAAAAAAAAAAAGAATTGATACCTCAGTGCTCTCCTTCCCTTCTGTGTATAATGGAAACCAAACTAAAGAGGTATGTTAAAAATGAGCCCATTAAGGAAGGAAAGAACTCACCTGTTGGACTGGAATCTCAACTGGCTCTTTTATTCCACTCTAAACCCGTGCTGAGTCTGCACAGAGGGACTTCTGAAATGCTTATATATACAACCTGAGAGGTACAATCAGAAACAGCACAAGGACTGCCTGCCTCAACAAGAATAGCCAGAGCACTGAAATCAATTGCAGAGCACAGACATACTTCAACTGTGGGTATGCAGACAGTCCCCAGGTATGGCTGGTGAACAGCATGCTTTATATGTGCTATGTCCCAGACTTCCTGGTTTTCTTCCCTTCCATCCCACCCCTTCAGCACCCACTACATGTCTTTCACATTTTATAACATCACAGGAGATTTCTAACTCATCGTGCCTTTCAAATACTTTAAAAAATATATTGTCCTCCTAATAGAAAGAGGAGAGGCGGAGTATTTGGCTGATGAACCTAATTTGACAGTAGGTTTGGATTTTTGATGTTTCCTCCCTTATGAGTGAGTCATGAAAAATGTATATTTTGTCTAAATATTGATAAAGCTTTAGAATGTAAGAGCTGGAGTGAACCTAAGAGGTTTTGTAGCCCAGCGATTTCCAACCCAGGATGTGTCTCAGAATCACAGAGAGGTTTCAGATTCCCAGTAAGGCACAGTGGAATGTGCCTGTAGTCCCGGTGACTGGGAAGGAAGGCTGAAGCAAGAGGATCACTGGAACCCCAGAGTTTGAGGCCAGCCTGGGGCAACATGGCGAGACCCCTGTCTCTAAAAAATAAAAAAAAATAGGTAAAAAATACAAATTGCAGATACCTGAGCCTTGTCCTTCCCCTGCCTTCCCCAGGTGATTCTACTTCTATGTCAGTTTTGCCTGCTTGCAGCCAGTTACGGAGAGATCTTGATCAATCTCTTCATCTATCTGATGAGGAATCTGAGACTCAGAGAAGTAAGAGGTACAGTGATTTCTCTAAGGTTACACAGTGTATTAGTCTGTTTTCACACTGCTGATAAAGACATACCCAAGATTGGGAAGAAAAAGAGGTTTAATGGACTTACAATTCCATGTGGCTGGAGAGGCCTCACAATCATGGCAGAGAGCAACAAGGAGCAAGTCACATCTTACATGGTGGCAGAGAAGAGAGCTTGTGTAGGGAAACTCTCCTTTTTAAAACCATCAGATCTCTTGAGACTTATTCACTATCATGAGAATAGCACAGGAAAGATAGGCCCCCCGGATTCAATTACCTCCCACTGGGTCCCTCCCCCATGTGGGAATTGTGGGAGATACAATTCAAGATGAGGTTTGGATGGGGACACAGCCAAACCATATCACACAGGAATATATCACAAGTGAAGATAGTCTATGGATACTGTAAAATTGAACCCATTAGCTATATTCCAAACTAGTTCATTATTTTAGAATCTATTTTGTGTGTTTGTATGCATATAGCAATGCTTCACATATCTGCACACCATTTATGTGGCATTCCAAATATGGTTAAGAACAAACAAAGTGAAAAAGACCTGCAAGCAGCCAAAATTGGTATTAAAGAGATCACATATAAACCCTCCAAGTCTTTTTAAAAACCTCTTCTCTTGCTTCTCTATCCAGTGAGGCATAGGTGACTCAAAATCTTTATCTCGAAGCCTGGCCCTTCTGCTGCACTGTAGTTTCATGTCTCCAAAAGCCTAGTGGACCGCTCACATACCCAGTCAGCACCTTCACTCAGTGTTTTCAAAATTAAACATGTGCTTTTCCCTCCCAACCCTGCTCCTGCTTTGCTGCCCTGTTTCTGCTTATGACTCTACTCAGGTTCAAAATCATAGAGATGTGTTTGGTGTCTACCTCTCCCTTACTCCCCCACATATAATGGATGAATTCTCCTGCCACGTCTCATAAATCAGTCTGCCATCTCTGTTCATTCCCTCTGCCCCTGCCCTAGTTAGGGCCTTCATTGCCTTTCACCTGGACTGTTGTAATCGTCTCCTATCTGATCCTGTGTCCTCTGGTCTCTCCCTACTCCAATCCATTTTACTCACTGTTGCCAGATTAATCTTCCTGAGGCACAGCTCTGATTATGTTACTCTCCTACTAAAAACTTTCAATAGCTCCCCGCTGTCTCCTGAATGAAGTACAAATTCCTTGCCTTAATAATCAAGTCCTTTCACTTTCTGGTCCCAGTATACTTCTACCACTTTATTTCCCACTACTCACCTTCACATACTCCACGCTCAAGTTAAACTCAATTACTTCTTTTCAGAATCTTTACCCTTTGATTCTTCCATGCTTTTCTCATGACAGATTAATGTTCTTTCCTTCTATCTTTGTATGCTCAAATCCTCCTTGTTTTTCAAAGCCCAAATCCAGTGTCATCTCTTCTGATGAAGCCCTCAGTTAGCTCTCCTCTGAACTCCAAGAATACCATATCTGTACTACTTTTACAGAACATTTTACTTTTCACTATTAATTCTAGCAAAGTAGACACATGTCTCAGCTCTGCTGCTACATGAAAACTTCTAGGGCAAGATATGTTTTATCTGTTTATCCTCTCCAGTGCTGAGTATACAAGTGCACGACTCACAATACTTGTCAAGTGAATGAGTTCATGCACGTACTTTACACACAATCAAAACATGTTTTTTTTGTTTTATTGTCTAAAGAAGATTAGAAATAATGCATCAGAGAAGGAATGAGGATCTTAAAGAGACTTGCACAACAAAAGGTAACTTGATAGCGAAAGAAGAAAAATAAAAACTATGAAAAGAAGACATGAGAACTAAAGATATAGCAGTCAGAGGGTAAAGAAACACAAAAGCAAATAATCTTATAGAATAAGGACCAAATGGTTAATTGAGAAGTTTGGAAACCATAAAATAATATTCAAATATGTAGCATTATTTTTATACTTCCACACCCTCATCAATAGAAACAAATTTGAATTGTAGTTCAAGATAATAACTCTGAATCACTTAGAAAAGTTTGAATTGTGGTAAGTATATTCTTCTTTTTTGAGATGGAGTCTCACTCTGTGAGGCTAGGTAAATGAGCTGTCTTTATTAATAAACATTCATATTTTTCTGAATATTAGAGAAATATTAATTTTTCCCTAATAAGATATGTTCATGATATACTTTAGAAAATAAAGTAAAAAAACAAAAAATCTTAAAAATCCTATATTTCCAAGATTCACAATCTGCTGTTAAAAAAGGTGTGATTATACCATATGTATTACTATGTATTCTGCCTTTTAACTTAATGTATAGTATAAATAGTTCATACTATTATACGTTCTTCATAAACATTTAGTGGCTCAAAATTCTATCTAATAGATATGTCACACTATACTTAACCAGTACCCTAGAGTTGAACATCTAGCTTATTTCCAGTTTTATAATACAAATAAAAATTTGTATTATAATAAGATTTACCGTGAGCTGATAACTATTGAAGCAGAGTGAGGAACTCACGAGAGTTCACTATGATATTCTTCCTACTTTTATATATGTTTGAAATATCTAGAACAAAAAGGTAAAAATGCATATTTATGTCTTAATTCATTTGTGTTGCTGTAACAGAATATTATAAATTGGCTAATTTAAAAAGAAAAAGATATTTCTCACAGTTCTGGAGGTTGGGAAGTCTAATAACAAGGTACTGGCATCTGGCGAGGGCCTTCTTGCTAGATCATCGCATGGTGGAAGGCAAAGGGCAAGACAGCACAAGAGCCAGAGAGCAAGAAGGAGCCAAATTCACTTTTATAATAAACGCACTCTCATAGCTAACGCACACATTCCTGCAGTGGTGACATTAATTCAATCATGAAGGCAGAGCTCTCATGACCTAATCACCTCTTATTAGGCCTCATCTTTCAACACTGTTTCATCAGACATTAAGTGTCCAACACAAGAACTTTTGGGGACACACTCAAGTCACAGCCATATGATAAATATCTTGTGTATAATGGTTTTTGTTTACTTGTGATTATTTTCTTAGGTTGCAGTTTATGGCTAGACTGCCTGGTTCAAAGTCTTATCCCATCATTACCTAGTTATCTAACTGTGGGCAGGCTGCTGATGCTTTCTCAGCTTCAGTTTTCTCACCTGAAAAATGGGTATAATTGTAACTTGTAGGGGCTGTTCTAAGGATCATAAGAGAATATGTGCTTCTAATCCCTTCTACAGTACCTAGGACACTGCTAGTGTGCAATAAATGTTACCTCGAAAAAGCAAAATACTAGTTGCATAATTATGTGTTGTGCTTATAAAGAAACATCACATATAAACTGAAAAACATGCCTGAAATAACATGCTTAAGTGTGCACCACTTCTATCTCCAGGCTAAATACTTATTTCAAAGATACTACCACTGCTAAAATAATTTAGATCCATAATTACCATTATGAAGCATTTTCTATGTGGTTGATACTGGCCTTATTGGGCTACATGTTTGATGTGTATTATCTCATTTAATCGTCACAAGAGTTTTCTGATTATAGACAAAGAACCTGATGCTTAAAGGTGAATTAATGTGCCCAAAAGGACACTGGGGTGTTTTCGAACACAGGACGGAAACTCTAGAATTCATCTCTAAGCTTCTGAAAATGACCTCTGTACCCTGCACTCTTTCTTTTTTTTTTTTTTTTGAGAGGGAGTTTTGCTCCTGTTGCCCAGGCTGGAGTGCAATGGCATGATCTCAGCTCACTGCAACTTCTGCCTGCCAGGTTCAAGAAATTCTCCTGCGTCAGCCTCCCGAGTAGCTAGGATTACAGGCACCTGCCACCACACCCAGCTAATTTTGTATTTTTAGTGGAGCCGGGGTTCCTCCATGTTGGTCAGGCTGGTCTTGAACTCCTGACCTCAGGTGATCCGCCCACCTCAGCCTCCCAAAGGGCTGAGATTACAGGCGTGAGCCACCACGCCTGGTCCATACCCTGCACTCTTTGGCATAGACCTCAGTCTTTCTTTCTCTCTCTCTCTCTCTTTCTTAATTTCTCTCTCACTCTCTTTCTTCCTTTTTTTAATTCTCGGCTCACCGCAACCTCTGCCTCCCGGGTTCAAGCGATTCTCCTGCCTCAGCCTCCTGAATAGCTGGGATTACAGGCATGCGCCACCATGCCTGGCTAATTTTGTATTCTTAGTAGAGACAGGGCTTCTCCATGTTGGTCAGGCCGGTCTCGAACTCCTGACCTCAGGTGATCCACCCACCTCAGTCTCCCAAAGTGCTGGGATTACAGGCGTGAGCCACCGCACCCGGCCTAGACTTCAGTGTTTCTAATCTTTATTCCTCACAGGCAGATATGAATTTTGGACAAAGTTTTGGTCCAACTTTGGATGTTTAACTGGACCTTTGGGTAAAGTACATTTTTCTTTCCCATTCACTTTAATCAGTATTATTTATTTAACAAATTTTACTCCAGCAAATAATTTTAGAGAAGAAAAAGCAGTACTCAATTAACAAGCTGACCTTAAAAATGCACATTGCATTCTGGAAAAACTAACAGCTATCATGGGTTTTCTTTTTTTTTTTTGTAGACAGAGCCTCGCTCTATCACCCAGGCTGGAGTGCAGTGGTGCGATCTCATCTCACTGCAAGCTTCACCTCCTGGGTTCACGCCATTCTCCTGCCTCAGCCTCCCGAGTAGCTGGGACTACAGGCACCCGCCACCACACCCAACTAATTTTTTGTATTTTTAGTAGAGATGGGGTTTCACCGTGTTAGCCATGATGGTCTCGATCTCCTGACCTCGTGATCCGCCTGTCTCAGCCTCCCAAAGTGCTGAGATTACAGGCATGAGCCACTGTGCCTGGCCTATCATGGTTTTAAACAATAATTTTCCATTGGTTTGATTATCTTATGTCCACTGTGAAACAATTCATTATTAAGCAATTCGTTATCACACAAACACATACACACATTTAATAACTTTAAAACAGTCCATATTTACATATTTTACTTTAAATATGTAACCTGAAATGTGTATGCATACGTGTATGTGTGAGAGTAAGACATAGACCCTGAAGTCTGAATTTGGAAAAATCTTGTGAAAGTCTGAAAAAGGTGGTTTTCTACAAACCTTATGAAAAATTAAGTCACGGAAGGTCACAATTTTAAAAAATAGATACCAAATTAAGTCTTTTATCCTGGGTTTAGGGAGGCTTCTCCTGTGCAACATACTTTAGACCAAGGCAGTCAAGAAATACTAACGGGGATGCTGCAATTCCTCTGCCTCAGACAGTACATTTATGCATCTGTATTATAAAAAATGTGCCAGCTCTAGCAAGCTCACAGTACTGAGCAAAGTGCTCTAGTTACAGCTGGCTCTGTTTACTTTTTTTTTTTCTGGTCTGTTCCTCCATGGGGGGGCCACAGTGGGGTGTTTTTTCAAGATGGGGGGAAGAAGGAAGGAGTTTTTGTGAGTTCTATTTTGGATTTTGGTGAATAAGAAAGCAGAGAATTTGCTAGCCTGTTACTCAGTTACACTGAAACATGATGCAAACTGACTCAATTTGGAGCACAGAAGGTGCTGAAAAATTTTTCTAAGGAGGTCTTGAAATATCTAAGTCTGTCTTCAAGGAAGGACTTATAAAACAAAATCACCATGTAAATAATAGAAGTATGTTGCTACTTCTTTTAAACCTGACCTCTTAAGTCAACTACCCACATTAATATACTCTAAAAGTAGCCAGCATGATATCTCAAAAACTACTTTGTGTCCTTTATCCCCAGTAGAGTATTAAGAGAAAGATGCCTGAGTGTACACACACACATGGGTCTTCTTCACAAAGTCACGTCTACATATGTACACTGTTAGGGGAGTATGGGCTCTAAATGATTGAACAAGCTGTATTTCCATATTTGTATTGTCCAACCTATTTTCCCTTTTCTTATTTTCCTGAATATGCCCGAACATATGTGTTCAGTATAAACATACAATTGTGTGGACGTGTCTATGTGTGTTTCTAATTCCATACTACCTTGAAAATGGCTCAGCGTTCTAGAAATACAGCCACATAATTTGTTTTGTTTTGAAAAACTGCTCAGCAAATGCATGCAAGGTCATAATGGCAGGTAACAGACCATTTATTGAAGTGCTGAAACAAACAGAAAACAAAGTCCAGGACACCATCACAGAGCAGTGCTTCCCTTGTGAGATACACACAGCTAAGTAAGAACTGAGAGAGACAATAATAAAACAAATACCAATAGGCCTTTCAAACAGTAACAACCCGCCCAGGGTTAGCAGCGTTTCTAGACCCTGATGGTACAATGATGTTCTCAACCTTTGCTTTCAGACACTGGATCACTGCTTAAGTAGCCTTTATCTTTCCCCCCTAATTTTTGTTGATGACGACCTTGAAATTAGATTATATTTGTTCCTAACAAAGCTTATGTATATTGTGGCATCACTCTTAAAACCAACAATTGGGCTTAGTTTTACGAAGAAAAAAAAATCCAACAACCTTTCATGCTGAGATTTCTCATGCTAGTTCTCAGCACAGAAGTGATTTTTTTTTTTTTTTTTTAAGTTGCATAAAACCTAGCAAGGTTTAAGTTTTCCCAGCAAGGAGAAAGTGTTTTTCAGCTGTTAAATTTTTCAGATGCTTTTTTTGAATTTGGATAAAACTCAAAAACATGTTTGTTTTAAAATGTAAACCTTCTTATGTACAGAGGTTTGCATATAGAGAAATGCTATTACTATGTTTTAAAATACTTGCTTTTGAAATAAGGAGGTCACATGTATTGAAATACAACAAACTGCATGTTGCTTTATGAATGTCCTGTTAAGCCCTGATGTAAATACAACGTTCTGGAGGACCACTGATGCACACGTTTGCTCATAGGATCACTTATAACACTGGTAGTGGATGTATTTCCATGGGGGAGCAAAGGGTAGTCAGGTTTGAACTGAAGAACATCCATATAGTCAGCTAATACGCTTTTAAAAGACCTTTCACCTCAGTTGCAACACACTTCTTTGTCCTAAACTTGCTGGATTACTTAACCTGTTGGCTGGACTAAAGCTGACACAATATATATTTCAAGCACAAAAATGATGAGGAACACATAGGGATGTCAGCAAAGAGGCAAAGATGATGGTAAGTCATCGGAAGGCTGGTTATTATTATTTTTTTAACAGTTCAATGTCTTTACTGCTTTCTGTAATATTATCATTTTCTGTTTTGCAAACAAGGGAAAGCACAACGATTAGTTTCACTTTAAAATTATTAGATCATAAAGGGCAAGTTTAGGAATATTGTTTCTAGCATACTAACAGATGAAGTTATTTGTAAATCAATAGTCTTACTTTTCTGTTTAAAAAAAATAGCAAAATACAGTATTCTGAGGAAAGTCCTGACAAATTGGAGTGTTACAGGATAATCTGAAATCTGTTTCATTATAGAAGTTTGGCCAATATAGAGAGAATATATTTTAGATGGCTTAAGTATGTATTTTTTGTGGATTGCACATTTTGTAAGACTGTTTGAATACCTTGAGTTCCAAGTCTTTAGGTCAAGACTGAACTCTAGAAATGGCCCCATCGAATCTACAAAAGGATACATTAAAAAAACCCAAAAAAACCTCATTTCCTGTAAGCTGCTGATACTACTCAACAGAGTTGAAACTCAGGTCACACGCATCCTACCACTCTAGTGCTGCCCCATTTACTAATCCAAATGAGGATAAACCCTGAGAGATCTGTTATGTTTCTACATAAGGAATGTACAAGCTTCTCTTAAAAATCAGTGCATTGGGAAGGATATAGAGAAATAACAGAGGTGAGAATCCCTCCCCGATTTGCTTGCTAAATCCCTATTCATTCCTGAAGATTCAGATCAAATACCACCTGACTGATAGGTCTTCTCTGAGAAACTCTATTTTGCAGGTGAGTATTGGAATGACTGTATGCACATCTCCAGTCGCAATGCATCCTTTAATATAATCTGTTGCCTGTTTTTTGCTGCATTACAGGTATCTGTGTTATGTGTTCATCCTTCCCTAATAGTGGACTCTTTTAGATGAAGGACTGTGTCTCTATGTCCCTATGCTGAAAGGACAATGGAAAGAGATGGTGCTATTGATGCCCATAGGCCTGGGTCACCAGGGAAGCTGGAGTCACAGCAGGCTTGTTCAGAGGGAGTAAACCACAAAGGAAATGTGGCTGGTGATGATGATGATGCAATGAACCGTGGGGGAAATCTCTGGCCTATGCCTTCTACTGACCCTCTCACCACTCACAAATGTCTCACAAGCACCAAATCCAACTTGGAATCTAGCTGACATGGGTCAACCACTCTGTCATAGAGGAAGGGGAGGGTGAAGCTTGGGTCTAAGGGTAAACACATCCATGATATGGGAGCAGAAAGATGTCTTTGCAGGGGGGTGTCTATGGACTACGGACTTAAGATAGCCTCACAGGGTCACCATGCCCCAGCACGACCCAGAAGGGCCCAGAGCAAGGAAGACATGACAAAGGAGCCTGAAGACTTGAGGAGGCCTTGGAGCTGGGACATGGAAGACACATCAGGATCTACATGGACAGGAAACTAAAGATGAGGTGGGCTCTCAGACATCTCAGTGAATTTGAGCTCAGAAGATAACACTGAGACCAGACACCATAGTGAGTAGACTGTATCGAACTGCTGTCCACCCTCACTTTCATATTGCATTTGAATGGCACTCCAAGGAAGGGGAGAGGAGACCACCTAGCAGAATGGAGGCCAAATCTGAGTTACTTCATAGATACAGATAGAACGCCTGTCATTTTTAATGGGTCTAGTCACTCTTAAATTTTAAGCAAACTGTAGACTTACTGAATAGAAGATATTATCTCAATCTACACATTTTTTTTTTGTTGTTTTTTGGCAGGGTTCCAAATATTTTTATTCATGACTCACAGTAAAAAGTACATTTTATATTGTGATCTAGTAACTGTTTACACACATACATGGATGTGTGTGTGTTCCGGAGGTAGAAAGTAACCAACCTGCTCCAATTTTAAATATTAAGATTATTCATAATTCTTTAAGTAGTTTATTGTTTGGAAAGTTATAGACCAAGGTTTAGAAATTCAGCAGACCTCTAACTTCTAATCAAGGACTTTAAAAAATTAAGAACAGTACCTGATTTTCTGATTTGGTCTTTGAAATGCCAATGCAATTCATTCTTTACCTTATTCATTCATAATTATTTATTCATTCTCCAAACATTTATTGAGAGCTTACTGTATGTCTTATACTATAGACCTGCAGCACATATATAGGCCCATTACTTCATAGTTGCTTTAGGATTTATGGTAGTATTGGTCACATGGTTCCTAAAAAGGGAAAGTTTTCAGAGGAAAACAACCTGTTCACAACATTTCCTACCTAGCAGTGAAGAGTCTTGACAGTATCTCTTTTACTTTCTCATTGTGGTTCTAGTTTAGTAACATAAGTCTATTTTTACTTTTCATATTTAACCTTAATTAAACATGCTATGAGTGCAATCATGAGATTTTAATAAATTAGACTATTTGAAAAAAATTTTCCCATAATGATGTCTTCCTCATATATTTCATGATACACAAAGAGAATATTTATACAAATATTTTCTTGCTTCGAATATGCAGAAAACGGACCATTATTTATAGTGATTTTGAAAATAAATGAACTAAAGCATGTGAACTTATAAGGAGAGTAAATAAGCAGCACACCATTACCATCTGAGACAGCATGGCTGCTCCCCTCTTGGTGAGGACAGTATAGGTACAGCAAGAAGAAGACAGATCATAAGTATTTACTACCAGACTTTCTTTAAGTAAATATATCCTATTACAGTAGAAAGTATCATATAAGTATATGGCCTGAATTCAATTCAGTTATTTACATGGCTCTACCAGTAAATGGTTAACAGTGGAGACCAGAAATTTAGAAAATGTAGAAGACTGAACGATATGTAAGTGATTGAGAACATGAGTCTCTCCCCTCATCATGTAGGACATAGGTTGAGGTCATAGACTTCATTGGTAGGAGTTGCTACTTTTGAAGAGTGAAATGCTTTGAGGCTTTTAAGAGAATTTTAAGTTGATTAACTTTTTATTTGGGGAATTATGTTGTGGGCTTTATTAAAATATCACAATTCGGCATAGTTTCATAAACATAATTATAGGCCACCTTTTCAAAAATTACAAGAGTTACTAAGAAGGTCCTTTGAACTAAGGTTCAAAGGACCTTCTTAGTAACTCTTGCAATTTTTATGGGTACAGTTAGTTGTCTGCATAAAGTCATTCCATTTTCCAAAGCTTCTTACTCTCTGCACAAATGACAAATTGGCACATGCACAATGGCACAGGAAAAGAAGTAACTACTAAGGTCACATATGTGAGGACATTGCAGCCTTTAAGTACTGGAGGCCAAAGGTACCAGAAACATGGGCAGACAGATTAAAATTGTCCCTTCTTATGTTTGTGCATTGTTTCTATATGGAAAATTACATTTTTCTGAGAGTATATGTGTAAATATGCATCTGCTAGTGTTTTGGCAACTCTAAGTTACCTAAATTAGTTTTGATCAACACTGTCGGATTTTTAAACCCACCAACGTAATAAAAGCAAGTTTAAAAAAACACAAACAAACCCTACAGTACATTGTGTGCTCTGCTGTTCCAAGCCTCAGTTTCAAGACAAAATGAGAGCGAGACTTTGTCATTCGCTAGCTGTTAATAATCAAGAGAAGATCTGCCAGACAAGCTCTTCGAGGGCTCTGTCTGTCTGGACCAGGTATATACTGCAATACACAAAGGGCTTTGCAGGGGGAGAAAAATGAGTGTTCATGGACAATGATGCAGCTTTCTTAATTAAGATTTTCATTACTGATACATACATTAAGTTCTGCAACTGCAAGAGCCAAAGCACTGTCATGTGCAGGTAGATGTCCCTGATTCCATCTTCAGGCAGTAAAGCTAAAACATATTAAATGTGCACCCAGCAAATGTTGTGGGAGCCAGGAGAGCTCCAGAAATATTTTTGTTGGAATGCAGAGAGGCCCCATTATAGGCAGATTTGTAATGCATCTAACAGGCAGGAGAAAAGCTCATATCAATAGAGTGTATGTGTGTGACAGTGTGTGTGTGAGTGTGTGAGTGTGCATGAGTGCACGTGCACACGCGTATAGAAGTGCTTTGAGGCCCTGTGCCACAGACAAAGGTAACTGTAGCTGATCTAGAAGTAATCCCTATATAATAATATAATAGTTCAGGCCTTAAAAGGAACTTTGATCTTTTAAATTTGCCAATGCTGATTGCCGAGACAGGAAATAAATGACTGATTTGGCAGCTTTTCGAAGATGGTAAGGACCTCTGCATACAGCCGGTCCTGACTCTGCCCCTCTGGGGGTCACTCAGTCTATTGTCCCTGGATCTGCATGCTGGTCTGAAAGTCAATGCAGTATGCCAAAGGGGTATACTGTTCCCATGAAATAATCCAACTGTGATATGGAGAAATCTTTTTTTCTTAGACCAAGTTATTTTTACAAAAATAATTTTTCTAAGAAATGAGAGGAAACTAAAACCCTTCCCAATCCTAGAAATGGATTACTGTCTAGAGTGCATGTTTTTTATTCCATCTTAAGTAAAGCCTAACTCATTTTAGGGTGGCTGGTGCAGTTAACGTGCAGACATCTCTTGGTTGTTTTTCTGGTGCTTTTACTTGCATGCTTTCCTGTTTCCAAATCTGCATCCATATTGGGGTTATCAATAGAGAGCTTCTGTCTCCTCTCTGAAGAACATCTCCATCTTTTGGTCACTACTTCAGTAGAGATGAGTGATGCTGAACTTAACGAAATATTATTTTATTAGGACAGTCAAAAATTATGCATTCGTTTCTTACTAGATGATATGCTCTGAATGTTCACCACCCCCCAATTCATATGTTGAAACTTACTTAATTGCCTATGTGATAGTATTAAGAGGTGGAGTCTTTAGGAGGTGATTAAATCATGACAGCAGAGCCCTCATTAATGGATTTGTGCCCTTACATAAAAGTTGTGAAGGAGTTATCTCTCTCCCTTTTTCTCTTCCACTGTTTGCCATATGAAGAAACAGCAAGAGGCGCCATCTTGGAAGCAGAGAGGCCTTTGCCAGACACCAAATTTGTAGGTGCCTCAATCTTGAATTTCCTAGTCTCCATAACTATGAAAAATAAATTTCTGTTGTTTATAAATTACCCAGTCTCAGGTATTTTGTTATAGCAGCAAAAATGGACTAAGAGATTGAGTACAAGCATTTATTTGACATTTAAAGGTAATCCCTCATTTTCTAAGAAGGAATAAGTCAGAATCCAACATCAAAATGTTTCAAAAGGAATACTTCAAAGTGTTTTAGCTGTAGTTCTTTGTTGATTAAATTAAAAAAATTCAAATAATGGTGGTCCGTAAGATTTTGTGTGTGTGTGTGTGTATGAATTCCTGCACTAAGATTCAGATCTTTGAAACTGTTTTCTGGAATGTTATCCTATATGTCTAAAAGTTTTTTCTAAGTGTATCAGAGATTTGGGATGGAGGGGTAAATCTCTCTCATAGGTTGCTAGGAGGTGGCTTGCCTCTGTACCCATTCTAGATGAGTAATGTTAATGAGTGGTGATAATATAATGATAAATAAATTGGTTCTTTTTAAGTAAATAGTGTACAGACACCCTGTCAACAGACAGTGCATGGTTACTGAGGTAGCTAAACAGTGTTCGGATTCTTCCTAACCTTTACTGAAAGGTACTGTTATAAAACTGGTAGAGAAGTGTGTGAAAGCTACTGGTGAAGAACCAATGTAGTGAAGATTATTCAAGCATGGTGGTGACGGATAAAAGCATAGAAAAAAATCCCAGAAAACTATTTTGATTGAAAACTTTTCATTACTTTTCTTATGTGTCTGAGTAGCTTATAAGGACCAGGCTGAAGGTTACTATTAAAAGATTTAAGTGTACTTTTCACTCATGTTCTTTCATGAGACACACAGTTCTCTCACTCAAAGTACAAGGTTAACTTTAAATTAGAGGTGAGAATTCTCTATGTATCAAAAACCCTAGAAATTTACAAGGGATTAAAGGTAGAACTCATTTTAGCCTATCAGAGTGTGAGAGGTAAAGTGATCTGTTTAGATAAATATCTTGAAATGATTCTCTGGAGCATGCCTGATCTGTTCTCAATACCCACACATTAGAAGAAACGAATAATAATATAGAGACTACAGAAAGAGACCATGTAAAAGAAGAACCCTGATAAAAGAAAAAAACTTTTAATTTTACAAGTTTCCTAGTAGAATGACTTCTTAAACAAGTAGGCTGTGTGTATGTGGAAGATATATAAATATATAATATATATTATATTTATAGTATATATTTAATATATAATATATTAAGTATTTTTGTGTAATATATTTATAATATATTATACATTTATATATTATATATATAAATATTTTTAAAGGATACTTAAATGATACATATTTAAAGAATATATATATTTAAATGATATATATATATATCTCTTATGTAAAATCTCCCTCGAACCCCAGCTTCTGAGTATAAACTATGTTACAGAAGCATGTGGATAATATGTGAAGTCTTCTAGGAGCATCACTAAGAAGGTGAGCCATTTGGCACTCTGAACCCTAAGTACACTGAGTCAGTGACATGGTCTCCAAGGGCACTGCTGGCAGCACTAAAGCCCGGCTCATAACCACATGTGCACACCTCAAGATGTGTTTGTTTGTTCAGGTAGAGAACAAGCCATTTCCTAGACCTGGTCCCTACCATTCTCCTTAGCTTGCAGTTGGTCTGAGGGGACTTCCTAGACTCTTTAACATGTTTGCCTCTCTTTTACTTCCTTTCTGGACACTATCTAAGGATCTAAGACACATGTGACCTTCGTGTCCATTATTTTCTGCCAAAGAGGGGGAAATATGCCCCAGAGCACATCATCCCTTACCATTTGCAAATGAACTTCTGTGGTCAAGGAATGCTCTCCAATTACCACCCAGAACAGCTTTGTACTACTCCTGACCCTTGGGAAGACTCGAGGAACTCACTCCTAGAACCCAGATGCTCCCTGTCCCAGAACACAGGGAATACGCCCTGTCATCACAGTTCGCACTGCAGAGGCGGAGGTGATGCTGTCAGTGTGGCATTTCCAATTCTCTAGCGTCTTTCATTTTCCCTGAAGTTGCTGAAAAATATTCCATTTCATTAAGTATGTAGTAATACACATGGGAATCAGAGAACGGGGGAAGATGGAGGACGTTGGTGACATGGCCTCTAGCATTTTATTTATGAGAACATCCAGAAATCTCCATCTACATCTGGTAGAAGAATAGTGTCAATCCTGCCCTGGAGACATGGATCAGGCAAGGCTGCCAGTGTGCATGTTTCCCTTCCCAGTAATTTACTGATTCTGGAGTCTAAGGCATAGTGCTGATGATAATTTTTACATTCCTGTGAGTTAGCCTGGCCCTTTGAGGGCTGGTGATGCCACATAAACATAAATGTATGTAGCCAGGTGAATACTTACCACCCCCTAACCCGGAAATATCATCAGTCTCTGATGGTGCTTTGCTTCCCACAACACTCCCCTCAAGGGTGGTGAGGGTAGGTGTTGCCATCAGAGCACAAGCAGCAGAGCTTGAGGTGGCCTTGGAGGACTTCAGGGAGCACTGCCTTTGCAGTAAAGAATGAGACTAAGCAAGCAAACTTGTTAGACTGCTCATCTGTCTTTTCCAATTTTTTATTGTGTTATTCATCCTTTCATCATTGACTTATCGCTATCCTTAAAATATTAGGGATATATCACAAATATTTTTCCTAGTTTAAAAAATGATTTTCTACCATAGTAATTTTTATTTTCATGTAATAAAAAAAACATATTTTAAATTTTAAGTTTTCAGGCTTTGGTTTTATGCCTGGAAAATGCATCTCATACCTCCAGTATGAAAATATTCATGTATATGGCAGAAATTATCATTGAAAATTACAGAATTAGTGAGGATGCAGAGAAATGGGCAGTGTCTTTTTTTGTTGGTGAAGATATTAACTGAGGATCTAGAGGATAGTTTAGTAATATATGCATTTTACTTTTGCAGTTCCACTATAATTAATCGATCCCAAGGAAATAATCATGTAAGTGTACAAACGTGTACACATGCATGTGCATATAAAGATAGTTATTGTGGCATTGTTTAGTAAGAAGAAAGTTCCAAATTCCCAACTGTCCATCAATAAGTGATTGAGTCAATAAATTATCTACATATTGAAGTGCAATGTCACTGTCAAAAGATAACGTAGATCTCTATTTATTAACATGGTAAATGCCTATTACAATGTTAAGTGAAAAGAGTAGAATACAAAACAGCAAGTAACTTTTCCTTTCAGTATGGAAAGAGAAAGAAAAAGAGAAAGATAAACAGGACCTTATGGAAATATAGTATTTCCTAAGTTATTAATAGTGATTATCTCTGGGCTGTGAGATTTTAAAGGAATTTAACCTTGTTTTTTATAAATACTATCAATGCAACAAATTGTTTTTGCTCAACAGCTGCCAAATTTTACCCCAGATGTATCTGCAATTTAGCTTTTAGCCAAATGACCCTAACATCATTTCCTAAAGGGAATCTCACAGAATGGAATGTGCCCAAATAAAGATAAGCCATGACGGCCACCACCTCCTTCTAAGCTATCATTTTATAATGCTTAAAATAAATCTGAGTAAGGGATCTTTCTTCTATTGGAAGTTAGAAACTTCCACCTCCTTCAGACCCTTTCCATATCTTCTCTTGCATCACCAGCACCTTAAATTTATAATTAATCTATAGTACCCTGGTATGTTTCTAGGTCTGGAAACTGTTTTTGGAGGCTGATGGTGTAGATCACCATTAGGGATGGAGGATTATTTATTCATTTTAAATGGGAGTTCCCTTGAATAACAAACAAGGATGAGTTGCTACATAAGATCTTGTGTAGTTAATATGCTTTCTTCCCCTTCTTATATTTATATTTATTTATTTTTTGTTTTTTTGAGATGGAGTCTCACACTGTTGCCTGAGCTGGTATGCAGTGGTTCGATCTCAGCTTGCTGCAACCTCTGCCTCCCAGGTTCAAGAGATTCTCCTGCCTCATCCTCTTGAGTAGCTAGGTTACAGGTGCCTGCCATGATGCCTGGCTAATTTTTTGTATTTTTAGTAAAGACAGGGTTTCACTGTGTTGGTCAGGCTGGTCTCGAACTCTTGACCTCGTGATCTGCCTGCCTCAGCCTCCCAAAGTGTTGGGATTACAGGCGTGAGCCCCAGCACCCGGCCCGCTTCCTTCCTCTCCTTTCCATCCCTCCCTTCTTTCTTCCCTTGTTCCCTCTCTGACCTATCTACACTTCCCGTCTCCCTCCCTCTTAAATAAACAACTTTTCTGAAGAGTTAGATGCCAGCTCTTAACATTTAGAGACAATTCACACTATACCAACACCACGCTTCAAGTAGGTGATCTAATTTTTTCTAAATGATCGTATTTTAGCAAAAAGATAATGGGAGAAATCAGAGTTGTCTCTCACATATGTATGATGTATATTAGAGGGTGGTAATAAGGCAGAGAGTAGATATGTTTTTGAGAAAGTAAAAAAACAAAACAAAACAAAACAAAACAAAAAAACAAAACACACAAAAAAACCTGGGTATTGTGAGGACAGGGCAGAGGGAAGGAGCAGGCATAAGAAAGAAAAGGAATGACACGGGTCTCCTGGTCCTTGCAAAGGTTATTCAATTGCCTGTTCCTGGTGTTTTGGACCAGATGTCAGCCTACAAACCACCTTGGACTGTGAGCTATTTGAAGGCACAGATGGTGTCTTACTCACCTCTGTATTTTCTGTACTAAACACAGTGCCTGATACAATATACTCAACAGATGCTTGGAGAATTTAACTAAGTCCTTTCACTGCCCTTCCTTACTGGCCTCAGCTAGAATCAAAACAAGAAGCTAAAACTCCTAATGCCACAAACACTAGGTGAAACCCTATCCTAATTAAAACTCATTTCTTCTGATTTTGCACCTTGGTCCCCAAACTGCTGGAGAAAATGTCATGACAGGCCAGATAGGTATCAACATCAACCCACCAGATTCACCTGCACCTTCCACACTGCCAAGGAGAGTCCTTCTGTATTTCTGTGGTCAACTTGCTGTCCCATCTGTCTCGAGAATGATTTCAAATCTCTACTTTCCTTATATCTCTTCCCCACTTATTCTTAGCAGGACCTTGCCCCTTAGTGCCCATCATTTGGGAAACCTCTTAACCTTTCAGTACCAAATCTACATGCGGGCTTGCATCTGGCTCCTTTCCTTTACTCCTCCTTTCTTACAAAAATAGGTGTCCCTCCTTCCATTTCTCCACTTATACTCAGGATTCCATCTCTCTAGCCTTATCAGTAATCTTATACTACCAGTCATCCTATGCTCTTCTCTCTCCTGCACATTGGATCTCTCCTCTCTACTGTATTCTTCCCATGAAAATACAAACAACAACAAAACAAAAACAAAACAAAAAACTATTATTTCCATCTTTTTCAAACCTTCTTTTGACCTCACTTCCCTCCTCTCAAGATATTACACTAGCTCATTTTCCTTTCCTTCATAGCAAAACTTCTGAGTGGCCCACATTTGCTGTTTCTTCACTTCTCACTCTCTCCTCATCCCATTACAAACACATTATTCTTTTGACCACTTCAACAAGACAGCTTTTGTTGAGGTCAACAATAAGCTCAAAATTAATATATGCAATATATATTTGTTAGTCTTTAACCTACTTGATTGCTCAGTAACACTTCACATCACTGACCACCACCTTTGAGGCACTCTCTTAGCTTCTGTGCCTGTTTTCTGATTTTCCTGCCACTTTCTTAGTGGCTCCTTCTGAGCGTATTTTATGGCCTCACTTTTTTCTACTAGCGAATTAAATATTAAGAGCTCTTCAAGTCTCAGTTTAGGGCTTCTTCTCAATATAACCCTGTCCTTGGGCAATGTTCTTCATGCCAACAGATTCATTCACCACTATATGTTGCTTACCCTGAATTCATATCTCCAGCCTTCATGTTACTTCTGAATTCCAGTTTTATGTATATAAATACCTTACAATATGCTCACTATATATCTATCAAAAGCACCTCACACTCAACATCTCAAAAACAGAACTTACAAACTTCTCTCCAGTCCAGTCCTCCTTTGGTGTTTTTATGTAACTGTGAATGACATTATCCTTCAAATAGTTTGATAAGCACCAAACCAGGAGTCATTGTTGCCACTTCTCTCTTTTATTTCACATAACCAACCATGAAAAAGTCCAGGAATATTTTACTTCTGAAGTATCTCTCAGTTTCATCTGTTTCCCCCTATTTCCACTGTCACTACCCTAGTCTACCTCTTGTGTGGTCTACTGGAATAGCTCCCTCACTGATTTCCTCATATCCATTTTTGATTTCTTCCAAATTATTTATCAAAGTTAAGCAACCTTGATATATATTTTTAAATTTTTAATTTCAAGATAACTTTAGATTAACATACAGTTGTAAGAGATAATACAGAGAGATTTGTTATTCTTTTTACCCAATTTTGCCCAAAGGTAACATCTTATATAACTATACTACAATATCACAATCAGGAAATTAACATTGGTGCAATCCCAGAATTGGAAAAAACTACTTTAAAGTTCATATGGAACCAAAAAAGACCCTGCATTGCCAAGACAATCCTAAGCCAAAAGAACAAGGCTGGAGGCATCACACTACCTGACTTCAAACTATACTACAAGGCTACAGTAACCAAAACAGCATGGTACTGGTACCAAAACAGAGATATAGACCAATGGAACAGAACAGAGCCCTCAGAAATAATACCACACATCTACAGCCATCTGATCTTTGACAAATCTGACAAAAACAAGAAATGGGGAAAGGATTCCCTATTTAATAAATGGTGCTGGGAAAATTGGCTAGCCATAAGTAGAAAGCTGAAACTGGATCCTTTCCTTACTCCTTATACAAAAATTTAATTCAAGATGAATTAGAGACTAAAATATTAGACCTAAAACCATAAAAACCCTAGAAGAAAACCTAGGTAATACCATTCACGACATAGGCATGGGCAAGAACTTCATGTCTAAAACACCAAAATCAATGGCAACAAAAGCCAAAACTGACAAATGAGATCTAATTAAACTAAAGAGCTTCTGCACAGCAGAAGAAACTACCATCAGAGTGAACAGACAACCTACAGAATGGGAGAAAAGTTTTGCAATCTACTCATCTGACAAAGGGCTAATATCCAGAACCTACAAAGAACTCAAACAAATTTACAAGAAAAAAAAAACCCATCAAAAAGTGGGCAAAGGATATGAACGAACACTTCTCAAAAGAAGACATTCAGATAGCAGACACATGAAAAAATGCTCATCATCACTGGCCATCAGAGAAATGCAAATCAAAACCACAATGAGATACCATCTCACACCAGTTAGAATGGCAATCATTAAAAAATCAGGAAGCAACAGGTGCTGGAGAGGATGTGGAGAAATAGGAACACTTTTACACTGTTGGTGGGACTGTAAACTAGTTCAACCATTGCGGAAAACAATGTGGTGATTCCTCAAGCATCTAGAACTAGAAATAACATTTGACCCAGCCGTCCCATTACTGGGGATATACCCAAAGGATTATAAATCATACTGCTATGAAGACACATGCACACATATGTTTATTGAGGCACTATTCACAATAGTAAAGACTTGGAATCAACCCAAATGTGTATCACTGACAGATTGGATTAAGAAAATGTGGCACATATACACCATGGAATACTATGCAGCCATAAAAAAAGGATGAGTTTGTGTCCTTTGTAGGGACATGGATGCAGCTGGAAACCATCATTTCCAGCAAACTATTGCAAGAACAGAAAACCAAACACCGCATGTTCTCACTCATAGGTGGGAATTGAACAATGAGATCACTTGGACACAGGAAGGGGACCATCACACACCAGGGCCTCTTGTGGGGACGGGGGAAGGGGGAGGGATAGCATTAGGAGATATACTTAATGTAAATGACGAGTTAAAGGGTGCAGCACACCAACATGGCACATGTATACATATGTAACAAACCTGCATGTTGTGCACATGTACCCCAGAACTTAAAGTATAATAATAATAAAAAAAATTGGTGCAATCCATCTGCCTTACTCAGGTTTCATCAGTTTTATATGCATATGAGTATGTGTGTGTAATTTAGTTCTGTGCAATTTTACTACATGCATACTCTCATGAATCTAATTAATTAAACTACAGAGCTTCCACAGTGAAGCTACAGGATAGTTCCATCACAAAAGATCCCTTGCGTTACCCTTTTATAGCAATGCTCACCTCCATTTCTACCCCAACTCTCTAACTTTGTCAGCCACAAGTATGTTCTCAATCCTTACATATTTTTTTTTCATTTCAAGAGTGCTATACAAATAAGAATCATAATAGTACACCATCTTGAGATTAGCTTTTTCACTCAATATACCCTTGTGATTAAAACTAGTCATTGTATGTATCAATAATGTATTGTTTAGTGTTGAGAGGTATTCCACGGTATAGATATAACAGTTTGCTTAACCACTGACCCACTGAAGATAATCTGGATTGTTTCCAGTTTTGGGCTATTACAAATAAAGCTGCTATGTACATTGGTGTAACATAATGTACAGGTGTTGTACAGTTATGTTTCCATCTCTCTGGGATAAATGCCCCGAAGTTTACCCTTTTAAAAAACAACATTGATCATGCCACACTCCTTCTTAATTTGCTCCTCTACTGTCCTGAGGATAAACATAAAAATCCTTAAGATGAAGGACCTGGTATCGTCGGGCCCTACGTATCTCTTCAACCTCAACCTGGGCTGCTAGTCACCTCTTTCTCTCTATGCAGCTATCTTCAGGGACTTCATCCATGCTGTTTCCTCTGCCTGGAATCCTCTTCCACCATCCATCCTTACTTTTTGTTTTTAACCTTCAGGTATCTCAAATGTCACTTTTTCAGAGCAGCTTCTCCTGAATTTCCAGACTCACTTAAATCCTCTTCTTTTATTTGCTCTTAGAGCACATCGTACTTTTATTATGTAGTGGTAAGCACAACTTGTAATTACAAGTTATATTGTGAGACCATTTGCTTAGTATCTGTCTTACATTCCCCAGATTATAAGCTCCGGAAGGAGAGAGGTTACGTTAATATTCCTCACCATTATACCTTTAGCATTTAGTAGACACTCAACTTTGTGTCTAGTAAAATTTGGCTGAGGCTTTTAAGACATAGTCCTGGAATCAAATTCTATCTCTACTATTTATTAGGTGTTCTTATAAAACAACTCAAACATGCTAAATTTGTCTTCTGATCTGCACAATTGTGATTATAATAGCATCTACTTAATAGGGTAGTTTTGAAGGTTAAATCAGATAGCCATTAAAAATATTTAGTCCAATATCTAAAGCAAGGCAAGCACTCAATAGTTATTTCTTATTGTTACTGTTAGTTGAACAAGAAACTAGAGCTATTTTTGTATTTTTTTTCCTAACTAGGCTTTTGTTCATTATCTTTATTACTTGCTTGTTCCCTCAGGTTCTGATTCTTCTAACTTTTCAGACTCTGAAAAGGGGCCCTTAGTTTAGATCTTGAATAACCAGTAGGACTACTGGTTCTTACCCCAGGTATAGACAGATGAGAGCCTTGTTTAGCCTCATGGTTCTGGTTCCCATTTTCATCTCATTCAGTACCTCCTCCTCTTCTTTTCCAGTCTGTGGATGCCAGTGTGGGTAAGAATGCCTCTTCCCTACTCCTGGTTTCCAGATGTTTTCTAAACACTGCTTTCCTCTTGTCTCATTCCTTATATGTCCCGATGGAGGCAAAGTATCCCATTGGTGGGGCAGCCCTTGGTCTATATTTCTCAATTAGGTAGAACTGATCTACCCAAATTTGTAGGCACAGGAATTTAGCCTCTTTGTCCTTCCTTTTCTACTTAGACTAGCGGGAGGTGATGACCTGGAAAAGTGTTGCTCATATGCAGATCCACATTTTCCCGTGAGAGGGCTTTTGCAAGGTTTGATTGAAGGGAAGAGAGTCAGCAAACCCATTTCCTCTTTACACTAAGCTATGCTCTTCAACCAACCTTTATAAAAATGCTGGTTCCCTAGCTATCAGTTCTTTTGTCTTATTTTTCAATAGGTTTAGAATTTGAGTGGGGAAGAGTGATGCTATTTATGGGCCCCCTCGAAGATTCCAACACTTTGGTATATGATTTGCTTGGAACATGATTCTTTTTCTCTTCATCTTTTTTACATTTTAGCCAGTTTTCAAGACTCAGCTGAATCAGTTTTACATGAAACTTTCTAGCCTGCAAGACTCTTTCATGAACGAAACCCTATGGTACTTCCTGGACTGTATCATTCCTTTTGGAACTTACTCATTTATTATCTTAGGTGCATCCACAATGCTCAACAATGTAACTGCTTTTCCTAACTCAATTTTAAATTCTGCAAAAGCAAGAAAGGATCATGTACTTATGCTATATTTATGCTTTAACTATCCAATAAACATTATGCTTTGTACATAGTTAAGTGTTTAATAATATCTTACAGGGTGAATGTCGGGGAAGGTGGCCTACTGACCAGGCTTTGATTTGAAGGCCAAGGTACAATGGAAATGGCTTAGTAGCTGGATGGTTCCTGAAGAGGTTGTGGCAGTGCAGCGGTGAAAGAAAGAAAAGGTTACTATGGGTATGTCCCTGAGGTGTGTATCAGTGCAAGTCTATGTATAGACACATATACACACACACACACACACTCTCTCTCTAACATATATATGTAAATAGAACTTAATTCTGTCTTGTGCTTTGTTTTCACCTTAGTAATATTCAACTTTATTTCTCTTATTAAAAATACATGGAACTCACAATCTGATAGGTAGAAAGGCTAAGAGAAATGCAACCAGAGGGAGGTAATATTCCTGGCTATGGTCGATTGGTGTTCAGAGTGCTTTGATTCTCTGAATGAGTCAAAAAACTGAAAATAAAATAGCCACTCTTATCACTAGAAAAAGAAATGAGGAGGAAGGGTCCTGAAAATGGTGTCTGAGCAATTTAAGACAGGGAATATTTTAAAGATCACAAAATTTAATTTATTCAACCTAAATGCATAAAAGTACAGGTGGGGACATTATTTATGCAGGTATATGCAAATCACTTTATAAAATAGGCAAAGCCCTTCTGCTTTTTATAAGTTGCCAAGGTGGTTCCTGATATTTTAAAAGCTATGCACCTTTAATGTAGTTTCCTAAGAGTTGGAATCCCTCTGTTGAAATCACAGTCATTGTCAGAGCAAGTTTATTTTATTTTTTTCCTATCCTCTGGGACATTTACAAGAATCTTATAACCATCACAAAAAGAATGGTTTCCACAGAGATGTGACTGGAAAAATCCCTTGGAAATTGCTGAGGAGCAAGTCACAGTGTTCAAAGCAGAGAACATAGGCTTTGAAAACATGAACCCATCTGACCTCTTGAATTTAGTACAGTGAATTCCTGAGCTCTGAAACATGGGGCCCGGCTGTGCATGCCATATTGGTGCTATAAGACTGGCAGTAGGTTGGCTGTGGCATGGTCTATTTCAAACTCCTTCACAGTGCCCAGTGTTGCATGTTCCCAGATGACATTTGGTTGGCAGAAGCTGGGCTTCCAAAGCTGGCAGCCTGGAATGCAGCCCACTGTGTTTTGACAAACACATAATTGACCATCTGATCACCAGCCTACGTTCTGCACTCAGGTCACTGGGGGACCTGGGCTTTCAATAGGTCCCCACTCATCGTCTTGTTCATCTTCCCAAACCTTTCTCCAGAAAGCAATATAGAGAAGGCTTAAACACACCCACGCATATCCTCCCATTTGCAAAAGAGAACATAGTACATGAAACATAAGCTGTTGAAAATTTCCTTTAAATTGTCCTGGCAGCCCAAAGTGAACAAGAGAAAAGCACACTTATGGTGAACTCTAATTCAGAGAGAAGGAATGAATACACTGAATTGTTTCAACACCCGGCTGTGCATAAGTTGCAATTCAGTTCAATGGTTTGGAAATTTTGCTTAGAAAAAGGGAGCAATGAGAAAATGATAGGAAATTGGGGCATTGATTGACTTTAGGGGGGCATTATTTAGAAACTGTTTCATTTCCAGGTGAAAGAAGAGAAAAACAGGACACTGGGAATGTCTTCTCCTTATCTGCCTGCTCTTCCCCCACACCCACTATGGGCAGTAGGAGGTATGCGAGCCTGGCGACCAGCGGGCAGTAGCTCAAAGTGAGGTCATATTCAAATTGAGGTCTTTGCTGAAGATTCCATAAGGATGTATTTTGGTCTGAAATTTGACTCCACACAATGTATCAGCCTTTCTCCTAGAAGGCAAAGATTATGTAATAGGCCAAGATATGCTGGAATTACACAAAGGTTAATGTCTATTTCGACACTACCAAATAGCCTCTCCCCTCCATCCCACCCCTACAGCACAGTTCAGGCCTTTGGCTTTTACCTTTGACCTGGTCTCCCTATTCTGGCCAGCCTCTTCACTTTCACCAAGTGCTCTTTCTAAAACATACATCTGTTTACAATTCTTCAAAGCCTCCTTGAGCCTGCAGGATCAAGTCCAAACTCCTATGCATGCCATACAAGGTCCTCCGTATGGTAGGCAAGGTCCCCTGCCTACTTTCCAGCCCAATCTCATAGTACTCTTTCAACTACCATGTTTCAACCACACCGAACTATTCACTCCTCTGGATCTCGTTGTTACTTAATGTCTCCTGATTTTGTAAATGCTCTTACATTTTTCTTGATTATGATCCCCTTTTCTTTTTGCTCTTCCATATCTACCTGGTAAACTGCAATTTATTCTTCTGACTTTAAGACCCAGCCTGGGCACCTTACCACATGCAAATAGGCACTCCTTCTTCATTCCTCTTACTATGTCTTGTATACACCTGCATTTCAGTGTCTATCATATGCTATAGTCTTTATTCACTTATTTATTTCCCCTATCAGACTGAGATTCCTAACAAAAGAAAGCATTTCTTATTTATCTCAGAGTTTCCACAACCAAGCATAGTGACTAGCTTTCCATAAATGTTTGTTGAATGAAAACTAAATAAAGAGCTGTGCATGATAATTAATCAAAACGAAGCCAAGTAGTAGTGTTAGCTTTTATAAGCATAGTAGGAGCCCATTAGCAATCTAATGAAGGCAGAAGATCCCAGCAGTAAGGCACTTTCTGATGGGCATGGCAGGGGCTGGTGACTGGCTGAGGTGACAGTAAGAGTGAGGGATAAATTCTGTGATGGAGGAAGGTCTTTTTAACAGAGAATGCCACTAAGGCTGTAAATTAACACACTTTTCAAGACTTCATATTCAATACAGAAATATATTGCCCTGAGAATACATCTGAATCTGAATCGTAGACATACCTAACTCATAAGATCCAGGTTTCCCAAATAAGGTAAGTCTGTGCTACCTGCTTCAAGGTAGCATGGCAGATTATGGAGCGTTCCTCTTTGCTTCTGCTAAACAGTAATGGAATGGAAAATTCTTGGGAGAGCATCTGACAGCTTTTCAGTTCCTATTGAAATCCAGGTCAAATACAGATTGTGATACTGGACTAAATGCACTGCTAAGAAGAGAAGATCGAACAAGCAGAATTCTGTACCTGTTTAGAGGAGGCCATTGAAGAGGCACTTGGAGTCAAAGCACTGGGGAGATAATGTTCTGATCTGTTCTCAAGGGATACTGGACATTTCTTTTCCTTTTGTTGGGCCTCTGCGGCACCACCCTGGAGCCATCAACCATCAACTGTGTTTGTGGGGTACTTGAGGACAGTAGGACTGTCATAAGCCCGGTCACCCTGCTGATATGACGGCAGCTTCAAGATTTGGAACAAGCCAAGTAAACATGAAGCCTGGCCCAGGGATGGGACAAGGTCATGGGTATATGAACGGATTCTCTGCTCATTACAGGTCACTCCCCCAGCCTTATGTGTAGTTAAAAAATGGTATATTTCTAGAAGCTACGCGACTGATGATTGATGTAGCATAGAATCAGATTTGCATTTTCCTATGAGCCAGAGACAGGCTTTCAATAACACTTTTTATCTCAAAAGTCTCCCCCTTGATTCCTAATTGGTGACACAGGTCCCCTGTACTGCTTGTGTCTGAGGCTCGCCCTATAGCACTGACGTCACAATAGCTGAGCCGTGCGGGCAGGAGTGCACTGTGCTGACTCATCCCGGTGATGTGAGGATTAATGCCTTGTCTAACACAGAGCTATTATGTGAACTGTTTTTACACAAAAGAACTGTAACAAAAATGATTTGCCAGTCAGAGGACTAGAAATATGCAGTGCTAGGTAACTGAGGGGAGGGCTGTGCAGATATAAAGTGGTAACCATAAGCACCGCATATTGACATCCTCCAAAGCATTAACAGACCCACTCTATCAACACTGAAATAGAGAATAACAAGACTTGTCAGGGGCAGGTAGGACCCACCCCTGTTGTATAAATGCATTATACACAGCTCCAGTCTTTGGGGAGTTTAATCAATCGCCTTTCTCTGTCAAATAAACTGTCACGTTACACTTTAGCCTTAGCATCCTTTGGAGGATTCTGCCTCCCTAAATATATTTGCCACTATCTTCTAGGAATGTTAGTGGAAGGCATGCACAAACAAAATAGCCATGGGAACCTCCATTCTGTGCAAATGATTATAATACAAGAAGTACCTTGGAGTGAGGAGTCAGTGAAGCAATATATAATGTGAATAAGGGACAGTGCTCACCTGAGAGTGGGAAGCAGCCAGAGGATACCGATAACTATTTATCACATTAGGTGACTATCACTACCTGTAGGATCTCTTGGGTGGTGTCTCTTATAAGTGATTTTGATTATTTCCGTTCACTGGCCTAGAATCTCTTTCAAGCAGTTCAAAATGAAATTTATTTAAACCCATTCAGCGCAGCCTGGTTTGAACTTTAAATAATTAACGTTCCCCTTTTTTCCATATAAAATCAAGTGGTCTTTTTTTCCCCCAAATGCCTTTCCATCTTTTCTAAAAAAGAGTGGTACCTTTATAAACCTTCTGGCACATGTGAATCTGGGATTTCTGTTTTTTTTCTCCTGTAGACTTCAAAATTTTGCACAAAAGTTTAGCCTATTTACTTTACAGTCTTGTACTTCTTATAAAGGGATATTAGAGATTTTGTCAATAAATGAAAGCTCTGATCTAGAAGTTAAAATTAAAAACTACTGGATGTAGGGATGGGTACATAACTGAAGAATACGTAATTGCTCAATGATTGACAGGGGAGCAAAAGCCCAACTGTTGCTGGTATTTGGCTGAATAATACAAGCTATACTTTAAAAGAGCAGTGACTTTTGCAAACAGCAGCTGCAGCCAAGTAAAGGGCAGCCTTTATAAAAGTACGGTGTCTGGGCTGCTGGTATTCTCTGCACCCTCATGGTTAGCAACCACCAACAGCATAGACTCCAAACGCAAAAGAAACTAATACACACTATAAAAGCACCAGAAACCACAACAAAATCAACTAGGAAATATGCCAATGAAGACCACAATTTTCTAAACCCAACACTTTTTTTTTAAAGGTAAATAAATCACTCTTACTTACGTAAAGAGAAGGGGCAAGTCACAGACTGATGGTCAAAGATCTGAAAACCAAAGAAAAAATAAGGAATTAAAAGCAAATCTATATATTATGCAAAACCGACATATAAAAGCAAAATGATATAGCGGGAAGAAAGTAAATCTAGGTATAGATGAGACTGGTTGTTCCTAAAGGAGCCTATTTTGTCACTTCTCGCCTTAAAATAAAGGAGATCCAGCTTCACAAAAACTTTATAAAACACCCCCAGCTACAATGACCAAGACAGTACTTCCCAGCACAAGGAGTGCAAAGACCTTTCTTTGTCAATTTTATTCTAATTATCATACAGTGCGTCTGGAATTCGTGGGTTCTCGGTATCACTGACCTCAAGAATGAACCCGCGGACCCTCGCGGTGAGTGTTACAGCTCTTAAAGGCAGCGTGGACCCAAACAGTGAGCAGCAGCAAGATTTATTGCAAAGCGCGAAAGAACAAAGACTCCTCAACGCCGAAGCACACTCTAACGAGTTTCCACTGCTGGCTCAGGCAGCCTGCTTTTATTCCCTTATCTGACCCCACCCACATCCTGCTGATTGGTCCATTTTACAGAGAGCTGATTGGTCTATTTTACAGAGAGCTGATTGGTCCGTTTTGACAGAGTGCTGATTGGTGTGTTTACAATCCTTGAGCTAGACACAGAGTGCTAGACGGAAAAGTTCTCCAAGTCCCCACTAGGTTAGCTACATACAGAGTATCAATTGGTGTATTCACAAACCCCGAGCTAGACACGGTGCTGATTGGTGCATCTACAATCCTTGCGCTAGACACAGAATGCTACACGGAAAAGTTCTCCAAGTCCCCACTAGGTTAGCTAGATACAGAGTGCTGATTGGTGCACATACGATCCTCTGGCTAGATATAAAAGTTCTCCAAGTCCCTATCCAGTTCAGGAGCCCAGCTGGCTTCACCCACTAGATCCTGCACCAGGGCTGCAGGCGGAGCTGCCCGCCAATCCCGAGGTGCACCTGCACTTCTCAGCCCTTGGGCTGTCGATGGAACCGGGCGCCACTGAGCGGGGGTCGGCGCCCGTCCGGGAGCCTCAGGCCGGGCGGGAGCCCACCGTAGAGGAGGAGCTCAGATATGGCGGGCTGCAGATCCCAGCCCTGCCCCGCAGGGAGGCAGCTAAACCGGGTGAGAATTTGAGTGCAGCGCCCGCGGGCCGGCACTGCTGGGGGACCCTGCACAACCTCCGCAGCTGCTGGCCCGGGTGCTAAGCCCCTCACTGCTCTGGGCCGGCGGCGTCGGCCAGCTGCTCAGTGTGCTAGGCTCGCTGAGCCCGAGCCCGCGCCCACCGGAACTCACACTGTCCCGCGAGCGCCGCGCGCAGCCCCGTTTCCCGCCGGCGCCTCTCCCTCCACGCCTCCCCGCAAGCAGAAGGAGGCGGCTCCGGCCTCAGCCAGCCCAGAGAGGGGATCCCACAGTGCTGTGGCGGGCTGAAGGGCTCCTCAAGCGCCCCCCCGTGGATGCCGAGGCCGAGGAGGCGCTGAGAGTGAGGGCTGCTTGCACATTGTCACCTCTCAACAGGATTTGGTAGAGCTATGTTACCATATAATACAATAGCCACTAGCCACATTTGTCTTTTTAAATTTAAATTATTTAACATTTAATAAAAAGATAAACATTTAGTTCCTCAGTCTTGGCAGCTGCATTTCAAGTGCTCGATACCCACATGTGGCTGGTGACTGCCTTACTGGATAGCAGAGATAGAAAATATTTCTATTATTGTAGAAATTTCTATTGGGCAGCACTGATTAGAATAGGTAAAAGCTTTACTACATAGTACATGATCAATTTTAGCTAATTTTGACAAAGATGAGTCAAACCCTGATGAACTTTGTCTCTTTTAAGGTATATTTAGTATGTTTAATGTCCAGAAGTTCCTATGAAGAAATTCAATACATTCGTGTGTTGCTAAGAACTCAGTCCTAAGTTTGCCCTGGGCTTGCCTTCTAAAACTGCCTTTACTCCTTCTTACCAGCCTAGAAAGTCCCTTCTATGGTGGAAAATAATCTGTAAAGTGATTTTAAACAAAGCATCTGTCCCACCAAACACATCACTGTTTGGTGATGAAAATTTCAGATTTTGGAGGAGCTGACCCTAACAGTTTTATTGTTCTATGTTTAAAATCTGATATTTCACCCTTTAAATCACAAGCCAGGCCAGGCACGGTGGCTCGTGCCTGTAAATCTCAGCACTTTGGGAGGCCAGGGGGGTGGATCACTTGAGGTCAGAAGTTCGAGACCAGCCTGGCCAACATGGTGAAACCCTGTTTCTACTAAAACTACAAAAACTAGCTGGGCGTGGTGGCAGGTGCCTGTAATCCCAGCTACTCGGAAGGCTGAGGCAGGAGAATTGCTTGAACCTGGCAGGTGGAGGTTGCAGTGAGCCCCGATTGTGCCACTGCACTCCAGCCTGGGTGACAAGAACAAGACTCCGTAAAAAAAAAAAAAAAAAAAATTCACAGGCCAAAAAAAGCTATTATAGGACCAGTCTGCCCATCATTGTGCTTTTGTTGTTGTTGTTGTTGGAGACGGACTCGCCCTCTGTTACCCAGGCTGGAGTGCAGTGGCACGATCTCGGCTCACTGCAACCTCTGCCTCCTGAGTTTAAGTGATTCTCCTGCTTTAGCCTCCCGAGTAGCTGGAACTATGGGCGCGTGCCACCATGCCCATGTATTTTTAGTAGAAATGGGGTTTGCCATATTGACCAGGCTGGTCTTGAACTCCTGAACTTAGGTGATCCACCCAGCTTGGCCTCCCAAAGTGCTGGAATTACAGGCGTGAGCCGCCGCACCTGGACCCGTCAGTGTTTTGATAACTTCTCTTAGAAGGATAAAACTGAAGTAGGGGGAGACCCATGAGAAATTAATAAACCAAAAAAAAGATTCTGAGAAAACAAAGCAGGTCCCTCTACCTCAAGCCCACTAAAACATATCAAGGATTTAATACAGGCTGATTCAATCTTGCCTGTCTGACACCAAGATTTTAACAACTTCACATAAGGCCTCCAGAAATATGCAAAACAAACTTCACTAAAGGAGATCAAGTAGAAGGACATGATTAAGTATCTTTGCACTGAAAAGGCTAAAGCAGAAAACCAGCAATTAAAGACATCTCCCTTCCTGGAAAGTTTTTGTGACACTTGCACTGTTGTAGAGATTTCTTCAAAGAAATGATTTCCCTTTGTGGTCAATGTGAAACCTCGCTCAAGTACATGCAGGTGTGAAGGATGGTGACAAGACGAGCTAAGATGAAAATCTCCAGCCTGGATCATTATACATGCTAACACAAGAGAGGTTGGAGATCTCCAGTGCTTTCAAATTGTTTCACAAAATTGATGAGTTTAATGAAAATTTTAAGCAAGATAATTAGATTATGTATGATTCATTGAAAGTACATACAAATTTGAAATATATATATAAAAGACTGACTAGTCTTCAAAGATTTTAAAACTCTAAGTTTTGCTATATTCTAGTCTTCTCTACAAGCCAGGATATTAGACTATGGCACTGGGACCTATTTTCTTGCCATTTTCCTCCCTCCCTCTCTCCCTTCTTCCTTCCCTTCCCTCCCTCCTTTCCCACATTCCTCTCTCTTTCTTTCTTTCTCTCTCCCTTTTCTGGACTTGCTGTCTTTTCTAACCTTTGGGGAGAAGAAGAAAATATTATTAGCAATTTTCTATGAAATATGTTCAATGGTCATTTTTCTGTTGCATGTTATAAACCCAATAACTCTCAACAATATGCTCTTTTAAAACTATACCTAGTGTTTATGTTCTTATATCTAAGCACATAACTTTCTTTTCTAAATTTCAAGGAGCATTTATTAATAAAATTAGTCAAAATTAAATTTTTGATGTGCTCAAAAGAGATCATTGTAAATTGTACCCAAATTGGCTAATACATCCAAGGTCTGGAGTGAAAGACTATCTTTCCTGGATGTCAAATGATACACAGGCTGGCTGTCAATGATAAGAATCCAAAATGGAGAGAAAAATCACAGTGTGTATGTCACAGTCTAAAGCAAATTAAAGCCAAGTTAAATGGAAAGTTTTTATTGGATATAATTGTTGTACTTATATGTTAATATAAAAATGATAATATTGATCCCAAACTTAACACTATGGCTAAAGATTTAATCTGAGTTCTTACACAATTCATAAATGTTCATGGGCATCAAAAGATGCCTACTTCTTGACTGAATTATAATCTGCTACGTAATTCTGAGAATATGTATTAATCTACATAGATTTATATTTGCTCAATTAAAATTGCTATTTCATTGATACATGCTCTTTCCACTTAAGTGATCTTCACCTTATATGTCTATAAGTTGTTTTTATCTGAAACGCAAAGAATTATCTATAATGGTTTCACAGAGGATTAAAAATATTTGCATTAAGCACACTTGGTTCAAAGCATAAATATATCTAGCAGAGTATAAAACTGTAAAGCCCAAGTAATTCAGGACATTAAAACATCAGGGTGGAGGGTGGGGGATGAGCAGAGAGAGGGAGATGATGAGGGGTGAAGTTTAATCTTCGTCATATAATTTATGAGTTGAAATTATTATATGGTGTCAATCTCGAAGAATCAAAAATATTAATTGTAACTTTGAAGTCAATTCTAGTGTAGTTAGATAAAGTTCTACAGCAGTGGTTTTCAACATTTTGAAATGATACAGATCCCTATGAAAATCTTCCTCCAGATAACTTCTCAAAAACACCAAGTTTCAAGGAACTCCTAGACTCTATGAAGGCTATTCATGAATCCCAGGTTAGGAACCCCTGGCCCAGGCAGGGACGGGAGAAAACCCTGTTTCAATCCCATAGCTACTCATCTCTAGAGAGTTTTAATGAAACACTATAAACTAAAGCCAAATGTATAAAAAAGAGAGTTCTAAGTGGTTAAGGGTATGTGGTTAGAGCCACACAGGCTTCTTTGGAGGCCTGCCAGACTCCTACCTTCCTAGTCCTTTATAATTTCTTTTTAAAAAAAGTCTACAAAGCCTTGGCAACAATGGAGTAGAGGAGTACTGAGCAGAGATGATAATGATAATAAGAGTCACTATTTACTGAGTCCTTCAGATACTTTGAAAAATAAATCCTTCTCAAATTTGGATATGAGTATACCCAGGAATGTGAGCAGTGTAACGGGAGTAGAAAAAGCCACAAAATAAATAATAAATATATAGCTGTCTTCCTGGAGGGTCAGTATTCCTTGTGGGCAAGTAATTTAAACTCTTATTTGCACACGTATTCATTTATCCAATAACTATTTATTCGATGTTATACAAACAAGAAAACAGATACTGTTCTTGTCCTCATGGAACTTCTGGTTGAGTGAAACAAACGAATATATTGAGGCACTGAAAGCAAAATTTGTCTATATATCTTTTGGGTGAAACCTGAGACTTCACTGAAAAGTCTTGTTTGTGGCAGACGACTTCAAGCAATGTCCTGGCGGGCACCCTTAGTATTGAATCACTCACTCTAATTTGAGGATCACCCAAGTGGAACAGTTTGAGAAGCATGGTTAACAGCATATCATTTAATCCCCACTACAAGAGAAAATACTGTTACTTCCAATTTACTAGAGAAAAAAGGGAAATCTGAGAAATCAGGAAACTTAGCTCAGATCATACAGCTGCTGGCATCTGAATAAGTGTGTGCCATTCCAAAGTCTACATATTTTTAACCACTAAATTACAGTACCTTTAGGTGTTTCCCACTTTATGTTTCCCCTTGAATCTGGGCTCATTCAGGATTACGCAGGCTAGTTTAAGCTTCTCTTTGGAAGGAGACAGGTTTGGCTTGATTTGCATTCTAAATATTTCACAGTGGTAAGGGAAAGCTATTATTATACCCATTTTATGGTGAGGAAGCTGAACCACTTGCCAGCTGAGGTATCTGGCTGGGTTAAAAACGGAATCTGGGTCGTCAGACTCTCATTCCTCTTGACTAACTCCAAGCCTAGGCACTATGACTGTCCATGGGCTTTTCTGAACATGAGATTCACACTGGGTGATAAAGAGTGAGACAAATTCTGTTAAGAGAAAACAATAATAGTGCAATAAAAAAAGGGAAAATAAGTAATCATAACTCACACAAAAATTGGTTACTTTCAGCATTGTGAATAGAAAAAGGAGAGATTATTCATCACAAATGAGTCAGAAAATTAGAATGTGTCACTGCATTGATGACAGAGCTGAGGAATCTGGATGAACTAAAGTTCAACACTTACCCTTCTAGCTGAAGAGGGTAAATGGTGTGACAACAGGACAGAAATGACCTCTTATTTCCAATCTTAATTAATATTTCTAATATTTTTTCTTTAACTACTCTGTCTAAAAGTTAGATGGGTTTATATGTTTGTTTTCTATGTGTAGAGATAATGTTTTAACATCCCTTTAATGTTCTAGAAGTATTGCATTAATTAATTCTTATGTGGGAGTCATTCCAAATAGTAGGATGATGATTTTTACCTTATTGATTTTCCTAATACCTTTCTGGTTTCCAGTGTTTTCAAAGGATGAGGCACTATTAGATTTTTAGATTTACATGTCTTTCAAAATTAAGTGCCTGTCAACTGATATTCCATCTTTACTCTGGATGCATGATTTCCTTTATCTGACAGATTCAAAAAAATTTGTACTAGATTTAATGACATTTCATGCATTCTGAATTTGGAGTTTTTAATTCTCTATTTGCTATTTGGCAAAAGGTTTACAAGATAAAGCCAGATGCAAGGGTATTTATATGTGCATACAGAACCTGTGCCATCACTCTCTAGATACTTTGGGGTTTCCTGTAGGCCAGATTCTTGATGTATTTTCATTGCTTTTGGTCAGGAAGAAGGAGACTATAAATGCCATAAATGGTCATACATATCTTGGGGTCTGCTTTCCAAAACCCATATTATTTTGGATCCATCTCAAGAAGAACAATAAGAGAGTGATACTGAGGTCTCTTTTTCTTAAGATGCTATGATAACAATCCTAAAAAATAGCCTGTCTTCAAAATTTTGATGATGAAATAAGGTTATAATCAATAAAGAGAGAAGATTTTAAAGTTCAGCAATTAGGTCTGGGACTGCTTCTGTGCCTGAGACATTGCCAAGATACAATGTAACACTCCATCCCACCCCATGTGAGTCTCCCTGTTCCTTCTTGATGCTTTTGGGGATAGGGTCTGAGAGACTAGAATGAAATGAAAGCAGTAGTGCTGGGAGGGGTGGCAAGGACCGAATTTGTTTAATACATTTAGGATGGTTTTTTATTGCTGCTAAAATAGATACAATTCCTTAGCATGATGACATTCAGGAATCCTTTACAATCTGATTCCAAAGAACCTTCTCTTCTATATCTTAAACTACTGAAATTGCAGCTCTATAAATTCCAAATGGATTGATGTACCAGGACCTTTAACTTACAGTAAGCTTATCTCCTTAAGGGATGCTGGAAAGGTTTGGCACTGCTATCATGTGGTCTAATCATTTAGACTTGTCACTACCAACTATTTGTTTAAGAGCCTCCAAGACCTTTCACAATCTGGCTCGGGCCCACCTCTCTAGTTTTAAGAAAAATTTTCCCACCACTACTTCTTTATATATGGTGACAGACTATTTGCTCCTCTCTGAACATGGTCTGGGACATTTATGTCCCTGAGTCAGCTAACAGTTCACACTTGAATCTCCCAAGCCTAGCATAGTGTGTGAAACACAGCACGACACACCAATGTTTGTTGAATAAATGCTGTCCATCTATTTTAGGAGGCAGAGATGACAGAAGAAAGTTGTTAAATCAGTAAATAAATAGCACCAGAGAGAGGTCAAGGAAAAGTTAATTTTAGTGCATTTTAGGAGTGGGGACAAGATGAGTTTGAAGATTAGGAAAACTGATGCTCTTTATTCCTGGGTCTGGCCAATGCTATGAGTCAGTTACTTTTTCGGGAACAAGTTTAAACCTCAAGGTTAAATGAACACAAATGCCCTGTCCATCAGCATATAATGAAAAAGTTGTGGCTATTTCCACATCAGCACAGTGAAATTAAAATATGCAGTGCCTCTCTAAGAGGTATCATATATGACAGAGCTTTTAAAAATAGTCCCCTTTGCCACTCAGGTATAGAAAGAGCTGTAAAAACAAAAGTAAATGTTTAAAAAACTGGGATAATTTAGCTTAGGGAAGAAAGAGCTGAAGTGTGTCTTTATACTTTTTTGACTACAAGAAAAGTTGTTACAAAGAGGATAAGGATCAGCATTGTTGTCCTAGGGCAAAATGACATTAAACCGTCCAGTGCAGAATTTTAGACTTAAAGATGAACATTCTAAATATGCAAGTGGTAAATAATCAAATAGATTGCTAAGAGCAGTTCTGAAATTTCTTTCTTCCTGACTCTCTTAAAATAGGAAAAATCTTCGTCTATTTTGGATAAAATAAATGCAGCTCTGCCTCCAGTCAGGAGAATGAATTCAATAACTTTTCTAGTCTTGTTTAACTCTGTATGATTCCATAAAATTCTATAAAATGTTAACCCTAAAAATTATATAGAATCACCATACAGTTAAGTAAAATACATTCTACAGTTTAAAGAGAAATAAGCAATATAGAGAGTTGGTAAGTTATTAAATTCAAAATAGTAATATATGGTTCTTACACTTTTGATTCAGTTTGCCAACTGCATGTAACACAAATAAAATTGGGAAAAATGTACCCGAATTTAATAAAGTTTTAACATAGTGATCAGCTAGAGTAAAACAGTCTAACAATTCTTCAATGTCTAAGAAATTTGCTGAATATTTCATAAACCTCATATTGAATATGTATATAAACTCAATTTCCAATTAAATAAAAAGTTTTTTAAAGGTCCGGAAAGTAATATATGAACTCACTATTATTATTTCCTGGACTATCTTCAAAGACAACAGGAGAATCAATAAACAATTCCTTTAAATGACCAAAATGTACCCCATATGATTAAAAATGTAAATCTAATAACAGACTCACAGATAAGGTCTAACAGGGGTGGCAAGTTAGTGGCTTTCTTTGTCTGTTTACCTTGTAGCTTTGGAGCTCAGCAGAAGCGTCCATTACATACAGCACAGGGTTAGATGAACAGCTCCAATGACCTTGTCTGAACCAAATTCATTTAAAGCAGTTTGCCACTTTTCTTAAATAGAAGATGAGTCCATTCTATCTATGGCCCAGATTTGGACTGGATCACTGAACTATTGCCCAACTCTTATAAGCAAAGCACTAACATGTACCAATCAACAGGCGAAGGCATCAGGAAGGTAAAAATACACATACATAAGAAACTGGCAGTACATTATAGAAGAAAGCTATATCTAAAGATGGACTTTGGCTTTTAAAGCCTTTGAGTGTTATTCGAACTTTGTTAAGAAAAACAAAATCTTCATTCCAATGTAACTTGCAAAGAAGATCCAGTGAAAAAATGAATTTGAGAGAGAAAGAAATGTAGTTTTATTTTGCAACCCATTATTTCCATAAGAACATGAATCAAAGAGACAAACTATGCCAATTTCTTCATAGCTGACTTGTTACAGGATATTGTTCCAGTCTTCACTAATGACTTCTTGAGGTTGGTTACTACTGTGATCAGGAGTTGGGAGGGCAGAGGTCTAACTAAGACCTTTCAAAAGAAACGTTTTGTTCAGTGTCACTACAGAAAATAAAGTCGGCATTAAGCTAACTTTGACAACCTAACTAGGATAATGGTTAGTGCATGTAGCCATTGCTTATGCTGTTTCATAATGAACGGAATGAATGGAACAGCAAAGGTGTCAAGTTAACCAGCAACTTGAATTTTGAAACGCTGTGGAATAAGCTGATAACATAGGTTGTTAGAATTAGCAAAATTTACTCTCTGTTTCCCCTACCTTCTAGTCCTATTTATTTCCACATCCACATTCCTATCATCAGGCAGTTGAAGAAACAGAAAGAAATGTGGCTGGGACTGCTTCTTTGGGGATACTTTTAGTGAGCTCTCCATCTCCCCACCCTTGCTCTCAGTTTGCTAAAAATATATTCATTTAATTGTTTTAATATCTCTACTTAGGGGAATATGCATTTTCTTAACTGTTGTACAAGATCCAAATTCAGTTTTTATCACAGGTAATAAGCAAAGTATTTGGTGTGTGTGTGTGTGTGTGTGTGGTGGTGGTGGTGGTGGCAAATTTTGTCCTAGATGCTTCGAGTTTTCCAAGTATACTGCTAAAAGGGGTCATTTGCTCCCCACCTCAAGAAGCCAATTGTGCTTATATAGTTTTACTTCAAATAAAGATATACACCTATAAATGCATATATTGTACACACACATTCTTCTTCTCAAAAGTCATAAACATTTGGTGACTCTATGTATACTCCATGAAGTGCTGTTACTACTAAAGTCAGAGTAATTTAGGCAGAAACATAAGAAACCCCAAATGGTTTGCACTGAAATTTTATTAACATATTTGTCAGTGTTTTCCTCATGGATAATTTCCATTGGTTACTGGCTCCTTGTCAGCATATGCTCCAGGAGCCTTTCACAATATCTTTCTGCCCTAGAAATCCTGGCCTGTGAGATTTCCTTGTAAATATCTGCATTCTTGTATTCACCTATTAATGATCCAGGGATCGAGGATGTTTTCTATCTGCTCCTTAACCTCCCACTTCAAGGATTAGATTGTAAACAACCTAGTGGGAATCCTTCAGGCCAAACCACAGCTGAACGAATCTCACCAGGCAGGGAACCCGCAGCAGTCTGTGAAATACCGTGAAACACAATTACGAAAATATGAGGGATTCACCCATACTTTGGGGAAGAAATTATGTTGTTTCCAAGATGAGACCTCAAAAATAAGGCTAGTATACTAATTGAGAAAGACATGATATTAAAAAGTGTCAGCAGAGGTAAATTTTTAAAAGTACCAGATTTGCCAGGTCCCTCTCAAACCATAGATTCATTTTCAGTACACGACAGTGGCCTGAGCCGACACTTCAAGGGAAGTCCCTTCGTCTCTGACCAGTGAAGCCCAAAGTACTCACTGCATGAAAGGGTTCCTTTCTTGTTTCCAAAGGCAATCAATTTTTGTCCTAGAGTCTAAAGGTTCATGGGCTTTCTTTTAATTTTGTCAGTCTGCACATGCATGGTTCCTCCTGCATGATTTGGTTCTGAGGAAGTGACCCACCCACCACGCCACAGAGCTAATTAACCCCATACTGAGCTTTTTTTTTTTTTTTTCCTCATTTCACACATACACTCGATGCTTTAAATGACCCAGCAGCAGTATGATCATACGATTTTTTCCCCTCAGTGAGGAAAGCATGGTGTTGGGAGGAGCAGGGTATATCTGCCCTAATTCAAAACAGCAGTGTGATCCTAAAATATTATCTAATTGCATTGCATCTGAGGGTGCAAAGTACTAAAAAATCCTCGAACAAATCTCTTTCATGTCATTCATTTAACTTCTTGCAGTGTCCATTTGAAATAGCAAATAATACATAATAAACACTGAGGTAGAGAAGTTTGATCTATACTCAGAATGTTTAAAAAACATCCGGTCTTACCGGTGGTAAAAGACCAAGAGCTCCTTCCCTATCCTGAATAGCTTCAAGAGAAGGGCCTTTTTTCCATTTGAAGGAACAGACTCATGTTTTTCCAGATTTATTTTTTCCAAAGGGAATGCCTTGAAAACTCTAAGATGATCACTGTTTTCTAACTTTTCAAAAAAGAAAAAAAAAAAGTGAACATGATGATGGTGGGTGATTTAATGGAATCAGCTTGTCAACATGATGAAACTGAAAAAAGCTTTTACAGACTCTGTTCACATGCTAAAAAAAAAAGCAACCTTTAACGTCTTTAACGTTATGTTTACAGTATAGAGTGGTTTTTGTCATGGCAGAGAAAATAAATATAATTGTCTTATGCAGTAAATGTAAGGCTCTGCTAAGAATCTCATTGGATAAATCATAGAAATACATCCTGGCCAGATAAATGGAGCCAGACAAGTTCTAGGTTTTGTAAGAAGTTTTCAAAAGAATCATCATATTGTAAGTCTGTCATCTCTGTAAGTGACAAGAAAAATTCTAGGCTATTTCCCTCGGTTCTACTAGTAACATGGCTTCAGAGTTTTAAATATTTAGACATAAACGGACAAGAAAATGACTTTTTCTGAATATCCCATCTTTTAGGCAAACTATCAGATTTCTCTCATTCTCACAAGTAAGTGTAGCAAATTGGTTCACCTTGGAAGGACTTGGTTAGAGACCATATATGTCTTATGTGAATTTTTAACATCTCTTTCCTTTGCAAAGTGATTTATGCATATGCTATTAAATACACAGGAATTCTGTAATTCTTAGTTCAGTGAACAGTTAGTACAAGGGAAAATCTATCTAATATTTAAAATTTTTGTTTAGTGTCTTAAATCCTACACTTTGGAAATGGAGACCTTATAGATATGTTCTATAAGGTCTTCAGTGTGCTGAAAAACACATTTCCTACTACTCCCTAAGCTTCTCTTAGGTAAGGCTGCCCACTGGGGTAAACTGATGGGTAAAGCTGGCTCAGTAGGCAAAAAACAAAGGTCCAGTTAAGCACAGTTTATTTTTATTTATACTGGTCAGAAATATCACAGTTAACAAATAGCCTAAATCCAGCTCTTATATCTAGGCTTCCAGCCTTTGGCTGAAGTGTCTCATCTGGTCATTCTGAAAAAAATACGGTGGTTGTTGTGATTTCAAAGACTCTCCTACCCATTAGACATTTTCAGGCTCACTGATGCTTGGGATTCTAAAGCCTTTACTATGGTTTGTTAGACCAATACATTATGTCCCTTACTACTTCTCTGACGTCATCTCCTAACATTTTCATGCAAAATTGGTCCAATAGACAATAAAATATGCTTACCTATGGGTGTAGACAGGAATAGGAATGTGAATGGGGATTAAAAGTAACTAATTAATAAAAATTAGTTGCTTTGTGACCTTGTTAAATATCAACTCTTTCATGACAGCCTAATAAAATTTCTGAACTTATCTTGAGAGTGGGTTAAGATAGGGGAGAATATACAAAGTATTTCCAATACTATGTATTCATTCATTAATTCAACAAATAGTTTTTCAGTCTATTATTGATTACTCTGCCAATTGGATTCTACTCCTGCCCTCAAGGACCTTCCACTCTAATGTATGTTTTGGAGAGTTTCTGTCTCTATTATCACTGACACGTTATTAGCCCACTTTAGACAAGTTATAAATATAACCACCTGCCCATGATGATTCCTCTCCTCATTCCTTATTTGTTTTTATTCATTTGCCCTGTAATATCACCATTAACCTTTCATGAATGACTTGACCCTTTGTGACCTATATTATCAACTCAGCTAATTTTTATATAGATAAGGAACCCCTTCTCCACTCCCAACTACATTTTCTTTCTCAAACAGCCATGAAAATATAAAAGTCTACCCAGAATTATTTAAGTTTTTGAAATGAGTCCTTACAATCTGATCTGAACTACCATTTTTTTTCCCTTTCTTTTTTGAAAGAGGGAATGCAGCCTCAGCCCCTAAGATACATATCTCAAGTTACAGGCAAATTACATACAAGTCACTGGTCTCCCAGACTTAGTACTCACTCCTCTCTGGGGTAGAACAATTTCTGCACTGAACAGAGGACCATAATCTTACTCAAGTAATCTCAATCTCAGAGAACAGTTAACCAAGTGCATGTTTCTGGTCCCTATATTCCTTTATAAGGAGTTACCGTCTTCACTATATTTTGCTATTTTCTGAACCTGGCTACCTTAGGTAAATGTCAGTGGACATGGTAAAAAGAACACTAACTCTTCCTCAATTTGTTAAACTTGTTTTTCCTCCTCATATGCTTTATAAACAAAAATGGGAGAATTTAATGTATGTACAGAGCAGCAAATGTTCTCTCTGTTGCTTTTCAGACATTTTTATCTTATATAAACAGTGGTGATGAAATTATAAATACCATTATTCCACCTCTATGTTAATACTCTTATTATCTTGCATCAACAGAAGTGAACAAATACGTACATGACACCAATCAATCCCTTTTCTAAAAATGCAGTTTTCATATTTCTAAACAGTGAAGGAAGAATTTAATGAATTCAACATGTAGTTTACCTATTTATATTTTGAATGTTAATAAAGCAAAACCAAATTATTGCTTAATTTTTTTCACACTTATATCACCCATTAACACTCTCCATGCTGGCATGGAGTAGGGGGTGTGTAAAACTAACAACGGCAATTGGTCCAAGTCCCCTGGGTCAGGTGGTTAGGGGTTTGGCAGGCTAAAGAGGATGTTTAGATGCTGGGGCAGGATATTTCAACCTGCTTGGCAGGTTAGAGATATTTCCTGGCAGTAAAAGGAATATTTTTTGTAGAAGAAATTGCTAGGAAGAGGTCATTTGGGGGCATTAGGTGAGAGAAATATCAAAACCATACCTAAAAGCAGTCTAGGGGAACTAGGGAAAAAAAAATCACTACTTTTTCAATCTCCTCATTGGTTTCCCTTATTCCATAGTGTACTTTCTCTTTCCATCTTCTATCACTTCATATACTTTTCTCCTCCATTCCTTCAGGATTTTTTCCTCCTACCTCTTTATTATAACAAAAAAGCATTTAGGAAGAATTTTAGGAGACAGTAAGACCAAAAAAGAAGAACTTAGAGAAGACATAATAACATACTGCATATTTATGCATGTATGTATGTGTGTATATATACCATATATTCAATTTACCAAGAAGGACAAACTGGGATTTTTGAGATTTAAAAAATTTATTGTATGTCTGGTCATATTAATCTCCAAACTAGCTGGTTTTTAGCATTGCTAGAGCAATAACAGAATCAGGAATAGAAAACAAAAGGAAAAAATAAAATTTTACAAAGGATTTATACTTGCAAAGGAAAGAGGACTTATTTAGAGTTGTTTATTGAAATTCCCCCAAAGCTATTTTTTGAACTTATATATCGACAACATCAAGAGAAGGAGCTTAGGAATTCTTATAGGGTTTAGGAACTACTAAACCTTGTGTATTATGTTCATCTCAGTCCACTCAAGCAAGTAAAGGATAACTAGAGCATGGTATCTCACAGTGCATAACATGGTTGGTTATTTTGCTAGGCTGACATATGGAGACAGGGCCCATAGAAGCAGGGATTTTCTTATGAATACCAGAGAGAGACACCCAGGTTCATCTAAATGTATAGGGCATGAGGGATTAGTGGTACAGTGTTATCTGCAAAGTACCTAAAAGTATTTTCTAACCAAGAACTAACTTCTTAGCCCAGTCTTCCTGGGGATTAAAAAAAATCCAATAATAAGTAATGGGAATACTTTATTTGGTCACTGGGTTAGGGATGGTTGCTGAGACATATGACAACATTCAATCCATAAAGATAGGAGGAAATGAGGAGAAAGAGAAAACAAAGAAAGAGAGAGTGAGGACCAAAAGAAGAGTGTCACCTCTGTAGACTCTCTAACAGAATAAATCGATAATCTTAAGAAAAGTAAAAGAGCATGCCTTGAGGGAAACCTCAGTACACTTTTGGAATCCAAGGCAAAAAATAAAACAATTTACCTCTTGTCAAGTTTATTGCCATTGCCCCATGGGAGGTTCCTATTTATTCTGCTCTTACATGCACAGGTATTTCTTCTAGTCTTACATTCTTTTCCTAAGGATTAGCATTCTGTGATAATGGTGGTAATGATAGCTGCCTTAAATTAATGGCAAGTTAGGAATGAAATACTGACCACCAGGCTATGTTTTTGGATCCAGTCTATGCCCTATAATGTGTTCATTCTACTTTCTGCAGTTTCTCTGAGACCTGTGGCGTAAGACTTGTATTGTTGGGCCGGGCTCCTTATGGGGACACATATGACTCCAGAAAACAAGTACTCTACTTTCTTACCCTGACTTTTTGGTTTTCTTGTTTTTTCCTCTTTTTTCCCAGACTATTATTTTCCAGTTTCTTCTCCACCAGTCTGGATGCCCATTGTTGTTAACTTTAGAGATGTCCACCAGCTCCATCAAATCCCTCATCTACAGTTCTCAACTGTATTTACCTAGTTCTGGAGCTCAGATGAACCCACATGTGTGTTCTCCTCAGCTTCCAGGCTGCTGATCCTTGCTGGAGAAAAAGCACAAAACTGTACAGCTTGATGCTCCTGCAGAATTACGGTTTCCAGCGTAAGTTCGGGTTTCAGAATTCTTTTTCAATTTTAAAATTTGCTCCTAGTCAGTTACCTTTTTCACTCCCCAGTTTCATTCATTATTCTATTTAACTAGTTATAACCCATACGCTACTCTTCACTCTCAGCTGCTAACCTTGCCTCCTTTTACATAGAGAAAACAGAGGCCATCAAATGGCACTTCCCATCTCTCAGCCTCTGCCACCAATGAATCCACCTGTAACATTTCAAAGATCCTTCTGCCTAGTACTGATAACCTCCTCCAGGATCTTATTATATCAGTTACTTTTCCTTTCTTTTGTGTTGTCAATTTTCCTACTGCCTGCCAACATGCTTTAGCTGTCTTCATTTAAAGTAACAACAACGATAATAAACTAACAAACAACAAACCATCTTTTGCAGACCTTATCTTTCCCTCTTTTGTGCCACCTTCAAGCTTCCTAAGCTCCCATTTATTCCTCAAATCATTACAATCTAGTTTCCCTAGCTGTGTTTCTAATTAAACCTTTTTTTTTTTTTTTTTGCCAAAGTCACCAAACACTACTGAATTGCTAGCCTCCAAAATCCATCCTTCAAACTCATTGTTTTCATTCTTTTAAAGGTCAGGTTCAGTGGGGTATAATTTACATACAATAAAATTCATCCTTGCTATACTCATTTACCATTCAATAAGTTTTGCCTTATATGCTGGAGGCCTGTATAATGAAGTCCAAACCCCAAGCCCCTTTGCTTCATATACAAATCCCTTTGGCACCTCTCAGCAGTCTTCCCCACATAACCCATTGTCTGGTGACACCACACCACTCAGCATTCAAGAGTATATGCCATATACCTTCATGCTCCTTGGACTTTATGTTTCCTCTCTATAAACATATATGTCTTGGTATAACACAGTAAGTGCTATTTAATATTACCACATCAATTTCCATATAGAATCATAAATCTAGATGTTATTTTGAGAAGCTGATGTTTTCCAAATAGAAGTCATCCATCAAAATGTTACTACCTGAAGATCTCTATTATTTTAGTATTATGGGTTGATTATGTTCCCTTAAAATTCATATGTTGACATTCTGGCCCCCAATTCTTTAGAATGTGAATATATTTGTGAATAGGGTCACTGAAGATGTGATTAAGATGAGGTCATGCTGTAGAGTGGTCCTGTAATCCAATATGACTAGTGTACTTATAAAAACAAGAAACTTAAACACAGACATGCACACAGGGAGAACATCAGGTGACGATGATGGCGGAGATTGGGGCTGATGCTTCTATAAGCCAAGGAACACCAAACATTGCCAGGAAACCATCAGAAGCTGGGTGAGAGTCATGGAAGAGATTCTCACAGCCTTACAAGGAGCCAACCCTGCTGATACTTTAATCTTGAACATCTAGCTTCTGTAACTGTGAGACAAATGATTTCTGTTGTTTAAGCCACTCAGTTTGTGGTAGTTTGTTACAAAGTCCTAGAAAACTAATACACTCAGTAAAAAAGTTCTTCAGTATATTGGAATCAGTTCTTTCACTCATTAAGTACTTATTGAGTGCCTACTATATGCTAGGCACTGCCCTAGGATATTGAATAAGAATTTCATCACATTATTGCATTTTTTTGTTCACTAATAAGTAATCTATCAATCAATTTATTAATAGATGAAATGCCTATCATTTATTTTTTCAGCAAATATTTGTTGAATATCTACTATGTGTCAGACATCATTCTAGGCACAGAGGATAACATTATTGGTAGATCAAGTTCTCCACTTTATATAGTTTAAATTCCAGTAGAGGAAACATACATTAAACAAGAAAACAAGTAAATAAGATATGTAATTTTACTCTGTGCCCCACACTGAGAGTCATAGGCATTGATCCTCTACATCACTGAACAAAGGTTGGAACTAGATAACGAACATATTACTTCACAGTTTACAAAGTAATGAGGAACACAATGAGGTCTCACACTAGAGGCACGTTAATCCACAGGCAATGCACAGGCTTAAAGTGTTTGGGAAGGACACCCCAAAAGCTAGGTTTCTCAGTCAGTTTGTCAGTCATTCAACACATATTTCTTTTTTCTTTTTTTTTTTTGAGACCAAATCTCTCTCTGTCACCCAGGCTGGAGTGCTGTGACACAATCTCGGCTCACTGCAACCTCTGCCTCCTGGGCTCAAGCAATTCTCTGCCTCAGCCTCCCTAGTAGCTGGGATTACAGGCACCCGCCACCATGTCCGGCTAATTTTTGTATTTTTAGTAGAGACAGGATTTCACCATCTTGGCCAGGCTGGTCTTGAATTCCCGACCTCGTGATCCACCCGCCTCAGCCTCCCAAAGTGCTGGGATTACAGGTGTGAGCCACTGCGCCCAGCCATTTGACATGTATTTCTTAAGCACTTACTGTGTACCAGGCCCTATGCTGAAGACAGTAGAACTGTGGACAGAGCCAACATGATACTAATACCCGCTGAGCTCACATTCTAAGGGGAAAAATCTGAACAACAAGTCTCACAGTCCGTTCTTTATCACATATCGTCATAAGAATACATAAAGGGGGTTAGGAGATCACCTGGGTCAGAGGACTGGCCCATGAGGGGTTTCCAAGGGGCCTTCCTTGAAGATGTGGTGCCCAGACACTGCTTTAGGGCTGGAGTGTGGGTATTTGTTTGAGCAGGGTCATGAAATCTTAGGTTTCTTCTTCCTCATCCCCTTTCAACCATGTACACACATTTCAAATACTTAAAAGCACTCTTAAAATATACTAAGAACACCAAGAACTAAACACAAGAGGAGGCCTCTCCAGAGGAAAGGGGCCAAAAATAGAAGAGAAAAAAAAAAACCCTAATCTCACCATTTGTTTTGAAAACACCCAAAATGATTAAAACATATTATAAACTAAAACATATGAACTAATCACTTGCCAAGTTTCATTTTTAAATCAAAGCCATTTTGAGGTTCATAAAATGAAAAAAGAATCTTCGAATATGAACTTGTGTTTTCCTTTTCTTGGCCCTCAGTTGGCTTGAAGCATTTGCTGTTATGCTGTGTGGAGGGAAGGGGAACCTGCTAGTTAGGAACATGTGGCATACATCTACTAGAAGGTAAGCTCCACGAGATCATGACTCTTCACAGTGGTATCACTGATAAATAGAAGAGTGCCTGGAAGATAACAGGGGCTCAGTAAATACCTGCTGAATGATCAACTACTGAATACTCTGGGCCTTTTAAGGGATTCTCCAACTCTCTTTTCTTACCCAAGCTGCATCTTGCTTTAGGCCAGTGGTTCTCAACCTGGGGCTACTTTTTGCCCACAATCAGGGGACATTTGTATTTTTTGTTGTCACAGTTAGAAAAGTTCCTACTGGCATTTAGAGGGTAGATGCCAGGGATGCTGCTAAACATCTTACAGTGCATAGGACGGCCCTGTTCCACAAAGACTTATCTGGCCCCAAAGGTTACCAGGGCCAAAGTTATAAAACTCTGATTTACGCCCTTTGTTTCTATTGGGCTGTACCTGGGAGTCAGATCCTCTGCATATTTGGAATGAAGTTCAGTCCTAAAGGAAGCACCCCAGAAGATCCTCATTGCTTAATCCTCATTCTCTTCAAGACCTAATAGAACTGCCTCCACTCTAAAGCAGGCTCAGAGAGAGCCAATTTTGCCGTTTGTCCTCCCTGGGTCAACAATGGAATTGCTAGGGAAATCATCTGACAGTCTGTCTCTACAATGCAAGTGAATAATTTTTACTTTACATTGGTAATTTCCCTGAGCTTACCTAAGCATATATACTAATTTAGTAAAATTCTCTTGTTTACGAACTAGTCATGTATCTGCAGGAAAAAAAAAAAATCTCAAGTTCAACCAGTTTATCCATGTCTGCTCAGGATCAGTACATGAATCTAGTTTTATTCATGATAAATAAGATCAACTTCAAGAATTCCATCAAACCCCAATAATGTGCCTTTAGAGAGACTGGGTTTATAGCATTTCCTCTGCCACCTTCCTTGCCCTGTGTATTAAAATACAAGTATCTGATCCCAGTTTCAATGGGGCAACTTCTGTGGTGCCAGAGGAGGGCATGCGCTAATTTCCCCACTCTGATGGTTGCTCCAGTAATCTTGGTGTTGTGGCATGTGTCCCAGTTACCATAGAGACTGCATACACTAAGAATGCAGCATTGTGATTGGTGGGAAAGACACATTTTGCAGAAGCTTTTTTGGAGAGATAAAGGTAAGACACAAGAAAGAAAGTGAGACTGCCAATAAAGAGGCAGAGCACAGAGAAGTCCCAAACAACCATACATTCTAGAAAATTGGGACAACAGAGATTACAACTACTACTATAAAACCAACATAAAGTGTTCACTCAGTGGCTGCCTGTCAGGAAAATTTCAAGTATAGGCAGACAGAACAGACACAAGATATTCTAGAATAAAAAGGTAAGCAAGTAAACCTACTGAGGTATAGGGGTGACAAAAGGGAAATGGCACGAAAAAATTTTAAAATGATTCAATGCTAGAAAAAAAAAAAAGAATATCAGAGAGCGCTAAAATTTAAAGTTACATTTCTGTAGGATGGCTGACTTACAGAAAGGCTGACCTTTGGGAAATTATTTAAGTTCTGAGTACCTCTGCTTCCTTCTCTATGAAAAAGAAAAAGAAAAAAAGAATAAAGATGGAAATAGAAAGAATAAAGATGACTTCTCTCTCACTGTTTTACAGGAGTCTCTTTAAGTATCTCAATCATTTGACATTTTATCAGTTGAATATGATGTACCCCCCACAAAAATTGGACAAAAACACTTAAAGGTGGTGATAAATAGGGGGACATCATTAACAATGCAAACTGCCTCATTCCATAGTTTCTTACAGTAATGAGTCAACTGACTATGTGATCTCATGTACATAATTTTGCTCAGCATGCAATTTTGAGGTATACAATTACTACAGAAATCAAGGCATACCTGCAATGTAAAGGGTAAATCGTAGGCATTTTAAGGGAAGGCTGAGGATAGGATGTGTGTTGGTTTGAGGGATGAGTGGGACTGGATTTAAGAGAAAATCAGTCTAGGAAAATATCACATAAGTGTTTGTAAGTTCTTTGATACTCAGGTCTGTATCCTGTAATGCTTTACTAGACATATTTCAGACTAATATGTCCATTGCCTACTGGACATTCATATCTCCCTGTTTTTAAATACCTTTCAAATCTATATCTTGAGCCATTACTTCTCTCTTGATCTCTAACGCTTTATAACAAATAAACTACTAGACAATTACAATTAGATATTCCAAAAGCATCCTAAATTCAACATGTCCAAAGCTGAACTCATCTTTTCCTTCAAACTTTCTCTTCCTCCTGTGTTTCCTATGTGAGTAAATATTAATAGTGTTACCATTCACCCATCTGCCAAAGTGCCATACCTAGGAGTCATGGTTGGTTTTATCTCACCTTCAAATAATCATCCGTGCATATAGATGTGTAATTCTAATAAGCAAAGGAGGCCTTTTTTGAATAGAAAGCAATATTTACAGTTAATTGGGTTTCAAACTAATATTAATTTATTAAACTTACAAATTTTAAAAGGCTAGTTTTCTTTATACTTTTACCTGTGAAAACACATACATATATTTTTCTACATCTTCATATAGCAATTTTTGCATAAAATAAGAAAAATTACTTTCAGGAAGGGTGAGATTACTAGACAAAAAATTTAGGACCTCAAACTATTTCAACTGTCAGTCAGAATGTTAAAAGAATGCGAGTTAGGGTCTGATCTGGGAACACCTTTCAAATGATTTTGCCAAGGTCACCAGTAGACACATTGAGTATTTTTATAGTCACTCTGACAGTGAGAAATTTTAAGTCTATACCGTACAAAGGAAATTTTACAATCCATGTCCTCTAAGTTTCATTCTTATCTAACTCTTTTATAATGACTTTCCACTTTATAGCCTGATAAAGGTAGACAGTATTTTGTGTCTCTACTAACCAGATTTCTTGACTCTAGTGCCCTTTCACTTCGTAACGTTTTTCACATTTCTACCTCTCTCATCCCCACTGCATCACATTAGCTCAGCGCATCATTATCTGTCACTTGTAATATCGCAACAGTACATTGTACTATGTTTTCTTAAGTTTCTGAGTCTTTGCACATGTCACTACCTGTGTCTAGAACACCCATATTCCCTGATAAATATTTACTGAATGAAAAAAAGTTAATAAATGCTTTGGATGTTGCTGCTTTGGGTGCTGAACAGAAATAGTGGCCTATCTAATATTCTGGATAAGCCTGCATAAAGCAATCTTACTTTCAAAATTAATTTTGAAGAATAATAAAATTTTGCCATGGAGAATCATGGAGCCCATGCCACAACATCATGTTTTGCATTTAATAAAACACCTCCAAATCCAGGGAAAGAATCAGTTATTATTTCCTTCAATTCATACAACGAATATTTACTGAACACTCTCTACGTGCCAGGCTCTGTACTAGGCACTGAGGATTTCTTAGAGCACAGAACAGGCAACAAACAAACAAAACCAAAAAAACAAAAAACCAAAAAAACCTTACAATCGTGGGGCTTATATTCCATGAAAGGGGAAATAAATGTGTAAATAAAATATATATTGTGTCTGAAGGCAGTAGATGCTACGAACCAAAAGGGGTGGAGGGTTAAATGTTAAATACAGTGGTTATGAAAGGTCTTACTTAGAAGTGAAAATTGAGCAAAGACCTGAAGATGATAAGCAAACAAGCCTTATCTGGGGAAAATATTTAAGGCGGCCAGAAAAGCAAGTGCAAAGGTGAAATCATGCATGGTAGATTTGAGGTTAGGAAGGAGTCAATGAAGGTTGAGGGGAGTGAGCTAGGGTGGAGTGCTAAATGAAGACAGAGAGGTAATGCAGAAATTGAATATGGAAGGTCTTGTGAACTATTGCAAAGGCTTTTCTTCCAAGTGAGATGTTGAGCCATTAGAGAGTTCTGAGCAGAGAAGTGATGTGGTCTGACTGAAATTACATTACACATATTGCAAAGCATCACTCTGGCTATCATTTTGAGAGTACACTGTAAGTGGTAAGGCCAGAAGCAGGGAAGATAATTAGGAGGCTATTGCAATAATCCGGGTAAGAAATGATAGTTGCTTGGATCAGGGTAGTAGTGGTGATGAGGATGAGGAGTGGTAAGATTCTGGATTTATTCTGAAGGTAGAGCTGCAGGATTTGTTCAATGGTTGGGTTTGTGAGAGAAATACAGGTCTGGGAGAGAAATAAATTTTTGATTTGAGCAACCCTAAAGGTGGAGTGTTATTTACCAATATTGGGGAGGCTATGTATTTGCTTGGTAAAATAAGGAATTCCATTTCTGATATGTCAAGTTTCAGATGCTCATTAGACAGACAGTGGAGATGTTGAATAGGCTGCTAAATATGTGAGCCTAGAATTCTGGGTAAAGGCCTGGACTAGAGATACAAGCTTGCACCGTAAGCTTGGGTGCAAATATTAAGAGAGTGAATGGAGCTGAAGAGAAGAGCTTCAAAGATTGAGCTCTAGGGCACTCTAATGTTTGCCTGCTTGGGAAATGAGAATATGCTAGCAAAAGAGACTGAGGAGGAGCAGACTGTGAGATAGGAAAAAAATCAGGAGACTGTGATGGACTGAATGCCAAGTGAAGAAAGTGTTTTAATGGAGAATGAATAATGGGCCACATAAAACGATTCTGAGAGATCAGGAAAGACAAAGACTGCTAATTGGTTAATGGATTTAGCAAGATGGAAGTCATTGGTGACCTTAGCATCAACAGTTTTACTAGACTGGTAGGCGCAAAAGCTAACTAGAGGGGCAAAAAAGAACTAGAGCATAGGATTGGAGAGTGTCTACAGTGAGTCTAGGCATTTCTTGAGAAGTTTTGCTGTAATGGAAATCAAAGAAATGGGACAGGAGCTGCTAGGAAGTAGGGTTTATAAAGGTATTTTTAGGATGAGATAAATTACAATGCGTTTGTATACTGATAGGAAAGATTTGATAGAAAGAGAAAATTTGATAAAGCAGAAGAAAGATGTGAGCTTTTTCAGGAGCACCACTTACGCATGTGCAAGAGGAGACAGATTCTAATGCACAATGAGGGATGGGCTGAGCCAAGAGTACACAGAGGTTATCCATAATTGTAGGAGAGAAGGCAAAATACATGGGTACAGATAAAAATGGGAGGGTAGGGGTGCTGGACAGCAAGTATTTGTGAAGTTCTCTTTTGATGGTTTCTATCTTTTCAGTGAAGTAGAAAGAAAGATTCTAAGTTGAGCGTAAGCATGGGGGAGGAGGTGTTAGAAATTTGAGAGAGGGAAAATATGAAATATTTCTGTACAGATATGGAAGAGTAAATGACAAGGAAACATTATATTTGCTGGGCAGCGTTAAGGGCCTCCTTGAGGGATCATGAATTTAAATTGAGAGTCATACATTTGCTTGTGTTTTTCTGCAGCCACATTCAGCTGGCACACAGGCATGAAATAGATGGGGAGTTGCATATGATCAGTACAGTTGAGATTTGTCAGGAGAGCAGAGTGAAGCCAGAGAAGGTCAACGGTATTAAAGGCGCATGCGAAGAAATGATTAAAATCATTGTCCATGGAATCTACGCTGTATAACGAAGTCAGCATATGAGAAGCTATGGGTAAAACCAATGAATTAGGGGTCCTAGTGGGCTTAAGGAATTGGTGTATTAGGGGTAACAAAGGGATTGAACTACCAAGACATTAGGCTGTGGTTGGAAAATGGAATGCTTGAAATTGAGGTTGTGGAAGATTATAATTATTAGTAATTAAAAGATCAAAAATGTAGCCATGGGAATGAGCAGCTATGGCAGAGTGGTGTATCGATCATGAGATGTTCAAAAAATTGAGAGGAGGTATTAGAGGGAGTGTGTATTTACACAGTGAATGACCAATAATTGTAATGGGGTAGAAATGGAAAAAGTGTTAGTGAGTTAGGGGCTAATGTTTTCAAGGAATTGGGAAACTTTCCTGGTAGACAACTTCATCAAGGGGGAATTATGGGAACACCGAGCTTTTCTACTCCTTCCTCAATGTTTCCTCTCTCTCCATCTTTCCAGCTTATATGACTGGCATTACAAACTTTAATTTCTTAGACTAGATAACTACACATCACCTATATCTTCCCTTTCTCCTCCCTATCCAAACTATCTCCAAGTCTTAAGAATTTCCAATTTTTTTTTTTTTTTTTCTGAGATGGAGTCTCACTCTGTTGCCCAGGCTGGAGTGCAGTCATGCCATCTCAGCTCACTACAACTTCCACCCCTCGGGTTCCAGCAATTCTCCTGCCGCAGCCTCCTAAGTAGCTGAGATTACAGGCATGCACCACCATCACACCTGGCTAATTTTTGTATTTTAGTAGAGATGAGGTTTCACTATGTTGGCTAGGTTGGTCTCGAACTTCTGACCTCAAACAATACGCCTGCCTCGGCCTCCCAAAGTGTTGGGATTACAGGCATGAGCCACTGCGCCTGGCCTCCAATTTTGAATACTCTCCACTCTCCCCCTTTGGGGCCATCTCTACTCTAGCCTGTCATTATTTTATCACTCAGATTAATGTTCTTCATGACACTAATTGCTCTCTAAACTTAACTTGCTCATTTATTTGTTTGCTTTTCTGTTGGGGGGGAGGTGTCTGTTTTCCCTCATTAAATATAAATGTCATAAGGGGAAAAGTTTTGTTTAATTTGTGCCTGGAACATAATATGCCCTCAATAAATACTTTCAGGATGAATTAATAAATACCCCCCATAACATGCTGATGAATCCTTATATTCTTGGGTTCACACAACAGCTTTGCTTTACTGTCCTACCAGCTTCTCTTTCCTTTCCTGCTCAAACCATCCATTTCACCCAGTAAAGTCATTTCACTACTCCCCCAAAACACCATGTTGATTTCTATCCAGATAATTTCATCATATTTCTCCCTTGTTCATGTCTATTCCCCACATACCAATTCTTTGAGTCCCAGCTTAGGTCTTACTTGTCGGATGGTTTTTCCATGATTACCAAGAGGCCTGCTGATTTCTCCTGCCTCTAAAGTCCTGCTGTCCCTAATAACATCAGCTGCTTTATATTTTCTAATTGTTTCATGTAGGTTATTCTTACCTTTTCACTTTAATATAGATTTTTTTGGCCTGAGGATCCTGACTTAAATCTACAGTATACTCAGTAAAAACTAACATAGGGTAGGGCAGATAACAGGTATTCAAAAAATACTATGACCTCCTTGGATAGCTCCATAGACTTCCATCTCCCTCAACAAACATTTTTCTACCTTTTATCCTGCTGTTAGCTAAATCTAACTGTTCTTCCTACTCTACTGATACTGTCTTCGAGACCAGAACCAACCCCTATGTCCACTACACAGAATTCTGCACCCTTGCACTGCAATTCCCACAGCTAAATCGTTGTCATAGCCATTATTGTTCCTGGATTCTCTTGGCAATTTTAGCATATTCAAGGCATAGCTGCCAAGATCATCCTCCTCCTTGATTGTTTTGGTTCTTTATTTTTTTAAATCCCTGCATTTTTTCCCATCAAACTTTAAGTGTTCTTGTGGGATTTGTTTTTCCTTGGCTCCATCCTTGGCCTGGTTCTTCTCCACTTTCTTATGTTCAGTCACTCGATTTGCCCTTTGTCTCATTTGAGGGTATCAGCTTTCACATCTTCTTTTAAACTACCTTGCATATTTAGAATATTTTCTCAAATAATATAAAATTTATAATATTTATGAATAAATGACACAATGCCAAGATATTCTGTCTCTTCTTTCAAATAACATCTGAAGATGCACCTGCACTAGTGAGTTCTATATTTAAGATATTGAATAAGTATCATTCACCCATCTGCTTTCATTCTGTCCTGCATTTTTTAGGACCTGCTTCAGAGTTGTATTGTGAGGTCTTTTGGACGGGGAACTGTCTGGCATAGTTCACAAAACGGCCTTTGCTCTGTATATTCATGTTCCTTTGACAAATAATAATTAATAATAATAGCCCACTGTGCATTTTTACATTCCACTCATAAATCCCTGGAAAAAAAAAAAACTAAAAACCAGGGATTATAATAGAAACACAGAAACAAAACTAACCTCTTACCAGGTTTTGCTCCAGTTAACATATACTTCCATAGACCTATATTCTAACAAATAATTACCTACTTAAGTCATTTGTAAATTGTTCCTTTGCCAACATTATGTATAATAGCAAATGCCTACGTGGTTTATAGGACAGGGAAAACAACTAGAACATTACAGCTATGTGGGGGATCAGTGCAAAAGCAGCAAAATAAGAGGTTTACTCTGTTGGGTGCACAGTTTGGAAGAATTAGTCTCACAAGTAGAACTACTTGACAGAATATATGCCTGCTCTCCAGCTCCCCCTTCACCCCCCTCCAGATAGTTTTTTAATAATAGAAGAAGACTTTCTTTCTTTCTTCAAATCCAGGTGGGAAGTGTATCATTTTGCGTGAAAAATCTGTTTTTCTTTGAACATAACAAATGGTCTGATTGAAGCTGCTCTATGAAAACGGCAGTGTATCTAACGAGGGAGGGTGGGAACTATAGTTTAATGGGTGGAGCACCTCCATATTTAGCTGCAGATGAGCCACATTTAACTTAAAAAAAAAAAATTAAATTTAAAAAATAAAAGAAGGCCAAAATGTAATGACTGTCTTGTTACTGCAGTGGCCACTAGATGGCAGGTCCAAAAAATCTGATTGGAGCCTCACAGGAGGGCAAATTTTAGGAAGCAGAATGTTTCTGGCACTCAATCCAGCGTTGGTTCATCAATAAGCCTTGGCAGTCTGCTAAAATATCAGGTGGGTAAGACAATATCCACGTTATTTCACAGGACTGAAGGGGGCAGGAAGCCCTTTAGTATCTAGGTTTGCAGAGTATAGTCATCACATACTCACACATCCAGATACTGCTACATCTTTGGACTTCTGTCCACAGACATTCTAGGAGCTGGTTTTTATATATGTTCAGCTGTATTCCATTATCTAATGGTCTGTGCAATAGTGAGACATAATCTCAGGAGTGTAAAAGGTAGTTGTCTAATCTGCCTCCATGGAAACAAATGAAGGATGCTGTCAGGCTAGGGTAAGGGTACATATAGCTGTACTGTATTTAACAACATATAGTTACCAGTAATTGCAACTTCATGTTAAATATGTGTATTTCCTATACTGGAGGTTGACCATATATTCATGTTTTGAAAAAGAGAATGTTGATATATAAGAGACTTATTATTTAATAGAATAAATAAGGCCTATGATTAAAAATGAAATGAGTAAATTTAGAACAAATTATTTGCTGTACACAGTAGAGTTTTCATTTTCTTTTACTGTGATGGGAGACTTCTAGAAGTGGGTCTTATAAGACTATAAATAAGTCATTCTTGGACCAATTATTCTGAAGATAGATTGTGTCTTTCCCTTCATAATTTTTTTTATTTTGGTTACTAGATTATCCTGATAAAAGTGATTTAACTACATGGACACTGCCTACTTTTCTTTATCTTTTAATTAAAGAACTGACCTTATGATTTTTAAAAGTAGAGAATCACAAGCTCTGAGATAATTTATCATTCTCACTAAAGAAAATGTGTTCTAGAGTCAAATTTATTTTTGTACAAGAGCTGTGACATGCATTTTGATATACATTTAAGCATCTATGCCAATTAAAATATTATAACAATAAAAGCAACAAAAACTCAATTATAGCCACGCAACTCAGCCATCACTCACCTTTTGTTCCCTTTTCTTTGAAAATTTAGATAGAATAATGGTAAACATGTTAATTTCATCTATTCTTGCTCTGTATATTTGGACTGTGAAATGTCTACATGAGACACAGGAAGAAGAGGGCACTGGTCTTCAAGATAAAACACAAAAAAAATTTTCCTAAAGAAGAAATATGGGCTATATTGAATTATGATAGATGTTTTAAATCAGTACTGTTTTCCTTTAGTTTGAAGTAAAATTTAAAATGAGATGACTGAAATAATTTACGATAAAATATCATGGTTATTTCTACATATTTAAGGATTAAAAATGCTCAAACTTATACTTTCTTCACTGAAATGGGAAACTGAGAGGTCTGGGTTCTATTCTGACTTTGACGGTGACTCACTGTGTGAGATCCAGAGAGCATGACCTCCCCAGGCTCCTCACTTCTGAAATGGGAGGGTTTTGAGGACAAAGTCTCTCCCTGCTTTAACATTCAATATCCAAGTAAGCAAACTGCTATGTATTGCAGGTTTTTCTTTTCCTCAGAAATAGACTAATTTCCTCAGATGAAAGAATAATATTGTTAAGAAGCTGATGTTGAAAGCTAACATGTCCCTGCCAACATTGTAGGCTCTACCCATGCAGGTGAACCTAGAATTGATTCTTCCTTCAATCCCCCTTTTCCCTATTCTGCATCACTCTTCCATGTACTCCCCCATCATCTTTAAGTCTAAATTCTACCTGAGAGGTCCTCTGTGACCCCTAGGTAGTTACTTGCTAATTATTGCTAATTATTCGATAACTGTTTTACTTTTCCTCTTGAGCACATAGCTAAGCTCCATTTCCCAGACTTCTCTGCAGATAGCTATGGCCCTGTGACCAAATTCTGGTGAGTGGGATGTCGGTGGAAGTGACATATGCTGCCCCAAGCCTGGTCTATTAAAAGTTCCTGTGTAATCATTGCTCTTTCTTCACCAGATTTCTGGCTGGATGTCACACCCACAGCAACCTTGGAAGCTACGTACTGGGTCAACCTGGGTCCCTGACCAGTCTTTACATAAGCAAGAGAGAAACTTATGTTGAAACACTGAGATTTGGGAATGTGCATATTATAAAAACTAATGTTACCTTAACTACGAATGTTTCCTAAACTAGAAATTTGTTCTCCCCCCAAGACATTATGTTTCTTTTACCACATTTTCCACCCTTAATAATTTATTTACTGATATGTAAGCTGCTTGAGGATAGTACATTTGTTTCACTAGTGTCCCCACAGAACTCTAGGTAGTTGAATGAATTCAGAATAGAACATAGCTAGTTTGGAAATTATAGAAGGTACAGAAGGTAGTAAAAGCAGTTTGATTTTTAAAAATTCTAGCTTTGTGTTTTATCCTATAATATTTAGGTAGAAGGTAGGGATGATGGGTTGGGGTTTTGTTAGTTTGGAAATGTATTGTGACAACCATAACCTTTTAATATATTTTGTGTACTACATCCCCAATAAACATGTTTTCCAAATAATGTGTAAGCTAAACACAATTATGTGCTATATAATGACGTTTTAGTTAACAGTGGACCACATGTCTGACTGTAGTCCTGTAAGACTGTAAGAGAACTGAAAAATTCCTAATGCCTAGTGACGTCATAGCCATCATAACAGAATAGCACAATCACTTTTTAAAACATAAATGTAATGTAGCTTAAATGTACAGTGCTTATAAAGTCTACAGTAGTATACAGTAATGTCCTAGGTGTTCACATTCACTGATCACTCACTCATTCACTCACCCAGAGTAACTTCTATCTGCAAGATCCATTCATTGTAAGTGCTCTATAAAGGCACACACTTTTGATCTTTTATGCTTTGTTTGTACTATACCTTTTCTATGTTTAGATATGTTTAGATACGTGAAGACTTACCATTCTGTTATAATTACTTACAGTATTCAGTACAGTAACATGCTGTATAGGTTTGAAGCCTAAAAGCAACAGGCTACATCATATAGCTTAGGTGTGTAGTAAGCTCTATCATCTAGGTTTGTGTAAGTACACTCTATATTGTTCAAACAATGATGAAATTGCCTAATGATGCATTTTTCAGAATGTATTCCCTTTGTTGAGCAATGTGTGACTACATTTTGAAAAGTTAAAATAATACTAAAGGAAGGGACAAGTGAAGAGCCAACTTGAGAAATCTAAGAACTAGGTAAGTTTTAAAAAGCGCTTTTAGTTACATAGGGTTTCTAACATCATTACCACCTATGAAATTACAGGTATTAACTTCTATCTCAAAATGATCACCGCGCTTTTGATACTTTACTCTCAGTGTCATGGTTGACCTCTTGAGTCAAGTTTATTAGACATTTTCAGTTTCATTTTTTAATTCTCCTCATCACTGCCCCTCCCTGAAATACTTCACCCCTGGTTTCCTTAATAATACTGGCCTAATTTCCCTATTCTCTATCTCTAGTTTTCTCTCCTCGTTTGTTTGGCTCCTCTTTCTCATCTATTCTTTAAGTATTAGAATTCCCTAGTGTTCTGCTCTGAGTTTTTCTTTCTCTCATAATTTTTCTTTGAATCATCTCATCTAGTCTTACAGCTTCACCTACTACTTCCTCACAAATAACTCCTGACTTGACCTTTAGTGCAGACCTTTCTTTGGAGCTTCAAACCTGTATTGCCTATAGTATCCTGGGCATTTTAAGAAAATCTAAATATTTTGTGCCACCTTAAATTCAAGTCCCAAACCAAAAGCACTCCTTGCAAGGCAAACATTCTTCCTCCTGTGTTCTGGCTCTTGGTAGATGATATCAATTTAGAAACATTAAACTCTCCTTTTCTTTCTTTCGTGTCCCTTATCTAAATCATCTCATTAAGTTCTAAATCCTATAGTGTTTTTATACTTCATTTGAGATTTTAGCCTAAGTTTGAGGACTACATAAGTGAAGACAGATGAAAAATAGGACTTCTTTTAACTGTGTGTCAGAGAATTACTACTACAAATTTCTTTACACAAGTATGTAAAAAAGGCAAGCCATACAGCATTTACAAAAAGACTTTCATACCCTTCCATCAGACCAGAGTTCCATTATCAGTCTGAAGAGAACCAGGAGAGCTGTCCTGAGAGGGAGTTTTCTCACAATCAGGACCGGTTTGAAATAAAATACAATCAATGGAAAGAAAGATTTTTGGAGAGGGGAGAGAAGCTTTGTTTGCTGCCAGTCCTTTGGTAACCTCTGCAAAAGAAAAGTTTAAAAAATGACCCTGGCTGGCAAGATGGCTGAATAGGAACAGCTCCCGTCTGCAGCTCCATCGATGCAGAAGGCAGGTGATGGCTGCCTTTCCAACAGAGGTACCTGACTCATCTCACTGGGACTGGTTAGACAGTGAGTGCAGCCCACAGAGGGCAAGCCCAAAGCAGGGTGCGCCGTTGCCTCACCTGGGAAGTGCAAGGGGTTGGGGAATTCCCTCCCTTAGCCAAGGGAAGCTGTGAGGACTGTGCCATGAGATACGGTGCACTCCAGCTCAGACACTATGCTTTTTTCATGGTCTTCACAACCCGCAGACCAGGAGATTCCCTCAGGTGCCTACACCACCGGGGCCCTGGGTTTCAATAACAAAACTGGGCGGCTGTTTGGGCAGACACCGAGCTAGCTGCAGGAGTTATTTTTCATCCCCCAGTGGCACCTGGAATGCTAGTGAGACAGAACTGCTCGCTCCCCTAGAAAGGGGGCTGAAGCCAGGGAGCCAAGTGGTCTAGCTCAGCGGATCCCACTCCCACAGTCAAGCAAGCTAAGATCCACTGGCTTGAAATTCTTGCTGCCAGCACAGCAGTCTGAAGTCCACCTGGGACACTCAAGCTTGGTGGGGGGAGGGGTGTCACCATTACTGAGGCTTGAGTAGGCAGTTTTCCCCTCACAGTGAAAACAAAGCTGCCAGGGAGTTTGAACTGGGTGGAGCCCACTGCAGTTGGCAAAGCCACTGTAGACAGACTGCCTCTCTAGAATCCTCCTCTCTGAGCAGGGCACCTCTGAAAGAAAATCAGCAGCCCCAGTCAGGTGCTTATGGATAAAACTCCCATCTCCCTGGGACACAGCGCCTGGGGGAAGGGGTGGCTGTGGGCGCAGCTTCAGCAGACTTAAACATTCCTGCCTGCCAGCTCTGAAAAGAGCAGTGGATCTCCCAGCACAGAGCTCAAGCTCTGCTAAGGGACAGATTGCCTCCTCAAGTGGGTCCCTGACCCCTGTGCCTCCTCACTGGGAGACAACTCCCAGCAGGGGTCAACAGACACCTCATACAGGAGAGCTCTGGCTGGTATCTGGTGGGTGCCCCTCTGGGACGAAGCTTCCAGAAGAAGGAAGAGGTAGCATTGTTTGCTGATCTATAGCCTCTACAGGCAAACAGGGTCTGGAGTGGACCTCCAGCAAACTCCAGCAGACCTGCAACAGAGAGGCCTGTTAGAAGGAAAACTAACAAACAGAAAGGAATAGCATCAACATCAACAAAAAGGATGTCCACACCAAAACCCCATCTGAAGGTCATGAGCATCAAAGACCAAAGGTAGATAAATCCACAAAGATGAGGAAAAAACAGCGTAAAAAGGCTGAAATTCCAAAAACGAGAATGCCTTTTATCCTCCAAAAAATCACAACTCCTCACCAGCAAGGGAACAAAACTGGATGGAGAATGAGTCTGATGAATTGACAGAAGTAGGCTTCACAAGGTGAGTGATAACAAACTCCTCTCAGCTAAAGGAGCATGTTCTAACCCAACACAAGGAAGCTAAGAAGCTTCAAAAAAGGTTAGAATTGTTAACTAGAATAACCAGTTTAGAGAAGAATATAAATTACCTGACGGAACTGAAAAACACAGCATGAGAAGTTCATGAAGCATACACAAGTATCAATAGCTGAATCAATCAAGCAGAAAAAAGGATATCAGAGATGAAGATCAACTTAATGAAATAAAGCATGAAGACAAGGTTAGAGAAAAAAGAATGAAAAGGAATTAACAAACCTCCAAGAAATACGGGACTATGTGAAAAGACGAAACTTATGTTTCTTTGGTGTACCTGAAAGTGATGGGAAGAACGGAACCAAGTCGGAAAATTCTTCAGGATATTATCCAGGAGAGCTTCCCCAACCTAGCAAGACAGACCAACATTCAAATTCAGGAAATACAGAGAACACTACAAAGATATTCCTCGAGAAGAGCAACCCCAAGACACATAATCGTCAGATCCACCAAGATTGAAATGAAGGAAAAAATGTTAAGGGCAGCCAGAGAGAAAGGTCGGGTTACCCACACAGGGAAACCCATCAGACTAACAGCAGACCTCTCTGCAGAAACCCTACAAGCCAGAAGAGAGTGGGGGCCAATATTCAACCTTCTTAAAGAAAATAATTTTCAACCCAGAATTTCATATCCAGCGAAACTAAGCTTCATAAGCAAAGGAGAATTAAAATCCTTGATGGACAAGAAAATGCTGAGAGATGTTGTCACCACTAGGCCTGCCTTATAACAGCTTCTGAAGGAAGCACTAAATATGGAAAGGAAAAACTGGTACCAGCCACTGCAAAAATATACCAAATTGGAAAGACCATTGAGACTATGAAGAAACTGCATCAACTAATGGGCAACATTACCAGCTAGCATCATAATGACAGGATCAAATTCACACATAACAGTATTAATCTTAAATGTAAATGGGCTAAATGCCCCAATTAAAAGACACAGACTGGGCCGGGTGTGGCGGTGGCTCACGCCTGTAATCCCAGCACTGTGGGAGGCTGAGGCGGGCGGATCACAAGGTCAGGAGGTCGAGACCATCCTGGCTAACACAGTGAAACCCTGTCTCTACTAAAAATACAAAAAATTAGCCGGGCGTCGTGGCGGGCACCTGTAGTCCCAGCTGCTCGGGAGGCTGAGGCGGGAGAATGGTGTGAACCTGGGAGGTGGAGCTTGCAGTGAGCCAAGATCGTGCCACTGCACTCAAGCCTGGGTGAAAGAGTGAGACTCCTTCTCAAAAAAAAAAACAACAAAAACACACACACACACAGACTAGCACATTAGATAAAGAGTCAAGACCCATCAGTGTGCTGTATTCAGGAGACCTATCTGATGTACAAAGACACACATAGGCTCAAAATAAAAGAACGGAAGAATATTTACCAAACAAATGGAAAGTAAAATAAAAGCAGGGGTTGCAATCCTAGTCTCTGATAAAACAGACTTTAAACCAACAAAGATCAAAAAAGACAACAAAGGGCATTACATAATGGTAAAGGGATCAATGCAACAAGAAGAGCCAACTATCCTAAATATATATGTACCCAATAAAGGCGCACTCAGATTCATAAAGCAAGTTCTTAGAGACCTACAAAGAGACTTAGACTCCCACACAATAATAGTGGGCAACTTTAACACCTCACTATCAATGTTAGATCAATGAGACAGAAAATTAACAAGGATATTCAGGACTTGAACTCAGCCCTGTGACCAATGGGACCAAATAGACATCTACAGAACTCTCCACCCCAAATCAACAGAATATACTTTCTTCTCAGCACCACATCGCACTTACTCTAAAATCGACCACATAATTGGAAGGAAAACACTCCTTAGCAAATGCAAAAAGAATGGAAACCATAACAGTCTCTCAGACCACAGTGCAATCAAATTAGAAGTCAGGATTAAGAAACTCACTCAAAACTGCACAACTACATGGAAACGAAACAACCTGCTCCTGAATGACTCCTGGGAAAATAGCAAAATTAAGGCAGAAATAAATAAGTTGTTTGAAATCAATGAGAACAAAGACACAATGTACCAGAATCTCTGGGACACAGCTAAAGTAATGTTTACAGGGAAATTTATAGCACTAAATGCCCACAGGAGAAAGCAGGAAAGATCTAAAATTGACAC
>NW_012115044.1:1549594-1588822 GCF_000951035.1 Colobus angolensis palliatus
CAGGGGTTGCAATCCTAGTCTCTGATAAAACAGACTTTAAACCAACAAAGATCAAAAGAGACAAAGAAGGCCATTACATAATGGTAAAGGGGTCAATTTAACAAGAAGAGTTAACTATCCTAAATATATATGCACCGAATACAGGAGCACCCAGATTCATAAAGCAAGCCCTTAGAGATCTACAAAGAGACTTAGACTCCCATGCAATAATAATGGGAGACTTTAAAACCCCACTGTCAATATTAGATCAACAAGACAGAGGTTAACAAGGATATTCAGGACTTGAACTCAGCTCCACACCAAGCACACCTAATAGACATCTAAAGAACTCTCCATCCCAAATCAACATAATATACATTTTTCTCACACTTATTCTAAAATTGACCAGATAATTGGAAGTAAAGCACTCTTCAGCAAATGTATAAGAACAGAAATCACAACAAAATGTCTCTCAGACCACAGTGCAATCAAATTAGAACTCAGGATTAAGAAACTCACTCAAAACCACACAACTACACGGAAACTGAACAACCTGCTCCTGAATGACTACTGGGTAAATAACAAAATGAAGGCAGAAACAAAGATGTTCTTCGAAACCAGTGAGAACAAAGACACAACATACCAGAATCTCTGGTACACATTTAAAGCAGTGTGTAGAGAGAAATTTTTTACAACACTAAAGGCTGACAAGAGAAAGCAGAAAAGATCTAGAATTGACACCCTAACATCACAATTAAAAGAACTAGAGAAGCAAGAGCAAACAAATTCAAAAGCTAGCAGAAGAGAAGAAATAACTAAGATCAGAGCAGAACTGAAGGAGACAGACACATGAAAAATCCTTCAAAAAACTGATGAATCTAGGAGCTGATTTTTTGAAAAGATTAACAAAACAGACCACTAGCCAGACTAATCAAGAAGAAAAAAGAATCCAATAGACACAATAAAAAATGATAAAGGGGATATCACCACTGATCCCACAGAAATACAAACTACCATCAGAGAATACTATAAACACCTCTATGCAAATAAACTAGAAAAGCTAGAAGAAATGGATAAATTCCTGGACACATACACTCTTCCAAGACTAAACCAGGAGTAAGTCAAATCCCTGAATAGACCAATAACAAGTTCTGAAATTGAGGCAGTAATTAATAGCCTACTAACCAAAAAAAGCCCAGGACCAGACGGATTCACAGCTGAATTCTACTGGAGATGCAAAGAGGTGCTGGTACCATTCCTTCTGAAACTATTCCAAACCATAGAAAAAGAGGGACTCCTCCCTAACTCATTTTATGAGTCCAGCATCATTCTGATAACAAAACCTGGCAGAGTCACAACAAAAAAAGAGAATTTCAGGCCAATATCCCTGATGAACATCGATGTGAAAAGCCTCAATAAAATACTGGCAAACCAAATCCAGCAGCACAGCAAAAAGCTTATCCACCATGATCAAGTTGGCTTCATACTTGGGATGCAATGCTGGTTTAACATACACAAATCAATAAATGTAATCCATCACATAAACAGTTTAGAACCAATGACAAAAGCCACATGATTATCTCAATAGATGCAAAAAAGGCCTTTGATAAGATTCAACACCCTTTATGCTAAAAACTCTCAATAAACTAGGTATTGATTGAACATATCTCAAAATAGTAAGAGCTATTTATGACAAACCCACAGCCAATACCATACTGAATGGCAAATGCTGGAAGCATTCCCTTTGAAAACCAGCACAAGACAAGGATGCCTTCTCTCACCACTCCTATTCCAACATAGTATTGGAAGTTCTGGCCAGGGCAATCAGACAAGAGAAAGAAATAAAGAATATTCAAATAGGAAAAGAGGAAGTCAAATTGTCTCTGTTTGCAGATGATATGATTGTATATTTAGAGAACTCCAACATTTCAGCTCAAAATCTCCTTAAGCTGATAAGTAACTTCAGCAAAGTCTCAGGATACAAAATCAATGTGCAAAAATCACAAGCATTCCTATACACCAATAATAGACAAACAGAGAGCCAAATCATGAGTGAACTCTCATTCACAATGGCTACAAAGAGAATAAAATACCTAGGAATACAACTTACAAGGGATGTGAAGACCTCTTCAAGGAGAACTACAAACCACTTCTCAAGGAAATAAGAGAGGACACAAACAAATGGAAAAGCATTCCATGCTCATGGATAGGAAGAATCAATATTGTGAAAATGGCCATTCTGCCCAAAGTAATTTATACATTCAATGCTATCCCTATCAAGCTATCATTGATTTTCTTCACAGAATTAGAAAAAAACAACTTTAAATTTCATATAGAACCAAAAAAGAGCCTGTATAGCCAAGACAATCCTAAGGAAAAAGAACAGAACTGGAGGCATCACGCTACCTGACTTCAAACTATACTACAAGGCTACAGTTACCAAAACAGCATGGTACTGGTACCAAAACAGATATATAGACCAATGGAACAGAAAGAGGCCTCCAAAATAATGCCACATATCTACAACCATCTGATCTTTGACAAACCTGATAAAAACAAGAAATGGGGAAAGGATTCTCTATTTAATAAATGGTGTTGGGAAAACTGGCTAGCCATATGCAGAAAACTTAAACTGGACCCCTTCCTTACACCTTATACAAAAATTAACCCGAGATGGATTGAATACCTAAATGTAAGACCTAAAACCATAAAAACCCTATAAGAAAATCAAGGCAATACCATTCAGGACATAGGTATGGGCAAAGACTTCATGACTAAAACACCAAAAGCAATGGCAACAAAAACCCAAAATAGACAAATGGCATCTAATTAAACTAAAGAGCTTCTGCACAGCAAAAGAAACTATCATCAGAGTGAACAGGCAACCTACAGAATGGGAGAAAATTTTTGTAATCTACTCATCTGGCAAAGGGCTAATATCCAGAATCTACAAGGAATTTAAACAAATTTATAAGAAACAAACAACCCCATCAAAAAGTGGATGAAGGATATGAACAGACACTTCTTAAAAGAAGATATTTATGTGGTCAATACACATATGAAAAAAAGCTCATCATCACTGGTCATTAGAGAAATGCAAATCAAAATCACAATGAGATACCATCTCACACCAGTGAGAATGGCTATCATTAAAAAGTCAGGAAACAACAGATGCTGGAGAGGATGTGGAGAAATAGGAACACTTTTACACTGTTGGTGGGAGTGTAAATTAGTTCAACCATTCTGGGAGAGAGCGTGGTGATTCCTCAAGGATCTAGAACCAAAAATACCATTTAACCCAGCAATCCCATTACTGGGTATATACCCAAAGGATCAGAAATCATTCTGTTATAAAGACACATGCACATGTATGTTTACTGCAGCACTATTCACAATGGCAAAGACTTGGAACCAACCCAAATGCCCATCAATGATAGACTGGATAAAGAAAATGTGGCATATATACACCATGGAATACTATGCAGCCATTAAAAAAGGATGAGTTTATTTCCTTTGCAGGGACATGGATGAAGCTGGAAACCATCATTCTCAGTAAACTAACATAGGAACAGGAAACCAAACACAGCATGTTCTCACTCATAAGTGAGAGTTGAACAATAAGAACACATGGACACAGGGAGGGAAATGTCACACACTGGGGCCTTTTGGGGGCTGAGGGGCAAGGGGAGGGATAGCATTAGGAGACATACCTAATGTAGATGGCAGGTTGATATGTGCAGCAAACCACCACAGCACATGTATACCTATATAATAAACCTGCACATTCTGCACACATATCCCAGAACTTAAATTATAATAATAATTTAAAGAAATGACCCTAATGGCTAAACCTATAGAAACTCTAGCTAGGCCTGTGGCTTCTATTCTTTCCTGGGTATAATTACAAAGGCTCAAATTTATTTTAAGTGTTACATTTTTCATTGACATTGAAATTAGACTCTCTTCTCCTCTAATTAGCTGCTTTGATTTCTTTGCCCTAAAAATCATTCTTCAATGTTTTCCACAATTCTTCTACATTTAACTTACTATATAGTATCTGTGGTCCTTTTTCTTTCCCCAGTGTGATATATTTATCATCTATTACTCAAACCTCCTCTTTTGCTTTCTCCCTTTGCACCACCAGCTCTAACATCTTAAATTTTCATTTGACATACTGCTTACCGAAATTATTTCATGTGTGTTCTCATCCATGGAAATTCATTTTTGTGTGACATAAATCCCTACCCTATTCTATTTCACAGTAATAAAACTTTATACTGAATTGCCAGAGAGATAGGTAACCAACCACGCAGTTTAAATTAAGTGCAAGATACACATGTTTGAATATTCTGCTCTCTGTCTAAGATGTGTAGAGACGGGTCCTGTTTGTGTCTGAGCATTCTGTCATCTTATTCAAACTGTTGGAGTTAAATCACCTAAGAACTGTTTTCTCATTTTGATTCAAAAGTAACTTCTGCTATGCAAAAAAGCATAGTTATGAAATAATATGTGCATTAAAAAATCTCATAAATAATGATTAGAGTCGCATTCAGTCTGTGAAAGGAGTAGCTCCATGACTTGAGTACATGCCAATGAGATTAGAACTCATCCGGGGCTGGCATTCTCATTGATTGTTGTCCCTCTGTACCTTCAATGGTTTCCAGTCCTTGTCCAAGTTAACCTTTGCTAGTTGTTGTAGTCATGGTAAATATCCTGTTTATTGGATTTTATTAGCATTTTAAATTTTGACATTTGGAAAAGCACAATCCTCCTTCTTTTTCATCCTGTCATTTTTAATGTATAAGTGTCCAGGCTCCTTCCAATTTTAAGTTTCTCTTTCCTAGCTTTAGAAGATTATAATTTTGGAAAGTCACAATTATTCTGCTAGTTGGTGGCCAGAACATATCGATTGCATATAACAAAATTTTAGTCAGATGCGTCATTCATACATTTTAAGTCTCATAGTTTACTTCTTTCATAATTATTTGACATTTTTGGTGAAATGAGTTTAGTTCTGAATCACGCATTTTGTTATGTTGATTCTCCACTAATTTTGGTGATACAATAGTAATAATGTGAGACATTTGTATAGCAGTGTAAAGTTTTTAAAGTGCCTTCACATACACAGCTCTTATTTGCTTCTCGGTATACCTTACGACATAAGCAATGAGGTGTTATACCCATTTTACAGATAAAGACACACAAGAACAGAGTATTACTTTGGATCACACATGGTAACTCTTTTTTTTTTTTTTTTTTTTTGAGACGGAGTCTTGCTCTGTCGCCCAGGCTGGAGTGCAGTGGCCGGATCTCAGCTCACTACAAGCTCCGCCTCCCGGGTTTACGCCATTCTCCTGCCTCAGCCTCCCCAGTAGCTGGGACTACAGGCGCCCGCTAGCTGGGACTACAGGCGCCCGCCACCTCGCCCGGCTAGTTTTTGTATTTTTTAGTAGAGACGGGGTTTCACCGTGTTCATCAGGATGGTCTCGATCTCCTGACCTCGTGATCCGCCCGTCTCGGCCTCCCAAAGTGCTGGGATTACAGGCTTGAGCCACCGCGCCCGGCCACATGGTAACTCTTGAGGACAGAATGAGCTCCTGTACTAGTGTTCTTTCCATTGCATCATATCATTACTAATGTTTACTTACACCTACATATTTACTGCTTTTCAAATATCCAGATGTCATGCCATCTACTGTACCAGTCTATTATCACTCGTGTCATATTCTGTTTTTATCTCTTTAGTAAGGTTATACTCATCCTTCCAGTTCCCCACTGCCCTCACTAGATTCTGAGCTGCTTGAGAAAAATGATTCATCCATCTTTGTATCTCTAGACCCGAGTAAGATCCCACAACATTTTTGCCAAGTGTCTCTTGTGCTATAAATGTTCATCTTCTCTTAGTTGTAAATTGCTTTCAACCCATGTTTTTTTTTTTTTTCTTTAAACTTTTATTTTAAGTTCAGGGGTATAAGTGCAGGCTTGTTATATAGGTAAACTTGTGTCATGGGGGTTGTACAGATTATTTTATCAATGAAGTTATTAGTTATTTTTCCTGATTCTCTCCCTCTTCCCATCCTCCATGCTCCAAAACGCCCCGGTTTGTATTGTCCCCCTCTATGTGTCCATGTATTTTCATCATTTAGCTCCCACTTATAAGTGAGAACATGCAGTATTTGGTTTTCTGTGGTTTTCTTTGGTTGCTGTGTTAGTTTGCAAAGGATAATATTACTGCTGACCCCACAGAAATACAAACAACCATCAGAGAATATTATCAACACCTCTGTGCACATAAACTAGAAAATTAACCCATAATTTTTAAAGGCATTACTTCCATAAGTAGAAGGGTGGAAAAATAAGGAGAGAGTGATTTATTTGAGAGTATCTGGTTTGTTAGTGAAAGAGGTATGGAACAAACCCTGGGCTCCTCCTACCTAGGCTACATCTGCAACACCAAAGTCCAAGGTACTGGAACCAAACAGACTGGCTCTTGTGGGAGGCTGTGTAAGCAGCATGGACAGTATTCCCATATCCCCAGTGCAGGCTACAATTGCTTAAAAGAACTGTGGCAAACCGGACATTTTGTTCCATTCTAATTTATCTGTGTTCCTGTAGCCATGTCTCCACTTCTAAACGCTAATCACTTCTCTAGGTGAGCTTAAGTACCTAATTATTAAGAGCCCTCCAAATTTCTAGTGTCATCTTCAATATAGTTAGTGTCCTTTCTGTCCCATTTGCCCCCTGTGCTTGGCACTGAATCAGTATAGCAAATATCCCTAATGAAGATCATGGTACAGGGTTAAATTTACAAATTAAGCAATTCCTTTAGTTTTTATGTCAATTCCTTTTATCCTTGTATCCCCACCCTCCATTTGCTTAAAATTCATCCCACTGAGAAGCTAAAAAAAAATGCTACTATGACGATTTAAAGAGAAATACTGAACCTTCTGACTTTTTCCTGAGATTCTTGTTACCTGTAAACTCTTGCATATAGGATCAGATTACCTAGGCTTCCAGGGAACAGTAGGACCATACATTAGCAGATTTAATATTAATCTCTAGAATCCCAGATTTACTTCTTGTCCAGGTTAAATGCCCTTTTGATTATTTTAGCAAAAAAAAATACAAAAAATTGATTACAACCATTAATGGAGGCTTAAAATATTAACTCCAATAGCTTTAACCCAGTATCTATAATTAAATGCAAAAAATCTAAGTTAATGCAATGTTAAGGTTGAGCTTCTAATTGCACAAAAGTCATGAAATTTAAAATTAAGGTTTCTAGCGCTACTCTCTGTCATTTCTACAACATTCCTCCAATGGAATTTTGTAGAATTCCAATGGAATTTCTACAAGATATGTTTCATTTAAATGTGTGTGTGTTGTAGAGTTCCTGGGAAAGAACATAAAGCACAATAGATCAGGATTCAACTTGTGGATGCCTAGTTTTACATAATCAATATTACTGGAAAAGTGTGATTCTTTTTTAAACTATAATGCCCTATTTGAGTGATTACCATATTCCTGTTTACAAATTTGCCCATTTCCTCTATAAATCCTTGAATCTTCACTTCTGATTACACACCAGCCATCCCCTGGAGAAGGAAAGAGCATTTATGAAACAAATGAACCAAACAACCTGTGAACTGTGATAGGACCGACAGACCTTTTCTTCAACATATGACAAAGCACATTCACGTGCGATTAATGCTGAAAGAGTAACTCAGAATATTTCGGTTTATGGGTGCATCTAGCAGAACAAGTAAAGGTGAACAGGGACTGGAATCCTATTAATGCTATTGACTAGCTAAGGAAACTTTCATCAAATTATTAAACCTCTCTGAATCTTATTATCAGAGTAAGAATACCTGCTTGTAGGATTTTTATGAAGAATGAGTGAAGTAATATATGTAACACATGCTCTGTAAAACTTTCTTGGAGTTTATAGTAATAGATCAACTATTACTATTAAAGAATGAATAATCATAATTTAATGATCATCTGGATATCTACAGGTATTTTGGAAATATGAAACAATGATAATTTAAAATTCACTTTATTGAAAGATACCTAGAATTACTTTTTTCACAATAGTTTCCTTAAGGTAGGTATTTGTTTATAGTCTACTATGGAATGACCAGATAACATTTAATACATGATGCACTGAGCTGCATCAGCTAACTCTGAAGGCAGGTGAGTTAAATGAATTCTTGGATATTGGGCTGCCATGCCCAATATTTTCTTCAAATTTTATGAAACATTTGTGTCTAAATAGAAAATGTGCTTGAGAAATTCTAGCCCAACATACAATTTAAAGAGAAAGTTATAAATCATAAATATAAAAGCTTAGAGCTAAAGTGCCACCTCAACCATAACTATAATAAAAACTCCTAAGTGCATTCTGGCAGGAATAAATAAAAAATGGCAAAGCCTGTTGTGGACGGTGCAGAGCCCCGGAAGGTAACCAAGTGAGTAAACAGCTAAGGCAGGATTATCCTCATTTGGGAGGAATCCATTCCAGACAGGAATTAAAGAGGAGGGGCTGGGGAAGGGAGAATGGAGGTTGTGGGAGAAAGTGTTTTTGCATTTGAAAGCAGCTAAGTTACCTTGTGGAATGAAAAGGAAATTTGTTTTTTCCTCTCAACAGTAATCTTATTTGAGGTCTAGCAGACTGGTACACAAAAGATACATGTGTTCTACCTACTTGGTTTTTCTCCTCTGGCAGTGAGGTACACAAGAAGGGTTCAGGTGAATCAGAGCCATTCAGAATAACATAGCCAAATTCCTTTCCAAAGGTTTAAATACCTATTCTTTAATAGCTTTCTTCGATAACTTATTGAACTGTTCCTGGCACATTCACAACCAAAATTTGTTCCCGGGAGTACTACAATACAATGCAGCACATGGGTTTAAATGAAAGCTGGAAAGATCTATACTGAAACTATGAATCACAATTACTGAAAGCAAAAAAATCTCATACACATATAATATCCAGAAAAACATACAGTTATCCCTTGGTATCCGTGAGGGATTGGTTCCAGGATCCCACTGCAGATACTAAGACTTGCAGATGCTCAAGTCCCTCTTATAAAGTGGCACAGTATTTACATATAACCTATGCACATCCTTCCCTTATACTTCTCGCCATCTTTAGGTTACCTATAATATCTAATACAATAAACGCTAGGTAAATAGTTGTTATAGGGTACTTTTAATTTGTCTTTTTTTGGTGTATTGTTACTTTTTATTGTTTTTTTTTCCAAATATTTTTGATGTGTGGTTGATTAGATCTACAAATGTAGAACCCATAGATACTGAGGGCTGACTGTATAATAATTTCCGAGTCCTTTTGTCTCTCCCTATGTTAAATCAATGGTGTAGATGAGATTTCTCTGAACAGAGGGGAGAAGCTGGACCAATAAGCTGCGTTATCACTTAGAGTTATCAGGACTATATCAACTGATTCAAGCCTTAGCCCCCATCTCTGACTTCCTGTGATATGCACCAAGTTGCCTTTCTTCCTGGTACTTCTGTTTCTTAACAACAACTAGTAAATTGACTATAAAACCCTTGGCTAATATAAACTCTATTGGAAAATGGGCTGCTTCCAGCATGAGCCAAGGACTCTAGCTTTCTATACTCAAAGACTTATATTTCTCAAGTTTCTTAACGACACTAGCATATATTTATTACAATACAGTTTATACTTTTAAAATCAAGCAAAAAGTTAAGATTTTAAAGGTCATAAAAATGAAGAAGGCATTGGCTATTTTCTGAGTAGTGAAAAAGTTCTCTTTTATAATAGCTTAACTCAAGAACTTTCGAAGTCTTTTTCTTCAAAGATTTTTCAAACTAAAATTACCTTTGAGAGTAAGCATGAAAAAATCTCAGGAAGTAGGTAAGTATTGTTAATTTAAATGCCTCCCTTTTCACTCCAGGAAACATTAAACCAAATGACAAAGTACAGATGATTTATTCCACAACTATTCATTGAGCACCTACTATTCTCTGGCATTGTGGTAGGCAGCGAACAACTCTGCTTTAATATTGAGAACAACATTCTTATCTCCTGTAACCCTTAAGGAAAGACTAGCTGTAGTTAGACTTACTGGATTTGGTCATAAAGATAAATTAAATATAAAGCAGTAACCATTTCAGTTCAATTGTATTACAGAAATTTTGAAACAATAGCTTATTTAAATCATTTAAGTATTTGTTTACAAATTTTTACCTTCTTCCTAAAATGCCAAGAATTGCCAACCATGAAATTATGAAAAGAAATCAATAAAAAATACAATGATTTGAAGAACAAATCTATTTAGTATAAAAAGGCACATAACCTAACACCAATAAAATTACCTGTAATACTCTTAAAAAGTAGATTTCTTTTTTTCTTTTTTTGAGAGAGGGTCTCACTCTGTTGCCCAGGCTGGAGTGCAGTGGCATCATCTGGGGTCACTGCAGCCTCTGCTTCCTGAGCCCAAGCGATCATCCTACGTTAGCCTCCCGAGTAGCTGCAGCTACAGGCATATGCCACCACTCCTGCCTAATTTTTGTATTTTTTTGTGGAGATGGGATTTTGCCATGTTAACCAGGGTGGTCTCAAACTCCTGAGCTCAAGCAATCCACCTGCCTTGGCCTCCCGAAGTGCTGGAATTACAGGTGTGCACCACAACAAATGGTCCAAAAACTAGGTATTCAAATGTGTGGGGGTATCTCTCAGCTATGTCAAAAATCCTATGAGTCATTCATTCAGTCTGTATTTAATACCAAAACATGGAAGATAGTATCTCTAGGAACTGATTTTAATCCAACAATAAATCTAGAAGAATGAGTACCTATTTCATGTGGTTATCATGAAAAAACTCTGTCAGAAAACTAAAATGAAATGGCTCATGAAGTTGATGTATATATGAAAATGTAAGAATTCTGCTCACACCTCTTCTTTCTTCCTGGGTGTATTATCCATGAGCATCATCTCTGTATACGAAGGAGGGAAAACATGCTTTGGATATATATGCTTCTGGGTAGTCTAATCAAAAAGGAATATGAACTCTTTTATCTCTGAATGCTTCTAAACACCACAGAAGAATAATTTATGGAGTTCTGTATATGACTAAAAGAGCTGCAGTACTTTTAGAGTATTCATTCTTTCTTTTTTCCTTCTTCAGGGTGATCTGGAAATTACCTTTCCCAGGACTTTCTGTCTCTCATATAAATTACCATCTGTCTAGCACTTTTTAGGTTGCAAAATGCTTTCACATGTATTGTGTAATTTAGTTAAAAGGCAGCAGGGTGCGAGGATCAAGAACACTGGTTTGACACCAGAGGTATCAGTGTTTACCAAAGCTACTTACTAGTGGTACAATGTTGTGTGAGCCACCTGATCACTTTAAGCAACAACTTTCTCATTTGTAAATTAGGGATAACAATATCCACCTTGCAATAAGGTAGAGATTAGCAATAGGGTAGTTAAGGTGTTATTATGATTAATAACCCATAGTAGGGACACCAAGGACTTCTCAATAGTCTGTTTCTCTTCATAAGGCTGAAGGAGGGGCTCTTCACAGTTACTTATGAGTACATATTACAAGCTTCTAGTTAAAGTAATGGCCTCTTCAAATCTTAGATCTGAACCATCTTCATAAAACAGTTCTTTAATTCATGGCCAAAAACAGCCTTTCCATATACTCTCAGAGACATAGTTCTTTTGGAGCAAGACATAAAGTTTAATTCTAAGTCTTTTTTTAACCCTGAAACTATTTTCCCTGAAGCAATCCATGTGCTGCCATCAGATTTTATTAGGTGGGCTAAAATAGAGTCAGAAGGAAATTTCTTTACATAATAGCTGTCCCTACAGACACTTGAGACAGTCAGTTTAAAAATTCTTTTTAATGAAGAATTCTGGAGATCCATAAGTACAGGAAAAAATTTGATGGCCTTTCTCCCTTACTGATTCATAGATAATTCTCAAACACTGGGCTGGCACAACTAGAGTAAATCGGTACATCTTACACAGTGGAAACTGGTGGGTGTAGATGTTTTTGGAGCCAGTCAGTCTCTGGCAGCGGATTGAGTCACACTTGTGCTTTGTTGCCCATTTACATCTTCAGAAAGCAGCCTGGGTGGGCATGCTTATCAAATGTGTTCATTTAAGGATAAACCCATTTGAATATTATAACAACATTTGGCAAACTTCCTGTACCGAATGGTGGACCTGGCCCGCTGCCTCTGAAAACTATTGCCTGGCCAGGCAACATAGGTCCTTTGACTTTCTTTACATGGTAGAATACATCTGAGACCTTCCAATTGAACATGCAGGAGGAGGCCTGAGTGCTTTACCTGTTCTTCAAGCATTCTGAAGCTCCTAGTCTGGACTAGTGGGTTATGGATATATGGATATGCAATGAGTCCTTCCTTTTGCAACATACACCTGGTTTTTTTTTAATCCAGACTGGAGAATTCAAATGCCTTGTTAATATCTAGTGGTCACCTATGGCATGAAGAAGTCAGCAAACATTTACTGAAAAAGTTGTATGTGGAGAATTCTGTATCATAATTAAGGAGATGCCCTCCACTCCCTGAAGATGTTTATAATTCTTGCTGGGAATAAGGGAAAAACAAAACCTATACAGGCAAAACTGCACAGTACTTATAGACCAACACAAAAATATGTACACACAGTGTACAAAGACTTAAGCATAACAAATAGGGTTAAAAAAGAATTTGGAAGAAAGTAATGGATATATATTTTCCAAGGTGAGAGAGACAAATACCATAGAGTGGAGAAAGCATAAACAGAGGCATGGCAATGGTAAGTGGAAAGCCCACCGACTTGGCTAACATAGAGAAAGCAGAGCCGTAGAGTGGGGGGTAACTACCGAGGCATGGGGAACCAGTTCGTAAAGATTACCAATGCTAAGCCAAAGCTCTTGTTCATTCCATTCCGGGAAAACAGAAGTTGATGGAGACCTTGGAGCTGGGAAAGAAGAGGAGGCCAAGAAGGATAACCAACAGTAGAGTGGCTTTACAGCCAGATGAGGAATTTGGATTCCAGTCTTCAGGTAGAAAAGCAGCAGTATAAAATCCAAGGCCAAGAAATGAGACATAGAAAATTATGTGTGGGAGCAGGTATCCTAGATGCTTAAAAAAATTGCTTTGTGAAGATAGTCTGAAGGAAGGGTGGCCTATTCCAGTGGTTCAGGAAGGAGATAAGGGGCCACTTGGTTCACTGTGAGCCCTTGAAAATAAATAAAAGAAAGGGGCCAAATGAAGAGACATTATTGCGTGAGAACTGGCAGAGTTTAGTGACTGACTGACTGACTGGTAATGAAGGGGAAAAGAAGAAAAGATTTAAAAATGATCCTAGTGCTGGGGCCTCAGGAAAGGGTCCCATAGACAGTAACTGAAAAAGAAAACTGGTCGGTTGTAGAGCATCCAAATGATTAGGGGTTGTATGCATGTGAATGCATGTGCGTTACTACAGGCACACAGATTTAGGGGTAATACCTCCTTTGCCCTAATGTTACATAACAGCTTACAATTTTCTTTCAACTGAAATCTTTATTTCAAGTATTTATTAAGTGCCTACTAGGTATAAAGTTTACAATAAGACTATGTGCAAGGTTTACAATAACGAAACATAAAGAAGTTCTATTACTGAACAGAAACTAGTTTAAACTTTACTGCAACATTTTATTTAAAGAGCGTATTTTCATTTTTATATTAATTTTCTATTATTTGTAATTCTTAGGCCACTGACATAACAGTGCTTTCATTAGTGCTAGATATGCCACCTTGACACAATTTAAAAATCAATTATTTTTCTTAGTGTACTTGGATATCTTCTTTTTCCTAAACAGTGGTTATTCATTTGGATGAAGCCAGTGAATAAGATGGCTTTTGGTTTAAATTTCTACTCAGATCAGTCCGGATAGAAGGCCACGTGGTTCTCTGAAAGGGACACATGTGCATCTGCATATTCTCTGCCTCACTCAGATTAGCCTTAATGGCTATGGTATCAGAACTGCAAATAGTTATATTGTGGATTCTTTCTTGTTTGTCAGTGAGAGGAGAAAGGAAAAGTCACACTTATTTTGAACAAAGCACCATGTAGACATCCAGCTGAAGTGGGCTCTGTTCATCCTCAATTCAGGTGTGATGAAAACCTGCAGGGAGTTGACCTTCAGTACTGACCTTTTATATTATCTCATTTCTCTCATGTAACTTCTGTCTAAGGATCTCAAGAGACCTAAGAGATCAATTAGTCTCAGAATTAAGTTCATCTACAGGTGTGCCAAAAGGATATCAAGTTTTAAAAACATGACTGTACTATTTCTTTTGTTTGTTTTTCTTTTTCTTTTTTTTTTTTTTTTGAGACAGAGTCTCACTGTGTCGCCCAGGCTGGAATGCGGTGGCATGATCTCAGCTCACTGCAACCTCTGCCTCCTGGGTTCAAGTGATTCCTATGCCTCAGTTTCCCAAGTAGCTGTGATTACAGGTGTGCATCACCATGTCCAGCTAATTTTTGTATTTTTATAGAGATGGGGTTTCACCATATTGGCCAGGCTGGTCTCAAATGCCTGGCTTCAAGTGATTCGCCTGCCTTGGCTTCCTAAAGTGCTGGGATTATATGTGTGAGCCAGTACACTTGGCCTATGACTGGACTATTTCTTAACATTAATATAAAGCAAAGGTTGCATAAACAGTGGATGTAGGAAGTTCATTCCTTCATAATTATTAAGAACTGAAAACCTACATTGAAGAAAACTAGTCATGAATAAGAAAATAACTTCTTCACAGTGGTTAAAGAAAAAAGGTACTGAAAAAAGTAAACAAACATATGAAAGCCTCTTAATATATTAAGGTATTACTATATTTATTTCTGACCTTTGGCTACTGAGAAAATGTGAAAGATGACAATTCTATAGCTATTCTATATAACGCCAGATGCTCTTCTTATTCCAGGAAACAAAATCCTTTTATGACATTTCACTAAATATGTAATCAAGGAGTATTTTATGTGCTCATTTCAGACAGTCTCATTCACCTGTCCTTATAACTTTAAATGAGTTATTAAGCAGGCCACCTTGCATATTATTTATGATAAAATACTTTCTTTAAGATGGATTCAGTGTTAATTTTGCACTATATAACTTAGTAGAGTGGGATAATTACATATAACACTTCTTCTATCAGCCCTGTGTTTCTATGTTCTTTACTAAGAGATTATCAAAGTAATAGCAAAACCCTGTTAAATGTTTAATGTATATCTTCACTGCTAATTTTTTTTCAGCATGATAATAATACTGGTACCACAGTGACTCTTCATATCTTGAATCTATGCAGTACAGTTCATTCTCTACTAGCATCATTTTCTTTCTGTAAACAGAAATTTGGCTTTAACACAGCAGTTTCCACCAAACTATACAAGTGCTAATGATGTCCAGTTTAGGACATAAACAGTTTACTACTCTCCTTCTTTGAACCTCTCTCTTTTTTCATTTCTCTAATCATCACACTAAGAATTTTTTTCTAGAAAGGTATGGGCAGAGTTGATTTCACAATGGGTTACAAGTTGCCTTTTTTTTTTTTTTTAAACTGATGGTGTTAAGAGACGTTTGGTGACTCTATCAGTTAAGAGGTATACCTTGTACCTGACATTCTTCTTGCTTGAGCAACGGTCCCCAACTAACTCATTTTTAATATTTTGCTTTTCTGTTTCCTCAATTTTCCTTCCATAAAATATTTTTTCTACTTCTATATAACTTTTTTTTTCTTTTTTTGAGACGGAGTCTCACTCTGTCACCCAGGCTGGAGTGCAGTGGTGCGATCTCGGCTCACTGCAAGCTCCACCTCTCAGGTTCACACCATTCTCCTGCCTCAGCTTCCCAGGTAGCTGGGACTACAGGTGCCCGCCACCATGCCCAGCTAATTTTTTTGCTTTTTTAGTAGAGACAGGGTTTCACCGTGTTAGCCAGCATGGTCTCGATCTCCTGACCTTGTGATCCACCTGCCGTGGCCCCCCAAAGTGCTGGAATTACAGGCGTGAGCCACCATGCCCAGTCTATAACTTCTTTATTTTTTCTTCCCTTATCAAATTCCATCTCATTTTTCTTATGCAATTAAAATATGTCCTCAGTACATTTTGGGTCAGCAGTCCATCATATTTACATCACTTTTTCCATAGTTCGGTTGATGATGTGCATAGAGTACATACACTAGCCAAACTGATCCACATTCACTGCAGATAGGCTGAAGTCCAAATTGCAAGCTGATTTGTCAACAGCTTTGAGTAAGCCTGATGCCAGACAATATTTTAATTCTTCAGTGATATTTCCTCTTTACTTATGAAGGAAGCCTTGAAAATGCAAGTTAATAAGTGCATTGTTTTAATTCTGTAAATAATGCTTTTTGGGGGTTGTCTTTAAAGATTCTCATTTATTTTTTATAAAGAAAGTTATAATTTCTTATTTTCTGGTTCCATTCTTGATCTCTTTATTTTCTTTCAGCTTGTGGATTTGCTCTACTTTTAAAAACTCATAACTTATGAGTTATTTTACACATCCCAAGATACAGTTTGTTTGTTTTTTGAGACAGAGTCTTACTCTGTCACCCATACTGGAGTGCAGTGGTACGATCTCTGCTCAGTGCAACCTTTTCCTCCTGGGTTCAAGCGATTCTTGTGCCTCAGCCTCCTGGGTAGCTGTGATTACAGGTATGCACCACCATGCCCATCTAATTTTTGTATTTTCAGTGGAGATGGGGTTTTGCCATGTTGGCCAGGCTGGTCTTGAACTCCTGGCCACATGGAATCGGCCCAGCTCAGCCTCCCAAAGTGCTAGAATTATACACTACAACTGGCCAAAATAAATTTTTTTAAAGAGGATACTGAGCATCTGAAACAAGGGGGTTTGTAGACTCACAACAATTAAAAATTATTTCAATTGTCTTTCTCATTTTGAATATAGTGATGCATTTATCAGTCTATCATTCTGTAAGTAGTATTAAAAATTCTGGAAAAAAATTCCTGTTCACAATAAAAGAGATTCAATTTATATAATGATATTTACTGTGTACCTACTGGGTCCTGTCCTAAGACGCAGTATTAAAGTTCTTCCACTTAAACAGTTCACACCTAGCAGAGGGATTAGACAAATTTATAGGCAATTATGCAAATTAAGTAATAAGCTTTATAAAAGAAGTACACAAAAGTTTATTGTGGGTGGGTGGTATATAGGAGAAGTCAATGATTTTCCTTGCATGGGAGAGGTAAAGAGAAGTAAGCAAGAAGGGCCTCATAAAGGTAGAGGCAGTTGGGATGAGCCTTTGAGGACAGATAATATTTGACATATGGAAATGAAGATAGAGATATACATAAACAACAAACTGAAGAAAAGAATGATAGATTGGAAGTGGGCTATTCAGGAAAAAAATGCTTGGATAATATTTCAGCTTCTATTCTTATAAATTAGTCTTGGCAAAGTTGCCACTTATCATATGCTCAATATGAAGTATTTTCCTTGCCTATAAGAAACATTACTTTTGAAGTCAGAAAGGATGTGAGTAGAGGTGAAACAGAGAGTAGATGTGTCCCAATTGTGCCCCAGATGTTTTTGTAAACTTCTCGGTATGGTTTCCAAAGAAATAAAGCTCACAGAACTTTTACTAAGAACACTTACATGTCTATAAATAAATGGAAACTCATCTTCAGCGAAAAATATAGTGGCGGCTGACGTCTATAATCCCAGCACTCTGGGAAGCCAATGTGGGAGGATCACTTGAGGCCAGGAGTGTGAGATCAGCCTGGACAGCATAGTAAGACTCCTTCTCTACAAAATATTATTTAAAAAAATTATTTGGGCATGGTGGCTTATGTCTGTTGTCCCAGCTACTCAGGGGGTGAGGTGGGAGGATCATTTAAGCCCAGAAGGTGGAGGCTGCAGTGAGCCATGATTTGTCGCTGTACTCTAGCCTGGGTGACGGAGTGAGACCCTGTCTCTAAACAAAACCAAACAAAACTTGGAAATTCTAGATATCCAGTTATTTTCTTCACTATCACATAGCTTAACTGTATTTCCTTATTATTTTGTCTCTAGCTGAAGTTCTCTGGAATGGTCATGAAGGGAGAAGACATCAAAGATTAGGAAATGTACCCCAAAAAGATCACAAAATCAAGGAGAGTGACACCTTTTTGAGCTTTTTACTTGACTCTTCCTGGGTTTTTTTTTTTTTACTTCCCTTTGTCATTCACTAATCAGTTCTCCTTTAGAACCATTAAAATAATAGAAAAGTTACAGAAACTTGGTAAAATGTTTCTCTGGCCTATTTCCAAACCACCCAAAATTAATGGGAAATGGTTAAAGTCAAAAAAGCTTTTTCTCTGACATGGATTTCTAAACAATATAATTATGGTTCACTCCATGGTTATGAGCTTTGGGAGCTCCCACAAAAAAGTCTTTGCTGCAGATGTGGCCACTGGCTGCTATACCAGGCAATTTGATTCATGTTTGTTGTTGTTAAAAAAATACATAAAACTCTCTTATGTTGGATTAAGAGGCTTTTAAGAGGAAGCTAGACACAAAGGCCAGGTCTCTCTCTATTTGCTCATTCATGACAAAGGTAGAAGCTTCAAATTTGTGATACATGTGAAGAATGTGTCTGTTACTTTGTGTTACATTTTTGCCTTCAGAATTAGTGTTTTCAATCATTCTATTTTATATAAAAGCACAAAAAATAAGTCCAAGCTAAACTAGTGATGCTGGGTCACTCCAAGAAGTATCCTCAATATAGCTTCACAAATTTACCCTTTTCTCTCCAAATCCACATTTATTTCTTGAGACAGTTATATGATGTTTTACCAAGAAAGCAACTGGGAGCAATGCTTTATGTTTAACTGGGCTTTTAGATTTGAGAAGCAATCCAATCCAAGACTTCCACAGCAATTGGATATTAGTGACATATAAGGACCTTAAGAACTCCACCATTTTATACTCTATATAAATGTATGATGTGGTACATAAAGTATTAATCAATACTTCATGAGCATAGTAGCTCTGTTTATACCAATTTCTAGCAATGTATATTAAGCAATTTTGTAGAAAAAATATAATAATTGAAAGTATAATTTAGCTTCCACTCCCCAAACACTTAGCCTCTTCATACCATCCTCCTCCAAGCATTTCTTTGGTCCTTGGAAAATCAGTGAAAAATCTGAAACACTGGAATTTTGTGTTTGATTATATGTACTTTTACTACAAGTATACTGGGCTTTCCTTTTCTGATGCTATAGAGATGAACTATAGCTTTCCTAACTCAATCTTATTATTAGCCAGGTCCAGTTTATATTAGTTAAAATGAACATCATAAATTTACAGTATAACTTACCTGGTACATTCCTTCTATTGTAGTTTGAAAATGTGCCATCCAGGACTGAAATGACTCAAACATAATCAGATTTTATTTCTAGAGAAGTAAAGTCTACACTTCTATAATTCTGTGAACCCATCAGCAATTAACTTTGTCCCGGTAGAATTAATATAGTGTTCAAGTTCAGGATTGAGTAGATGAGAAGAGGAAGGAACAATGAAACTCATTCACTCCCATGCTAGGTTCTGCAGAATAGCTTCCATATTCCCATAATGTGATATTTATCTTCCTTATTATAGCACATTTAAAATCAGTAACCTAAAAATCTCCTACATAAAGGTTTGCCTCTTTCCCCTGAAAAATGTACAGATGAGCTTGTGATAAAGAGATGATGTCTCCTGCCAAACTGTAATATCAGATAGACCAGTTACCAGGCAAAGTATTGAAGAAGCAGTCAAAACTTCATATACCTATCTATCCTTGTCAGCCTCACGTATTCATGGATAGGGTCACAGCTTGTCCCTTTATCCTTTTTGGTTAGAAAGTCTTTCCAGATGAAGTCATCATTTTCATTACTCTGTTTCTTCCTCTCTCACTAGAGTGTCTTTCTAAAGGCAACCAAGGACCACTTCAGTGAAATATTGAAGGCAGGGGAGGCCTGAAAAATGATTAAAAGAAACAAAGCTTTCCCATAGCATGTGTCCTTTTCTTTGTAAGGAGATGAGGTAATATATAATCTTCCCATGTTACTACCACAAGGGCAATCTGTGGGAGGGAGAGATGGATTTCTGGGAGTGAAATCCAACTGCATAGCAAGGGCTATTTTCAGAAGGGCTCATCTTCAATATCCTCATTTCAGAATTGGTCTCTTTGCTCAGAGCAATACCTTGGGCAACACTGAGAACTCCTATCTCTAAGGTAAGAACAAAAGTTATTTCCTCATTGATGGAATGTCTGATGAAGAAAAAAGGAGACAAAAAACAATAAATTATTCTCATAAAAGCTGATGCATATGAATAGATGTCAAATCCTTCTACTATTTCTCACGTGGCCTGTACACAAGACTTCTATCTGATCTTTGGCTCTGCAGTTTCTACCACTAGATGACCCACATGTGTAATCTGGATAGGCAGCTAGTTTGCTTACATATAAATTAAATAGCCTCAAGTTTCAGCAGACCTCTGTATCTTTTTAATATCCCCCAAACTGCTTCAAGTAGGAACAGTTACAAAGAACCTTACCAAAGGACATGGAATTCACACTTGCCAAAGAAATCACTGCACGTGTAAATTAGAAGCTAATCATCACTTCCTCTCTGGTTACAGTGGCAGCTTTGCCTTATAGTTTATGTTGAAATATACATTTTTATGAAATATTTCTCACTGTAGTCAGCATCAATTTAGGAGTATCAAATACTGATTCCCAGTTCCAGCACATCAGAAAACTAGAGACAGAAGTGCAGACAAAGGGAATTGACAAAGGCCTGGACTTTTCTTATACTTGAAGATGCTAATTGTATTTGCAAATTTCTGGTTAAAAACCTGACTATTATCAGATCTGCCACTGCAAGGCTATTCCTCAATTTCTTCATCATATATTTTTCTCTAAAGTCTCTCAGAGAGGTAAAGGGCTTCTAGAGATGAAAATGAACTTGACAATCATGTTGCAACTCAAACTGATCTTGATTCTTTTCGTCACTTTTTAATTCATTGCAGATGGTGTAAATGGGATGTTTACTGGCTGGCAGGTAATGAGTCTTGTAGATAATAGTGATGGACAGAATCTCACGCCTGTTGACATCCCAGCATCTCAGCAGCTATATATGGTTATCATCCATTGCTTTGAAGCACATATAATATTGTGACAGGATGCACAATATTTCCCCCATAGAAACGACGGTTGGTACACCTGAATCTCACTAGTTCACATATGATTTGTCCTGATTCCATCCTCACTGTCCACATGAGTAGACATTCTAAGATGTGATCTAATGGAAAATGTAATCTGTTTAAACATCCAAACACTCCTCTTCCAAGGTACCACCATTTATCACAACTGTCAGTGCCTCTGTGGAAGAGTAATGACCCTCAGGCATGGGATAATGCTCCATAGGGGCCTTATGAATGCCACTGCCAAGTATAGAAATTGATCGGTTTTCAGTGGGGATGGTATGTGCATCATGAAAGACCTGCTCTTACTCACTAAATTACAAGTGGCTGTTTACCCCTTATACAACAAAATCTAGGTTAGGAAGTCAGAGACCCTGCTGTCTTTAATTGACCCAAACATGTGAGTACTGCATTTGGACCTGCCTTTGAAATGGACTTAAGCAGCTTGAAACTGGAAATTGGATCAGAGTCATTCAAACATACATTGGGAGATAACATAGGTATTGTTACCTTCCACTTTTTTGCCTTTCAAAAAATCCTCTCTATCAGTGAAGATAACAACATCCCACCATCCACCATTAGTGATTAAAAACTAAACAGAGTAAGCATGCCAGTGAAAAGTTAACTATTTGTTTCCTTCTTATAAGCTTCCCTTCATCCAGAAGAAAATCTGGATCTGGATCTGTTCATATATTGTTTCTACAAAGCAGAACAAAGATGGACAGTTATGTGGTATGAATTCATGATTTTCAAGTACCTCCCAATGGGCCTATTTCCTCATTGATGATTTCCTTGAAGTCCTCCCTACCTTCCCAATCTCATCTACATTTTCTATCAAATTGCCTTAGAAAATGGGATCACTTGCACTCTACAAATTGTTTATATCTCAGTAAATGCTCTATCACTATGAAAGTTTCATCTAAAACATATCTATTCCTCAGTGCTCAGACATCCTGAAGATACCCTTCAGGATGTAGCATCCATATGAAGTCACAAAATACCAGCTGATCTTTCTGTGGAAATTGTTTTCCAACCTGTATGAATTGAATGGCTCAATTAAATAAATGAAGAAAATAAAATCTTTTACTCACAGTGATTCATTCCATATTAAGAAAATATACTAAGTAATGAATGGCTCCTATGAAATCATAACAGTTATGAGCATCTTTTCTACTTGAGAGATCTCTGTTCCCCCAGCAGTTGAGTTATGCCCAACTTAACTATACTTTTGATATTCACAATATTTTGATTATTTGTATCTCCGAAGATGGGACTTAGACACTTTCCTGAGAAGAGGAACTTACAATTAGATACACCCTAATAATTAATAAAATTAATGAGATAATGAAATTGGAAGCTCTCAGTAGACTGCTGAGGATGAAGGAATGTTCTAGAAGACAATAAAAAAGATCAGATTGTGAACTGAGCAAAATGACCTTTGATGTGAAGTGTCAGCTAGAAATGTCAACCCAATTCAAGACTGCATACAAAGGGACATAGTGTCTTTGAGCTGAGAGGTATTAAGTTACCTGATTATCTTCTCTGGAAGAATGCATTATGGTTTAGACACTTTTATTACCTGAATGATGTAGACAAATTAGGGAAGATTAACAACCAGTTTTATTAGGAAGTAGCAGATGAGCTGGTGTGAATGGTACTGGTTGTTATGAGTTCTGTATTCTCTTTTCAGCTTTGATATGCTCTCATGTGGGGATAGTCATCCTTGAAATTTAGATAGGATAATTTATATTCTTTTCTCCAGAGAAAAGACACTTTGGGAATGAAAGGGAGGGGAAGTGTTTAAAACAGCACAAGGACCTGGGGTAACAGAAGGGTCAGAAATTCTATTATAGAATTTTTCAACTCCAATTTAAAAAAATACAATCAACAATAACCAGTTGTTAAACCTTTATTTGAATAAACTCAGTACATTTAGTATTTGCAGTATGTTTTTCATATATAGTACCTAATTGTTTTTGGTACACAGAATAAGGCTATTGGTACACAGAATAATGATACTGTATTATTATGTTCATGTTTCCCTGGAAATATAATTTGCAAGGTCATTCTAGGAACTCTGATTATGAAATTCAACATCACTTTAAGTCAGTTACCCTGAACTCTAATGCAGTTTCTTGTCTCTTCATACTTACCCTGGAGCTATAACCTATAGTCTTATAGAAATGCCCTTTTGGAAAAGGCTCCCACTCCTTGCCTTCTGAGTGACTGTCTAAATATATTTTCATCTGTAATTGCATACTACACCAAATTTGCATTATATATGAATGCCATTGAGAAATGATTAAGATAATTGTTTAGTTTATTAGTGAAAATAAGTGGTACACAAGCTAAAATAAATTATTATTTTTACACATGGCATTATTCCTAGTTGTATTTATTATGATTTACCATTTACTAAAGTATTTCAATTGGTTGACAAGGAATAATAGCACTAAACTTCCTTCAAGCAATACTGGTGACTCACTACAGCCCTAATATTAATACATTCCCTCAGACTTAATCTTTTAATTCTATTGGGAAACACGTATAAACACAACAGAATTTTTTCCTTTTCTGATGTTCATTCAAATTACATTACCTATTTCCACCATTCAGTGTAGTAATTTCTGGGAACTACCTTGAGGGGTGGATGGTAGTAAAGAAGGAGGACATTTAAACCTATATTAAAAAGGGACAGAAGAAGAGTTTAGGTCACCTGTGATCTTAGGCAGCTTTCAGGAAACAGAGGAAGCACACTCGTGATGAACCTTAGTAAAACTGGCCCAATAATTCCCTTACCTATTAAGGGATCTTAATAATCTTACCTATTAAGATTCCTGGTTGCTAAGGGCTTTATCAGTTACTTCAACAATCCTCCCTCCCCGCTAATAACAGTACCTCATTTGCGAACAATACTGGACTGTACTCACAATTCCTTTTCCCCTTCCTTTCAGAAAGAACACTTTTAGGCCCCTAAATAGTCCTACAAATGGCCAAAGACATAGGACATGCTATACCTCATGAATCAGTTTCTGTCCTCTTGGCTGTTCAACAAAAGACATTTCAAATTCTCCATGAGGCAATGTATTACACTGCCATGAGATTACTTTCTGTCTTCAGCTTTGGACATTTCTTAACTATTAACTGGGATTACTTCATTTTTGCTCCTCTACAACCCATTCTCTATACAGAAACTATAGTGATTTCTTTCAATGTGACATTAGATTCTACTATGTAAATCACCAGTGGCTGCTTACTGTAACTAGAACAAAATTCAAACTTCTCACTCTGCAGTCTATATAGTCTGGTTCCTGATTGCTTGTCTAAACACATCGCCAATATACTTTTCCTAATTCACTGACCTGTCATAATTCACAAGCCTAGCTCACTTGAGCCTCAAGGCCTTTGAAGCTGCTATTCCAATTTGCCTGAAATGATTTTCCTTCACATCTTCATATGGCTAGTTTCTAACATCATTCAGGTCTCAACCAAATGCCATCTCCTTACATGCCATCTGTATGAGGTTTTACTCTTATTTTCTTCATTTCATTCTTCATTGTGTGTTAGTAAGTTTACATATTTATTAACTATCTCCCCTAACTAGAATGTTCCGGAAGGAAGGAGGGCTTAATGAGTTCTGATCACTACTATATTTCCAGTGTCTAGAATAGTAGGTGCTCAACAAATACTTGCTGAATGAATGAATAAATTAATGACCAAACGGTAAATAAATAGTAAACAAGGCCAATATCAATGCTCTTTATTACAGTAGTTATTTAAATGTACCTCAAAATGCTGTAAAAATAAATATGTGCTTTCCCTGCACATTAGGATTAAAAGTACTCATTTTACTAATTAAAAGCTAGGACCTCAATTTACATTAATGACTGGTCCAAGATCATATGGTAAATATGTATTGCATAATTCTGGTCTCAAATCTTGTCAGCCCAGTCAGTCCTGCAGTGATTTTCTTAGAACACAATTGTGAATCAGGGATAATTAATCTGAGGTCCCCCGATAGGCTTGAGGGGGTTTGTGAATCCTTTGAAAAGGTATTGCATGTTCTTTTGGGAAGAGGATCCATAGCTTTCATCATATTATCAATGGAAGCCATAGACTAAAAGAGGCTGGGAATCTCTTTAAGCAATACCATTCTAAAACAAATTATTCTGAATCCTCCCTAGGTAGATTGGAAGGCTGCTGGCTTCAACATTTTCTGTTAGAGAAGGAACACCTGTGAAAAACCTATCACTGGCTGACTAGACATATTCTCCTTTCCAGCACCAACTCTGGGGCATGGTGGGCCTCACAGGCTGGCTAACCCTTCTTGGAGTTCATGGGAAAAAGATGTCTGGTTCAATGAAGATGAGAAGGGAAGTATCATTCTAATCATGTGGAAAGCTCACTGTGCTCTTAGTTTTTGTTTGTAGCATTCTTAGCTTAATTTCAGGGATGTTATTGTAGCTGTGAAGATTAGATAATGATAAGAAAAACTAATTCTTAGGCACCAGACAGACAATATGAAAAAAATATATAATTCTAAATGTAGGTCAAATTTTATATTTATCAGCATTGATGTACTGTTGTGGTCTGTTCTTAAATTTGTTTTTGTTTTATGAAAAACAATGAATGCAATAATCTTCTAATACAGTGATTAAGAAACAGGGTATACTTTTCCACATACTATCAAAGCAGAGTAAAGAGTGAATTTTGCCATGGGAAATACTATATTGCTATAGTAAGTAAGAATATTAAGTTTACCACGTTTTTCTAGACTGAAGACTTAACAATAAATAAGGCACATTTTCCCTGTTAAGGTTTCTCTTGAGTCTGTTACTTTTCAGTAGATGATGATGATGATGATGATGATGATGATGACAGCAACAGCAGCTAACATTTGTTGCTTATTATGTACCAGGTCCTGCTCTAAGTGCTTTACATGTATTACTTCACTTAATCCTCCCAGCAACTATGTCCATGAATTAGGTATTATTATTATTTATTCTTAGAGATCAGGAAAGTAAGATGAGGGGTTATTTAACTTGGTAATGAGAGTTAAAACCAAGATTCATATCCCACCTGTCTGATGCCATGCCCAAGTCTTTCATCACTATGCTTTCCTGTCTCCCTCTGTGGTAGTGCAGGGATACTCTGGAGATGTAACATATCTTAATTAAAAATGCTTTATTGCTGAAAAGTGCTCACCACCCTCTGAGCTTTCAGGATTACCATCTGAGTGGTAATCTTTCTGCTGGTGGAGGGTCTCGCTTTGATGTTGATGGCTGCTGACTGATCAGGGTGGCTGTGGTAATTTCTTAAAATAAGACAACAATGAAGTTTGCCACATGATTGACTCTTCTTTTCACAAATGATTTCTCTGTAGTATGTGATGCTGTTTGATAGCATTTTACCCACAGTAGAACTTCTTTCAAAATTGGAGTCAATCCTCTCAAACTCTGCCATTGCATTATCAATTGAGTTTATAAAACATTCTAAATATTTTGGTCTTCATTTCAAAAACATTCACAGAATCTTTACCAGGAGTAGATTCCATCTCAAGAAACTCACTGCTTTGTTCATCCATACGAAACTACTCTTTACCTGTTCAAGTTTGATAATGAAAGTACAACAATTCAGTTATGTGTTCAGGCTTCACTTCTAATTCTAGTTCTCTTGTTATTTTCATCACACTATGTACAGTTACTTCTTCTACTGAAGTCTTAAGTCCCTGAAATTCATCCACGAGGGTTGGAATCAACTTCTTCCAAATGCCTGTCAATATTTATATTTTGACCTTGTTCCATGAATGACAAATGTTCTTTATGACATCTAGAATGGGGTGGATATGTTCCAGAAGGTTTTTAATTTACTTTGCCTACATTGATGACAGAAATAACTATCTATGGTAGCTATAGCCTTTTGAAATTTATTTCTTAAATATAAGACTTGTAAATCAAAATTACCCCTTGATCCAAGGGCTGCTAATAGATGTTGTGTTAGCAGGCATTGAAACAACATTAATGTCTTTGTACATCTCCATCAGAGTTTTTCGGTGACCAGGTATTGTCAATGAGCAGTAGTATTTTGAAAGAAATCTCCTTTTCTCTGAGTGGTAGGTCTCAACAGTGGGCTTAAAATATTCAGTAAACCATGCTATAAACAGATATGCTCTTGTTCGGGCTTTGTTATTCCATTTGTAGAGCTCAGGCAGAGTAGATTTAACATAATTCCCAAGAGCCCTAAGATTTTCTAAATGGTAAATAAACATTGGCTTCCAGTTAAAGTTACAAGACAGTCAGCCTATCCTTTGATTCTTTGAAACCAGGCATTGACTTCTCCTCAATAGCTATAAAAGCCCTAAATGGCATTTCCTTCCAAGTAGAAGGCTATTTGACCTATATTGAGAATCTGCTGTTTAGATCAGCCACCCTCATCAATTATCTTAGCTAGATCATCCAGATAACTTGCTTCTCTATCAGCACTTGATACTTCACTTTGCACTTTTATATTACAGAGATGGCTTCTTTAATTAAACTTCATGAATCAATCTCCCCCGGCTTCAAACTTTGCTTCTAAAGCTTCCTCACCTCTCTCAGTCTTCATAGAATTGAAGTCAGTGCCTTGCTTTGGATTACACTTTGTCTTAAGGGAATGTTGTGGCTGGGTTGATTTTTTTTTTTTTTTTTTTGAGATGGAGTCTTGTTCTGTCGCCAGGCTGGAGTGCAGTGGTGCCATCTCAGCTCACTGCAACCTCCACCTCCTGGGTTCAAGCAATTGTCCTGCCTCAGTTTCCTGAGTAGCTGGAACTACAGACGTGAGCCACCGCACCCAGCTAATTTTTGTATTTTCAGTAGAGACAGGGTTTCACCATGTTGGCCAGGATGGTCTCGATTTCTTGACCTCATGATCCGCCTGCCTCGGCCTCCCAAAGTGCTAGGATTACAGTGTGAGCCACTGTGCCCGGCCTGGTTTGATCTTTTATCTGCACCACTAAAACTTTCTCCATATCAATAATAAGCTTGTGTTGCCTTCTTATCATTAGTGTTTTACCTAGAGTAGCACTTTTAATTTCCTTAAAGAACATTTTCTTTGCATTTACAACTTCCTTACTGTTTAGTGCAAGGGGCTTAGCTTTCAGCCTATCTGGGCCCTCCTCACTAAGCTTAATCATTTCTGGCTTTTGATTTAAAGTGAGAGATAATGTGACTGTTCCTTTCACTTGAACACTTAAGAGGTCATTGTAGGGTTATTAACTGGTCTTATTTCAATATTGTGTCTCAGGGAACAGGGAAGTCCTAGGAGATGGAGAGAGATGAGGGAACAGCTAGTTGGTAAGGCTGTCAGAACACATAAAACATTTACTGATTAAATTTGTCATCTTATATGGGTGTGGTTTGTGGCACCTCAAAACAATCAGAATAGAAACATCAAAGACCGCTAATCACAGATCCTTCAAACAAATATAATAATGATTAAAAAGTTTAAAATATGGCCAAGAACCAGCAAAATGTGACACAGAGACATGAAGTGAGCACATGCTGTTGGAAAAAATGGTGCCAATAGACTCACTCAGTGCAGGGTTGCCACAGACTTTCAATTTGCAAAACATGTAGTGTCTGGGAAGTGCAATAAAGTAAAGTGCAATACAAAGAGGTATGCTTCTATATCCTCTTTTCAATACAAAGATGCTAGGTAGCCAATTTCTACCACTGTCTTTGTCTGTTTGGGTTATGCTCATTTTCCCCTACAACTTTCCCATGACTTTTATACTGTCAACTTTTTTGAATAGTAGATGAGACACACACTTGTACCCTCAAATCCGCAAAGACTCCTTTGGCCAGTTGGAACGGAATCCCATTTTTAACTGAACTTGATGAAAATAAAGTACATTATTAGCCTGAATTTTGCATAACTCTAAAATGTATTAATCTTGGGTAAAAATTTTAATCTTAGTTTTAGAATCCTCATGAAGTACTTAGAATGTTTAAATGAGATAACACTGGGTATATTAAACATTATGAAATTGCCATTTCTGTAGCTTAAAAATGGTCAATTGTTGCCATAGTCAAGTGGTTAAACCTAAGGTAAGTATTCAAATGTTATTCGCTATTGTTTGTTGTTAAGAGAAATTATTCTCACTCTACAATCCTCCCTCCCTGAAAACTTTCCTAGTTTGGAATGTACTGCTGATAACTGGTGCTATGGAGAGAGGGTTGAACTTGCTCATAATTTTAATTTGTAATACATAGGCTTTTAAAATTCATATCATAGCAGATATACCTCCAAATGATACCACAAAGACAGCCTAGAAAATGGGCCTTAGAAGATTAAGTTAATAAAGGCTTATTATTTTTCCTATACCTGAATGTACTTTTAACTAGATAACTTTTCAATAGAAATCAAGTTCATGAAGCAGGTTCATGGGACCTGTATTAGTTTCCTATCGCTGCTGTAACAAATTAGCACAAACTTATAGTTCTGGAGGTCAGAAAGACCTAAAATCAAGGTATCAACAGAGTTGTTTTTTTCTGGACTCTTTAAGAGAAAATCCCTTTCCTTGAGTTTTCCAGTTATTCATTGGCTCATGGTCTATTCCTGCCTCTTCAAAACCATCAATGCAGCATCTTTAAATCTCTCTCTCTCTGACCTCTGCTCCCATCACCACAGCTTCCATCACCACATCTCCTCTGTGATCGTCCTGCCTGCCTCTTGCCTTTAAAAGGCTCTTATAATCATATTAGGCCCATCCAGATAATCTGGTATAATCTTCCCATCTCAAAAATCCTTAGTTTAGTCACATCTGTAAAGTCTCTTTGCCATCTGAAGCAACATATTCACAGGTTCTGAGGATTAGGATGTGAACATCTTTGGTGGGGTGGGGAGGGGGCATTAATCTGTCTGTCACAGAGACCGAAATATTCTAGGTAGCCAAATTTCAAATAGCAAGCAAGATGGTATCTTATTTCTTTAAACCTCATAGCATGGTAAGCTGCAAAGACATTTTTACATATACCCTCATCATTATTTAAAGAGATTGTGATTTACAACTCTCCAGTCTTTCTTTTGGCACAAGTGTATGGAAATCATGGTCTTAGCTTTGGTTTGTAGAACCAGATTTTACTCCTTTACCCAGTTTTAGTTAATCCCATTTATATTTAAATTTGTCCTTTTTGAGCATTCATACTGCTATGCTTAGCCAAAGAATTATTAGTACAGCAAGTGCTTCCTGCACTTCTTTCTCCTAACTCTAGGAATAAAAGGTACATGTGTTTAGCTGAGAACCAACCAGTACAGAATTCTAGCACTTCTCATTACACCTTTCTTGCGCCCTTCCTTCAGGCACTATGTTGACATCTCAGTAAGCAAATAACATCAACATTGCAGGTGTTAACACCAATGACTATACCATGAGAAATTCCCTTATGTCGCTCCTTGCATGGGTAAAGTTAACTCAAATGTCTTCCTTCTCTTACCTAAAATATCTGCTTGCCTGACCTACATCTCCCTTGTCCATTGTTTCCAATGAACACTAGCCCTTAAACACTGAAGCTTCATCAGCACATGCCCATCATAACAGCATAACATCCTTGTCCTGCTGGAAACTATTCAGCATCCAGAGGACCATCTTTATGCTGATAACACTAAAATATAAAATAATGCCAACAGCTGGTGCTACAAATGGCTTTTAAAAACGATGTTCATTCACTAAAATTCCTCTTGCTACTTTTGACATGAAACACGCAGTCTCTAATTATTCTGATCAAGACGGTGAAATACAAAAACAAACTTTAATTGTGTTTAACAGATATTTAATCAGGACTCACTGAACTACAGATTAAAGCTGAAATTCATAAACCATAATTACCCGATTGTCGCAATCTTTTGGTCCACATTCTCCTTCCGTCTGGGCGTCTGGCACCTTGCCCCGAATTTCTTTTACTGTCTTCTCAGCTTCGTTACTGTTCATGTTTTCCAGCAGAGATTTAGCACAGATTACAAAATATCTGTTCTTGGCAACTTTCTTCATTAGCTTTTTTCCCCCTTGCAAAAAAGTTTATTTTTTTTTTCTACCAGAGTAGCTGGAACAGGCATACGTTTAGGGTGCTTTGATGACACAAACTAATTATATAGTTATCAGGAGATAATATGGTAGTGATAACTAAAGTTACTATAGTTATCATGTAGGTATCATGCAGTTTCTCCAGTATACCATACGGTGTGTCCCAGTCACCATGTAATTACCTAATGTCGTTACTGCATTGTTTCATGGAAAAAGCTTACCTCACCCCAATAAAACCTTTTCTGCCACATTTAGAGGAAAAATAAAGAAGTGAAATTCTTAGTTCTTATTTCCAGTACTGTTCATTCCCAGTAAGATGTTGTTACACAAATTTAAGGGAAACACCTCTCTTCTCCTGAAAATTTGCTTTTACAGGGAGCAAATGGAGAAATTCTGTTTTTTTGTTGTTGTTGTTGTTGCTGTTTTCCTGCTTCACTCTTTCCAGGTAAGAGAAGTAATTACCAACAATACATACATTTTTTCTTTTGTTTTTTCAAAAAAGAAACCAATCACCCCAGCCCCGCCCTGAAAGAAACACCCTATTTACTTAGGATTCGTTTAGTCTGGCACTTCCCCCCTATACTCTTTCCTTTCAAATTTCAGTCACTCACATTTGTTTTTCCTAGAATTATGGTGTAAATCATTCTTAACAAGCTAACTTGAAACTTCTCTCACTCAGTAGAAACACAAAATGCCACTGTAATTGAAACACGGAAGCTTGAAACTCTTTCTAACCAGTTCTTTTGGGCCACTCTTCAGAAGGACATGCCGAGTTTCCCTCACAGTGCAGTAACCCCTGTGTCACACAGCTAGGATAACATCACAGACCAAGGCAAGAGCATAAAGAGAAGGCACTGGCTAAAGAAGAGGTGGGTGGTTCCTTTATTCCTCCCAGTTGGGCAGTCAACCCTATGAAGCAAGGACTGTAGTTGCTACTTATTTATCTCAAGTTGATGGCTTGAAGTCTGACCTCACTAAGACCTTTAGATGTGACATACCACCTGAGAGTTCCAGTTTAAAACAGGATGTAGCAGCTTCCTTTGCAGCACAAGTTGAAAGCTATTTCCATTTCTGCTTTTATTAGTCACCTCCCAATCTGAGAGCTGCCCATTCAATTGTACACTTAGCTCATGTCGGGGTAAAAATCACCTCCAGATTTAGAAGGGCCAGAAAAATTGCTATCCTATCCTAGCACATTGTTCTTCAATCACACAGTTCCTCTAAATACAGTTGACAGCCTTTGAGATGCAAAATGCATCACTTTAATGTTGTAGAGGTCCCCTTCACTGCATTGCCAAATCTATTTAGCAGAATCTTCTTGGAATAATCTGTCCCTAGACCTGAGGATGCACAGTGATTTTAAGCATTTTAAGCTAACGATAATAGTTAGTGCTGAGAACAGATGTACCTGGCTGTGATGTGATCTATTCCAGTAGGCTTTTATGAGCTGTGCATTCCTATTGACTTAGCATTTTATGTCTGTGCTTTTGCCTGGTGTGATGGTTGCATAGGGGTGTCATGTGTGTATTTTCCTGATGTGTGATGGCTGCACAGGGGGCTGTGTGTATTTTCTCAGTGCAATGGCTACACAGGGTGTTATATGTGTGTTTGCCTGGAGTTATAGCTGCACATGTTATTGTGTGACTTTTCTCTCTATTTGATGCTTGCTCGCAGGGTCCTATGTGTTATCTTTTTCTTAGTGTGATGGTTGCACTCATTGCTGTGCTAATGATGGACATTTCTAGCAATTATCTATCTACAGGATCCTCAGGAAAAAAAAATTGCAGTAAAATCAATAAACAGTGCTAGACAGGCCCTTGTAAATATGAAATGACACCATGCATAAATGCCGTTTCCTACTATAGCATGTTAAAATCCAAATTCTGTTACGTTATTGGCATTGGGATAAAATTTCTATGGTCTCTCCATCTCCTTCATATATTGCAATCTTTTGGGGGAAGCTGAGATTACTGCTGGTTGGAGGGCTTTTACACATGAATCTATGTAATAATACTTTTTGCTACATTGTCCTACACATCATCTCTTATACTCCATTCTGACTTATCCTGGCATAATAGCTGATATTCTAAAAGTGAATATGCCTTTCATTTATTCCTTCAGTCTCACCAAGCCCTCCCCATATGCCCCCTACATCACACATACAAAACCCCCTTGCTTGCCTCCCTCTCTCTAGTCTCTCTGTATCCCTCCTGTGTTCACCAAATGGAACTGACAAAGGAAACAACCAATGAGATTAAAATCTTTTGAAACCCCTGGAATACAGATGAGCTGGGAGGCATCTGGAAACAAAACCAGACACTTGAAATCAAAGAGACAAGTAAATTACTATCCTAATCTAGGAAGAATAACTAAAGGTGTCAGTGGGGTTCCATTGATAGCACTTGGCTCTGGGCCAGAATGCCAAGGGTTCAAACTCCACACCAGCTTTGGGCTCAGGCCCAAGACTTGCTACTGCAGGGGGCAGCAGCATGTGCTGCAGTGTTAAAGGTGTCAGCCTTCCGCAGAGAGGTTAAGTCCAAGTCCTTCTGCCTGTTTGTCATTACACCCCAGAGAGATGCAGAGATAACCCTAGCTTTCTCTTTGCTGCCTTTCTCAATAGAACAGGCTGAGGAGGAACTAGTGCTCAGCAGCAGTACTTGGTAGTATCCGTATTATACAATTAATTAGTAAAATTCTCCTTTACTGATAAGGCTGCTTGAAGTATGTGCAAGAAAATCCACTGTCCCTCTCCCTGCATGAAAAACCTGATGTTTGTCCTAAAGATTCTTCCATCAATGCAAAGAGCTAAGTTTGGAAACCTAAAACCATGTGTCTAAAAGAAAGAAAATGTTTTCATTGGAACAGCTTACATGTCTGGTACACTTTCATAAAAACTATCGCATAGCATTTTAGAGCTAAAATTGCTATAAAATGCTTAATACAGTAAGAGTAATTATGAGATTTTGCATGCACAGCTGGTATACAACTAAAGTCTCAGCCACATATTCAATGGAGCATGGGAAAACCATTTATAAAAATTCCTGGTATGCCAGTTTAACTCACCATCAACAGCCTATCAACACTTCATTCTTTAAGTGGATAAGGAAGACATTTACCTACCAAATGCTTTATTTCTTCTCTCATGGATGTTATCAATACTTGATTCGAGGAATTTGAGTTATTACTTAGAGAGTAGAAATATAAGCTGTTAACAGGACATAAATGACCTGAATGCAAGGCTTTTCCACTGAGTGAAGAAGTTACAATAACAGTAGTAAATAATGAACCAAAAGACCAAATCATTAAATCTACTTGTATCTTCCCTTTTTAACCTCCACTTTTGCTGTCTTCACATATTCTTATCTCTCTTCATTTCTCTAAGATTCAAATCCTTGAGTGAGTTCCTGGGTACTCTGGACTCCCTTCCATAGCCCACCTGGCCTTGCCTTCCCCTGGGTAACACCCTGAAGACAGAGCTCTTCCTTCACATTTTCCCCCAATCGAATTATAAGGTGTTTGTTCTCCATTCCCTTTAGTTCCAGCTACATCACTTGAAAAGAAGTTGATTTGGATGAGTTGTTAATGGTTAATAATAATTTAACAAAGTTTATTTCTTGATGAAAACATTGATTTTAAGAGTCAAATGAAGAATCTCTTTATTGTGGTCTTTTAGGCTCTATGGAAAATGCCATAATAGGTGAGATGATTCTAATCAGAAGCATTGATGGATGCTCCATTGCACTTTTCTGGGCATATGAAAAGGAGCCAGTGGATATATGGGAACTCCTAGGTGGACAGGAAGTTTGGGGACACAAAGGCAGCATGACACAATACAAAATGAACTGGAACAGAATCAGGAAACTCAAGTTTTAGGACCAACAAACTTTGCCACGAAGTGTTTGGCAGACATTCAGTTTCTTAACCTGAGAAATGAGGCAGGCCCTGGGATCAGAAACTCTCCATGATCCTTTCTGGCTCTTATATTCTATGACTCTCTGACTGCAGGTCGGTCAGCTCTCCTGGATCAGCTAACACCTCCAGTTAAGAACTAATGGTTCTGAATAAAGATGGCGGTCATTCCACACTGAGCCAACCTAAGTAAAGAGGTGTTGATGTCCATCGGTGAGTTTTATCTGTTTGCCTACAACCTGAACACATTACCTTTCAGTTGGCTCCTTTATGCTATGCAGTATTTCTTAGCATTTTGTTTTCCCTCATTTACTTAATTCAGCAGACATTTAATGAGCACTTTCTATACATGAAACAGAATCAATCACTAAGGACAGGATTGAACAGGGCACCACCTCTGTTGCACAGACGATTTTATTATTCTTGTCCTCTCTCTCTCTCTCCCCTCACCTTCACTTTTATGCATAAACAGATATACTTCTAGAACTATAAAAGTAGTATAGAAAAAAATAAGAGGAATTAGACTTATCTGAGTCAGTCTGAAATACTGTTTATTTTAAACAAAGGAATATGATAATAATTTGTGTTGGCAAAATATATGCATTCAATTATGCACTTCAATAGCATGAAGGGTATTTCTCAACATGTATTTTGAGGTCAGTAATTTGCAATAAGGGTAACAATTTGGGGGAAAGAAGATTATAAAGGTAAAACATTCCCTTCTGTAGAATCCTGATAAAGTCCTAGGATAAAATCTGTGACTTGTGTAAATAACCTCTGGGAAAGTGAGATCATAGAATATTTTTGTTTAGTTTTTGTTTTTCCTCTAAGGATTTTGGGTTCTTATCCCTCCAAATTTTATTTCCGGACTTAAAAATAATAACTGCCACTTATTGAGTAAATATTAAATTCCATCCACTTCAAATACATTATTTTTATAAATACAGTATTAAATACAGTATATTAATATATTGTATAATACAGTAAGATATAATATATTGTAAATATTAAATACAATATGCTATTAAAGCAACTCTGCAATATAGATATTATTACTCTAACAGACACGAAAACTGTGGGTCAGAGAGGTGAAGTAACTTGTCAAAAGTAATTCAGACAGTGTGCAGAGTTGGAATTTAAACTCAGGTATGTATTTGTCTAGGCAATATGGCTACATAACCATTTCTTGGTTCTGCTGAATCTAACTTTATTTTAAAAATGAATAATCTTGCTTGAATGCTTTGTTAGCAAGTAAGGAAAGCACACTATATACTGTTTCTTCACATTCATTCATTGCATTACATATAGTACAATGAAAATAGGAGATGGTTAAGATTTTTTCAGTGTGGATCTGGTTGCCTTTTCATATTGATTTAGACTAAGATAATTAAATTTGGGCTCTCAATCAAGTAAAAGAATAAGCAATTTGCTATCTGAATAAGTATTTGTTATTAATTGATCAGACGCAGATAAGGTGTGTTATTACAACTCTATTTGTAAGGTATGGTTTACGTTGTTCTCCTGCATATCACTCTGTGCTGTTTTTCATTTTCTTGCACTTTGGACTTTTTGTTTTGTTTTTATGAATTTAGTCACAGTTGGTTGTGTCTTGAACTTTGTAAAAATGTAATACTAAGGAAATTAAAAAAAGAAAGAAAATATTTTCAAAATGATGTCAAAACCAAATCTACCGCTCACTAATTTGATTTGTAGGAAATGGAGAACAAAGTATTAGAAGCAGAATGCTTTTAAATAATCCTAATTACTTCAATGTGCAAATGCATCGACTAAATCGAAGCATGCGTTTAACACTTTGCATTTCAATTGTGCTTATTCATCTAAGTTCTATGGATAGCAATTCTATAAAAAACAAGAGATATAGCCAGCTGTTCCAAAGTTATTGGGGGAAAACTATTGTTCTAAAATTCAAGCTTACCTCTCAAGTCAGTTTTGGACTAATGCTGATCATTAGGTCAAATAACACAAAATAACATAATTTACTGTAACTACTCAGGTTTCCCCAATTGACTCTGCCTTCCCTATTCATTTTTTCTGCCTTCAGTGGGGTGGGGTGAGGATGTAGAGGAAGGAAAGCTTTTGTTAGCAAAGCCACAGAGTGGAAGCAGCAAGGATTTTGGTAGTCAAGCCACATAGCATTAAGCAGGGCCAATCTTGAGGAATGATGCCATGGGGTTAGAGTGGTTTGTGATCAAGGCTGAGATGGAGTCATGATGCCAGGGTTACTTAGTGCTTGGTCTAGGACCAGCTGCATCAGAACCACATGCTGAGCATGTTAAAAAGACACATTTCAGGGTCTCACTCCAGAGCAAACCAACTGAATTAGCGTCTCTTGAGGTGGAACTCAGATCTCCATTTTAAATAGGCTCCCCAAGTAGTTCTTACGCTACTGAAGACTGAAAGCACTGGCATATGCACTTAAGCTCTCTCTAATTCTATGTCCAGCGAGAGCCCTGCTGCTACACCTGTACACTCTGTCCCAGTCATCAAGAGGTATGTGCAAGTCCAACTACTTGTCCTGGGAGGCATTCATGCTAATAATAAAGGCCCAAGGGCTTAGCTAGGCATGATACTATTTGACATGCAGTATCTCATCCAATCCCCACAGCAAACTATGACATAAAGATGATTACTATTCTCATCTTTCAGATGAGAAAAGTGAAATTCAGAAAGACTTAGTAACTCATTGTGGGTGCCAAAATAATAACTGAAAGAGCTCTGAAGAACTATACTACTGTACTTTAACTCTTAGCCCTGCAGAAAAATATCTTGAAAGATGTTTACTTCCAAAGGTGCTCATAATTTGGTGATATCATCATTCCAAAGAAACTTGCCTAGATGCTAGTAAGACAGATTATGGAATAACACACAAGGTGTAAGCATTTCTATCCAAGGAACTTTTCCTTAGACTGGCATATGCACTTAAACTCTCGAAAACTAGGCTAAGAATACTTCATTAGTTCGTTCAACAATTATGCACTTTGCTAGAACCTGAGGTATACAAAGATAAACAGGACACAGTCTCTGCCTTCACTTACAGTTCTGAAAAAGAGACAAGCTTGTGTACAAATGGTTCTGGGTTAGCTTATATAGTCAGTGGAGGCCTGAAGGAGAGACAGCAGTTCAGTCTGCAGAAGGAAAAGAGGGTGAGGTCTGTAAAGTTTTAGTTACTTCAGCACTGTGCTATTGGCTAATGTAAGGAATTTAGATTTTAAAGAAGATTATATTTTTACTTGTACAGTTTTGTTACAAAAGGGGCAGACTAAGTTACTTGTATATTTTGAGCCAATAAAACTTTATCTGGTTCATTCTCTCTGGCATCAAACTGGTTTTTATTTTTGGGTAAATTTCAAGGTACAGAGCCAAGTAAGTTGTTATGTTTATTCATTCTTACACAGAGCAGCTAAGATTCTATTCTTGAAATGAGTGCCTAATAAATTTTATCAGTAGTACTTTACTCCACCCAATAAAAGTGGCTCTTCAGTGACATACTGACTGTGTCCTTTATTTTCATTTGTTTCAATTACTCAGAATGCTATTATTAGATTGGCATATTTTTATAAGAGAAATTTAGAAATTAAAAACAATTGAAAACATAAAGAACAATCTAGATTCTTTCCTTTGTGATAAGAGAGGATGATCTCATATACATGTAAATGTGGTTTGAGTATGTAAATGTCAGGAATGAATGAAGAAAACAAGATTCTAAAGAAAATGAGGGCCGGGCATGGTGGCTCATACCTGTAATTCCAGCACTTTGGGAGGTCAAGGCGGGTGGATCCCCTGGGCTCAGGAGTTCGAGACCACCCTAGGCAATATGGTGAAACCCCATCTCTACTAAAATACAGAAAAGTAGCTGGGCTTGGTGGCATGCACCTATACTCCCAGCTACCCAGGAAGCTGAGGCACAAGAATTGCTTGAACCTGGGAGGTGTAGGTTGCAGTGAGCCGAGATCATGACACTGCATTCCAGCTTGGGCTACAGAGGGAGACTCTGTCAAAAAA
>NW_012115044.1:1589407-1681460 GCF_000951035.1 Colobus angolensis palliatus
AAGAGAGAGAAAGAGAAAAGGAAAAGAAAGAGGAAAAAAGAAAAAAGAAAAGAAAAAAGAAAAGAAAAGAAAATGAGGTGCTGGAATGTCGAAGTTTAGGCTAATCACTTATGGCAAAGGTACAAGGATCCAAAAAAGTAAAAGAAATTATGAAACATGATATGATTCAGTTTGGGGAAACTGAAAATCTATGTATCCCATATTTCAGTAACTGAATAAATTGGAATCAGACATGTATTCTTTTCTAAGCTGAATTAACAAATTTGAGATTCAGTGCTTAGATTATTTACTGCTTGCTTAAAACTTTTATTTTTCAAATTATTAGAGTATTTTTCAAGCATTAAGAAAGTTCAAGAAAAAGGAAATAGAAATATCAAGTAATTCCACCATACAGAGATAACTGCTCTTTACATTTGAATGTATTCTCTAACATCATTATCAAATACTTTCATTTTTATATTTGGGATTGTTTTAGGTATATGAATTTATCTGTATCTTTCGGATATGTTATTTTATAAACTTTTCCGAATAAAATATTATTTAAAATAAGTTTAAGAACTATCTAATTTGCATATATATATGTGGTGATACATCTGGCTATTCTGTAATTTAATAATTTCTTGAATTTTGTAATTTAAGATTTTAAAATCTTTTTTCTCTTTTATAAATGACATTGTGATAAACATCTCTGTACCTAAATCTTTGTCTGAGATTCTATTTCCTCTACATAGATGCCTAGAAGTAAAATTAATGGGTCAGAGGATATATTTTTAAAGCAAGGTTCTTGATACTATAATGCTATATTACTTTGCAGAATTTTGTGTCAATATATAGATCTCCACTATCACTATGAGTGTCTATATTACTGTACCATTACCAGCATTGAGAATTACTATTTTTCACAAATCATGACTTTGAATCCTAGTGAATTATACTTTTTCATGTTTATTAGATATTTGTATTTCCTTTCATAATTTTCCTCTTTATATATTTTTTGCCATTCTATTTGATTGAATATATATCTCAATATCTTCATATCTGTTGCTTCAACTTCATCTCTGATTGTATCACCATAGTCTGAACTCTCCTTACCTTGCTCTGAATGATGGCATCATGTCTGCCTGGTCTGTATTCCAGGTTTCTTCCATTCTGATTTATTCTGCAAACTGATGCCCAACAGTTACTTTGAAAATATACTTTCATCATGTCAGTCCTGACCAAGAACCTATGACAACTCCTGGTTATTTATCTATCAGCTACATTCACCTGCCTTGTTCAGGGGAAAATTCATACCATTCTTGGATACTCCCTTATGAGTTCTGTTGAATAATCTAGGTTATTGCTATATGGACCCTATATGCACTTATGTTTTTATAAGTGGGTATTTCTATATAAAGACAGAGAGACACAATGTGGAGTACTAGAATACAAGAACTGGAACGGGCTTTAAAGTACATCAAAACCAACTGTCCACATTCATAAATAAAAAAAAATTGGCCTACAGAGTTTAATGAATTACCCATGGTCATGGAGTCAATTAAATGACAGAACTAGGACTAGAAACTAAGTTTCGTTATTCTCGTTTAGTGACTTTTAGATAGAGAATAATAAAAGTCATTTTTACAATTTAAAAAATAGAAACAGCTAGGAAGGCAGTTTAATTTCAATCTGTTGTTATGTATAAAAGATTGTTAAAATCATGCCACATAGAAGGCTTGAGTGTTCTTTCAACACGAATAATATGTACTTCTTATAAATCGATCAAATGTGTCATTAGAATTTCCATCAAAATTTGTACATCAGCAAATGACCTAGTTTATTTATACTTTGCTTATTTCCTTGCTAATCTATATTGTTTTATTTAATCTGCTTTGCTACAATAAAAGCACAGTATTTTTTATCCTAGCGTATTGCAGATACTCACTAAGTTTCTTAATAATATCAATAAAAAATTCAATTTTCCCAGAAAATTCATAAAAAAGATTTCTTTTGACTATAGTTAGGGATTTGAAGAACTACGCTTATAAAATAAAAACAAAAATAGGAACTACTTCAAAATGCCTCTATTTAAATAGTAAACAACACGAACTATTGTGGAAGAATGTGGGCTGTCATCCATTTAATATGGTATGATTATTGCTATTTATATTCAAGAATCCCACTGTATTTGCCAAATGAAAACTTGACGGTAGTCACTGGTTTAGAAACGAGAGTTACCAAATATATTTATTATTTGTGGAAGAGGGGTAGGAGAGAAGAGGTAAACGTGGAAATAGCCATGAATGGACCTAACTTTGATAGAAGCTCATTGATTTCCAAGGGCTGATTAACAAAGCATGTGTTTGCCTAACAAAATAATTGACAGAAAAGGTATTTATTAAATCATAAGGTGATTCAACTGTTTATAAAATACAAGGTTTAAACAAAACGGTAGTTCATCAGCAGCAATGAGAGCTCAGCTATGTTTTCTTTCTCCGTGTGCGCACATGTGTAACCAAACAGGTCCACTGTTCACTTAACACTCAACCAATATTTATTAAGCATCTGCTTTGTGCTAGAAGCCCTCTACTACCCAAAATAAGTAGCCCTGTTATTCTGTTACAGAATACTCGACTATTCTGGACTACTGTAGAATAAAAACTAATAATAATTTATACCTGATATAAGGTATTATAGCAAAAACAATAAATTGAGTGATAAGAGGAGACAGATGAAACAGCATCCTAAATTTCTCATTTCATGTAGTATATTACTTCATTAATGACAATAATTAAACAGTTTTGAATGTTTTTCAGAAAAATAACAGTGATCATTACTAAAAGAATAAACTATACTTTAAAACTTCAAATTGCTAGATTGATAAAAGCTAAAAAGGTAATCATATATCAAAAGAGAGAGTAAGAAAGTGAGTGAGAATAGACCAAGCAAGCATAAAAACATGGAAAAAATAAAAAAGATTTCTGAGATAGGACTAGATATATTTTTTACAAAAGGAGTATTAGTTAATTTAATTAACATTAAATTAATAACCATAATAATTATAAAAGATTAAAAACATAATTTAACCATAGGATAGCAGTTTAAGGACACTAGTTTTGGTAGCAAAAACAGGATTCAAATATTATTCTGCCATTAACTTGTTATAATCTCTTTCCTATTGGTGTATTTATTTAGTCTATTTACCTCAACTTTCTGCTCTAAAAAATGGAAATAAGAATAACTGAATGTAGAAAGTATTGGGAAAAAATAGTATGTAATGCTTAGTGATCAGCACAACTAAACATTCAATAACTGTAATTTGTAATATTATGTGTTTTAAATGATGTATCTATGTACCCATACAAATTAAAAAAATAGAAAAATGGTGCTGATAGATTGTCTCAATGCAGAGTTGCCACAAGCCTTCAATTTGTGAAAAAACTCAGTATCTGCGAAGTGAAATAAAGCAAAGCACAATAAAAATAATATAAAAAACATAATAAAGAGAGATAAGAATCAAAGGAATATTGTCCAAGATATATTGTTACCTTAAAAATTCCATGAAATATAAAATATGAAAATCATAGAAACACAGTCAGACTTAAAAAGAAGATGATTATTTACAGAAAGCTACTAAAAGCAGCCCATGGTGCTGAAGCCATAGGCCTGCTGAAATCTGGATCCAAAATCACATTGAGATACCTAGAATTCTAGCTCTTTAGAGTAATGAGGTCAAAAAGGCTCCATTTGAAATGGTGGACCTGAACCTGGCTTACTACTTTATCACAAGGCTGCAAAAATTTGGCCAACTGCTGCCTGGGGAAACAGCTTATATAGGGCTGTAGGACCCGAGAGGTGGAAGCATAAAGATACAGCATTATGATAAAATATTCATATAAGAATGAAGCTGAAAGCTACCATTGTAAGATCTGGATTGTGACTGAGAAGATCCGGATAAAGGCAACTGTAAAAGCACTAGTTAGGGACATGTGAACAAAACAAAACAAACAAAATAAAACTTGTAAAACAAAATTCGAAAACATAAGCAAGTAACCTAATGGTAAGAAAATCAATCAATAATTGTAACATTCACTCCAGATAAATCTGATTTTATAAAATTATCTGACAATGACCTCAACATGAATATGCTTGAGATGCTTAGTGATAAAGTACTCATACCTAAAAAAGAACATGATTAAAGACAGATAGAAAATAAGAATAGGTGAATAAGAGTAAAAATTAATCAGAAATCTTAAAAAATTAAAAATGTTCATTAATATAAAAGTACAATAAATGAAATAAGGCAATTTCAAGGAGAGAATTAAGTGAATTGGAAGGTAATGTTAAGGAATTCACTCAGAAAAAAACTGTAGTGAGAAGAATTAATTTTCTGAAAATGAAATAGCAATTGAGATACTAATCAGTAAACTGATTAGGAAATACCAATGTATATCTTATACAAATTCCAGAAAAATAAAATGGAGGTAATGACAAAGGAAAAATAAAGAAAAGGATAATAGCTGAGAATTTTCCAAAATTGGAGTCCTGAGATTAATAAGTACATCCTGAGTTCATGACTAATAATTCAAAATAAATCCACATCCAGACACATTTCAGAGAAACTACGAGACATTAAGGATATAGAATAACTTTCAAAAGCTACCAGGAGAAAAAGCAGATTACTTATAAAGAGATAAAAACAGATTGATAGATTTCTCTTAATTAAGAATAGTTGACAGAACAGTAGTCTAAGATATAATGGAGTAATATATTAAAAATTCAACAAAAATACCCAGATAAATTGCTATTTAAGATAAAAAACAAAATAAAGACATTTTTAGATACATAAAATATATGTATTACCCAAGATTCTCACTAAATAATTACTAAAAAAATGTAATAAGAAAAGTGAACCCAGAAAGGAAGCCACAGGATCTAAGAATAACGGTAGGCATAGTAACATCCAAAAAATATTAGTAAATAAAATTAAGCATTGAGTATAGAAAATAGTGATCACCACTTTTGAATATGGTTAAAAACAAATAGGTAAAACTAAAACTTCATTACACAATTATGGTAACAAGATTGATACCTAATAGGTAATTAAAAGATGCTATGCTAACCACCTTTTTTATACTAAGAAGAAGGTCAGAAATACTAAAAGGTCGATTTTATATTTTCTTAGAAAAATATATAGTTCAGTATACACAAAAGAATTTTAGAATTAGTGCTAAAGAAACAGATAAACCACCTACAGATTTCAAGCCAGAAGTAAAATCCATGTAACAGATAAAATCACAAAATAAACTAAAAAAATTTTTCAATTAAAACCATATAAACACATCATTTTATTTTAATGCATTTAAATTCAGAAATAATAAAAATAGAGCAAATATGTTTACAAAGTAAAAACATACCCTTCTAAATACCTCAAGGGTTAAAAATAAAAGATATTATGAAATATTTAAAATTGAACAAAACGACATATCAAAACATGGTATGCAGCTAATGAGAAACCAGGAGAAAAATTTAGAGTCTGAAATTCATTTTTAAAGATAATAAAAATTATTGAAAGTAAAAGGGTAATAATTCAATTCAAGAATCTAGAAAAAGAAAAATGGCCTAAAAATATAAAAAAATAGAAGGAAGAAAATAACGCTAATGCTGATAAAAGCAGAAAGTAATGACTTAGGCTACAAAAAAAAATAAAGTAGATAAGCAGAATCAAAATTCAGTTTTTGTACAAATGTAAATGAAACAGAAAAATGTCTAGGGTCTAATAAAAGAAAAGACAGAAGTGTCAAATAAATAATATTAGGAATAAGAGGAGAACATAACTAAGGACAAAAAATTAAAAATCATAAGAATATATAAATAACTTTATACAAATAAATTGAAGAATAAACTGTGAACTGTACTTAAAAAAATAACTTCCCAAAATTGACTAGAGAAGAATCGGAAATTTCCTCTATGGTTATTGGTTTATTTAGATATTCTGATATTCAAGTCTGCCTACCTTACAACCTACTGATGAAAATTACCAAGTTCAGATGATTTTAGATGCAAGTTTAACAAAACACTCAGAATAAATAATCCCAATAATATGAAAACTGTTTAAGATATAGAAAAAATGAAATGTTACTCAACTTATTTTGTGAGTCTAGTATCACTGTCACAGCAAAACTCTACAGTAACAATTAAAAAAATAAAAATTAAAGATTGACCTCCCCATGTAAGCATACTACATATCAGTAAATTAAAGTAAATAGTAGATTAAAAAATACACCAAGAGTAAGAATATTTTTTCCAAGAATATAAGAAATGCTTAGTATCAGGAAATATATTAATATCATATAAAATATTAACATAGTGGAAAATTTTATCATAGTATTGATGCAGAAAATGCATTAGATAAAATTTACCTGGTATTTCTGATTAAAAACACTTAGCAAACTATAAATAGTTTAGGAATAGATTAAGAACTTCCTTAATACAATAATTTCAATTTCTCAAAACCCCAAGCAAATGTTACGTTTCTAAAACATTTCCATTAAAATAAGAAACAGAATAGATATTCTTAATATGACTATCCTATGACCACCATACAGAGGTTTAGTAATGCAATACGACAGGAAAAAATTGAACATTTAAGAATTAGAGTTTAAGAGAATGCCTGTCATTATTTACTGCTGACATACATGTTGATGTAGAAAACTTGAGAATTTACCAGTTTAGTTATTTAAAGTACTAAGAGAGCTAAGCAAAGTTGCTGAATATATACCAATAATAACCAATAAACAATGAAATGGAAAACAGATATGAATATAATAGTATAAGAATCTAAGTTATATGAAGAAAAAATTTACAAAATAGGTTCAAGAAATTTATGATGGAAATTTTAAAACATTATTAAATGATATGAAGATGATCACAAATAGAGGGATATAGTATGTCACTGGGCAGCAAGACACATTATAAAAATGTCAATTCTCCCCAGATTATTTTCTAATGTTAATGTAATTACAAATAAAATTCAGCAAGACTTTTGCTAAACTTGATCAACTAGCCCTAAAATTCATATTAAATAGCAAAAGACCGACAGAGCTAAAAGAATTTTAAAGAGGAACAAGGTAGAGAGACTTATCTTACCAAGTAGAATGAATATTATAAAGCTATGGTAATTAAGGGTTATGGTGTTAGTACAAAGATAGAAAAACAGTGCATTGGATCAAATAAAGATCATATAAACAGATTTGATATAGGCAAAAGATGGCATTACAAATTAGTCAATAAAGAATGACTAATTTTTTAGATAATGCTGGGATAATTGGGTTACCCATATGGAAAAAGAATAAAATAGGGTGCATATAAGGTACCATAACCAAAAACAATTCCAGAAGGATTAGAGATCTAAATGTAAAAGGGAAACCTTTAAAACTGTTAGAAGAAAATACACAAAGGTAAATGACCTTGGCATGTGAAAGGATTTCTTAAATGATAATAAAAGCACAAATTATAAAGGAAAATATCAAGAAGCCAAACTGAGTTAATATTAAAAGCTTTATAAAAACAAATACTACTGAAGCCACAGTTAAAAGGGAACCTACAAATTGGGGAAAAAATCTTTGTAATCTCTGTGGCCCAAAATATGAAAATCTAGAATGTTACAACAACAGCAACAACTAATACCAAAAACCAAATCAAGTCAAACAAAACAAAACTCTTCCAAAATAATAACAGCACAACAAATAACCCAACAGAAAGATGGACAAAATCCCAATGGCTTGCAAGTAAGAAAAAAAAAAGAAATTAATGAAATATTATTTAATTCCGATCAGACTGACAAAAATTTTAAAAAGTCTGACCATCAAAAATGTTGTGAAGCATGTGGAGAAGCGCTCATAGATTGTTACTGAGAATATAAACTGGCACAAACACATTGGAGAGAGATTTTACAATACCTAGTAAAGTTCAAAATGCATATTTCCTAAAGTTTAGCAATTCTACTTCTATGTATATACATCTATAAAAATGTTAACTGTGGTCTTGTTTGTGATTGGGAAACATTAAAATAATGTCCAACAATGAGAGAATTGATAAATAAATTTTAGTAATACATACAGAAGAATACATTTCATATAAACCAAAATATATGGCTTATGTAAAACTAATTCATGATGATAAGAGGTGACAGTGGTTTTGCTTGTTTTTTACCTTTGTTAAAACTCTGGAAAATTTCACCTTCAAGGGGCACATACAAAGGACTCTTCCTAGGTATTATAAATATTCTGTATCTTGGGTCGGGTGTTGTCACATGTATACTCATCAAGGTAAATACTTAATTTGTCTAGTTTACTGTATGTAACCTATAATAAAATAATAAAAAATAGGTTCAGAAACAAATGTTCCAAATTATTAAACTTTGTTTAACCTGGGTTCTGGATTCTTGTACTTCATATTATCCTTTATACTTTTATGTGATTTAATTTTTTTTTTTTTGAGACAGAGTCTCACTCTGTCCACCAGGCTGGAGTGCAGTGGTGCCATCTCAGCCCACTACAACCTCTGCCTCCTGAGTACAAGTGATTCTCCTGCCTCAGCCTCCTGAGTAGATTACAGGCACATGCCATCATGTGTGGCTAATTTTTGTATTTTTAGTAGAGACAGGGTTTCGCCATGTTGGCCAGGCTGGTCTCTAACTCCTAACCTCAAGTGATCCTCCCACCTTGGCCTCCTAAAGTGCCAGGATTATAGGTGTGAGGCACCATGCCCAGTCTATGTTTTAAATATTTTACATTAGAAAGTGTATAAGGCAAACACCACAGATCTTCCTAACTAGAAATAATCGAGGTAAAGGAAAGTACTAGTGTCATCTTCTCTTCATTATCTCTGATAATAGAGCCCAATATTAATAAGCACTTCACAGCCAAACATGCCGACAAACTGATCATTTTGTTGAATCAAAAGCAAAAGTTTTCATTCATTTCTTGACTGACTGTAGAATCTCAGGTTTCCTTAAGTGAGTGACCAGAGGGATATATTGTTGATACAGACAGATGCTGCCAATGCACAAAAATCATCCATTTAGGATTTTCAGTTGAGGAAGTGAGGCATGCATTGCTAAAGGCTTTACTTACATGAATTAACAGAACCAACAGGTGACTTTGTATCAATACTGCTATTGGCTGGCGGGTTTCACCTCTGGTTTCAGAAAAGAAAGAGATGCACCTTTTCAATGCTGCATTTCAAGTCAACCATATGAAAAGCAAGATTTTATTCCAGTCACTTTTCTTTCTCTCACAATGTGGGAGAAAAGTGCCAGCCACTGCTATTCTCGCCACTAACCACAGTACAGATGTTTGAAAAATATGAAAACAGAGAAATGAAACAAAAAGGAAACCCTCAAAAATTAAGTTTTGCATAAATGAAAAATATAGTATTTATGTATTATAACTGCACAAAGATCAATGGACTTTTTTCTTCTGTGTTAAACAAAAATAAACACAGACATTGATTTTTTGAGTTAGTGTTTTGTTGAAACCAGCAATTACAGGGACCAACTCAAACATGGCTAAAAGTGGGAATAAAAATAAGATTTCTTTTAATCTGATAAAAGACTTTTTTTATCTCCAAGAATGTTACAGTATGACCTACTTAAGTGAATACTTATTAAAGAAACAGATTCATTTAAAAAACATATTTTTAGGTAAATAGGAATGATGCAAGTGTTTCTTTGAAATCTTACAAAAGATAAAAATTAATTGAACTAAATAAGGTTCCTTATCCTAAGCAAATAAGAAACAGCTTAGAAAGAAATGTCTTCAAACTACTGGAATGTATATTCCTTAGTTGGTGTAACCAATGTGAGGTCTCAGTTACTGTAATAGCAAATGTCCTATTAGATTTAAGCACCTCAGTGCAAATTATTAAAATGAGACTGCCTTTGTTTAAAAGAAAGCTTTCAAAAATGTAATGTAATCTCTGAGGGAGTATTGCCTAAAATGAAAGTTTTAGGCCTAGCTCTGCCACAATCCTATCGTGCATCTTCATTCATCTGATTAAACATCTTTGGGTCTCAACATTCACATACATTCACATTTCTAAAGTGAGTGTGACATAAAGTCATAGCTTGATCATCAAACTCCTTTCTAGCCCTAAAATTCTATGAATCTAATGAGATTAATTTATCATGAAGTGTTTTTCTTCTTTCCTTTGTTAATTTCCTTACGTTAAATAGACTAATAAATGATCAAATAAGCAAATAAATAAATATTAAAAACACATACACACACTGATAGCTATCCCTCTGAATAGGAAAAAAGACTTTTTTTTTGGTTTGCCATTATCTATTCCCTAATGTGTATTTAAAAAGAGAGCTCCCACAAAAAGATTTTTATTTTTTTCTAAATCAAAAATAGCATACCATTTGTTTGCCATTTAAGTTCTATTAAGAAAGAAAACACAAAATCATTATGGAAATCCTATTAGGAACTTTAGAAAGAAAAAGCTGATGAAATTCCATTTACAATTCAAATTGTTCATTCACGCATTTTCTTTTGCAGAAACTTTAAATGCTGCCTCAAACAATCTTCACCTCTTTTTCCAGGGACAATATCCCTAACTCTGCAAAAAAAACAAGGCTGTCTTCTCACACCCTTCCCACCTGTCCTCTGAGGCAGTTGTTCCACAAAGCTAAGGTATAGATTACAGCAAGAGATATTTGGGATAGGAGTAAAACATTTCACCCTGGAGACAGTACTGTGTTCAATTTGCCAAGTCTAAAAGAAAGTTCAGCTTCATCACCACTTCGGCAAGAAATCTGGTTCTCATGGATGGACAATGATTATCATTTTTACACAAAACTTTCGAAAATGAAAGTACCTGATCACCAGCCAGAAAATAAGTCCGAGAATGCAAGTTTTTCACGTCAATATTTAGAGCAGACAAAACACTATCAGTGCACCCTTAACAGACCTGAAGCGTCTAGAAAGAATACAAGGCAGCTGACACCTTGGTGAATAAGAGCAGCTCAGTTTTATGAAAAGGCCAAAGTCTTAGGACAAACTCTCTATTGTTCCAAGTGCTGATAAAGCTATGGCATCAACAAAGGCAAAACACTGTGGGGGGCAATAGGCAAGGCTTCTATTACAGGCAAGGCTCCTATTAAAGGCTGGGACCCTCTGGACTACACACTCAAGGAACCCCAAGGGTGGGTCCCTGAGGGGAGGAAGTTTCCTCAAACAGAATGGCGAGAGGCCGAAGTTACACAGTGTAGGAGTACTCCCTGCTGGCAGCTGAGGTTGGAAATGAACTAGTGATGTCCTAGAGAGGGTTGCCTAAATTTTCTGTGAGGAGGCTAATGGAGATGCAGTGCTTTTGAGGGGACAAGAGCATGGGTCTGATTAGGTTTAGATAACTCCAGATATTATGCTAAGTGAGGAGGAGGTTAACGGAAGCTACCGAGGACAGGAACTCCAACGACTGACAAAAGCTATGTGTAGAGCTGGTATATACAACTTTCACTTAAGTTTCCCATCTAGTGTCATTCCATAAAGCATACACAGTTGTATGTGCACGTGTGTGGGGTACAGAGGGTGCAGGAAGAAATCTATTTCTCTGCAGTTCATTTTACCCCTGCAAGAACAATCTTTGAAACAGTCTAATGTATTCACGACATTTATGTTTCACAAGGAATCCTATCCATAATTCTGATGAACCTGCCTGGTATGTCCCCTATACCACTACACCTAAGCCCTAGGCAGGTGGTCTTTGTACAGGCCTGGGGCAGACACACGGGTTTCTCCCCAGTGCTCTGCTGCTCTGTTAGGGTTCTTCTGCATAATAAAATGAAGGTCAAAATGGCAGCCTGCTAAAAGCAGCAGTATTTCAGTTGCAGGAATAACTTGCTTGTCATCAACTTGTTAATGCAATAGTCAAACATTTCTCTGACATGTACAGTATCAGCTAACTTCAGCAGATAAAGGGTCTAGAACAGGAAGATGCTGCAGATGCTTTAGCTCAGAGGAAGGCTTAGCAGAGCCAAAACGTCAGCAGGCCCTGTTTGTTCCATACTTTCCATCGGGCTCTGTGAAAGAAACGTTAGATTATTGCAATGACAAGTTTGTGACAAGCAAGTCATTTGTGCAACTGGTGCGCTCCTGTTTTTATCTGTTTACCATTCAGACTTGTGAATGCCATTTCAAGCACTTAGAGGATTTCTGCCTCCCATTAAGGGGAAATGGTTCCTCCATGTTTAGAATTTTCTACCTCAAAGAGAATTACTAAGCAATTATTTGTTCCTGTGGTCAGTGTCACACAAAAGCACTCTTGAGTTGTTTAGTTGGATTCTGAATCATGAAATGAAGTCCTGAAGACTGGATAGCTTGGAGCATCAAAAATTTCCCATCTAGTTTATTGGAATGACTACAAAGCAAGCCTGTGAGAGTCAATAAAATTATGGCCAGCTTGAAATACCTTGCCCTTTTGCTCAGGGATCATATATCAAGGCCATATGCTTCAAGGCACATAAACTCACTTGTAACAAGTAGATCCTGAGAAGCTAAGGCCTGGCGATGTCACACACTGACATGTGATCTAGCATATGATTGTTTTGGTGACAAGGACCACGTTAGCTGCTGAGAAGAGAATTTACACTGACTTCTCTCCATACTTTGTGGGTAACTACAGGGTCATTACTAATCCAGAGAACATTTTAACTGTGATAAAATAAAGTAACATAATATCAAATTAATAACTAGGGTCATCCTCACTAGGCTGACTTTTTAATAGTGAATGGAGACCCTGGTGGAGTGGAGATCAAGAATTCAAGATCCTCTCATTAGATTCTTCACCTGAAGTTGCTGAGTTTCTTCAAGTTATTTTAACCTCTTGGGAGGAAGGTAGAAAATAACAGCACATGTGCCTTTTCCATCTGACATAAATGGTCTCAGGGTCAGTATTACAAAAGATGAAGAGTGCCTTCAGAACTCAAGAACAAGAATGATACTCTCTAAACATCATTTATTCTTTCTACAATTTTACATTTTTGCCCATTGTTGGTACTGAATTTATACATAACTCTAGGTATAACTCTTATTTATTTATTTACTTATTTATTTTTGAGATGAAATCTCACTCTTGTCGCCCAGGCTGGAGTACAATGTTGTGATCTAGGCTCACGGCAACCTCCATCTCCCAGGTTCAAGCGATTCTCCTGCCTCAGCCTCCTGAGTAGCTGGGACTGCAGGCACCCACCACCACACCCCGCTAATTTTTGCATTTTTAGTAGAGACGGGGTTTTACCATGTTGGACAGGCTGGTCTCGAACTCCTGACCTCAGGCGATCTGCCCACCTTGGCCTCCCAAAGTGCTGGGATTACAGGCGTGAACCACCGTGCCTGGCCCAACTCTAGGTATAACTCTTAAAGAACATAACAGAATGAGGCTTTGAAGCAGACACAGATGTACACTATCTGGGGAAGCAAGTCAAAGCCGAACAGGGGGAATGTCAAGGACTAGATAAAAGTAATGATGTAAAGTGAAGCAGAGCTTAGAAAGGGCTACTAGAGAATGTTACAGAAAGCGATAATAGTACTTATTGAATAAAAATTGTATTGTGAATGATCCTTTGCCAGACACTATATGTATTATACAATTTACATGTGTAATTTAATCATTACAACAATTCTATGGTATATGCATGCTCAATATTTTTTCAGATGTGAGAACTAAAATGTAGGGATTTAAGTACTTGACACCATAAACATGTAAGCTGCAGAGATTTGAAACTAGTTTTCCCATATTCCAAAGCCCATATACTCTTAACCACAAAAGAACGGAAGTCATTTCCACTGCCTTCAGAAGTCTTCTCTCTCTTGCTTACTGGAAAACATTTCAGTCTGTAAATGTAGGAATTCATTAATTTGATACAAAGGGGCCAGTGAGAAGATTCAAGTTTTATCTGTGTTGCCATCTTTGTTAGGCCTCTGAGAAAGCTGAGTTTCATCAAGATGTCATTCCTTTCTCCAAGCCTGACCTATTCCTACTGTAATGCACTAGGGAAGAGGTAAGTGATTCTAACCTAATCACATATCTCTGTGCTATGAATGGAGGGTGTTTGGCGGCATCTCCTTGTGTCCATGCCAATTCCTTTCTCCCTCTTCATGTGTATAGCCTTTAGTTCATCCTACTCTTTGCTCCCATATTACTTCCAGGGGGCCTTCTTTTGTCACTTGTCTGCTATTCTTTTTTAGGTGGGGGAAGGGGCGGACAGCTTTCTTACCATGACAAGGATCACTGAAACAGTCTCAACTTCAAACTTTGCACAGAATGTATCCTTTGTTCGGTCTTCTGCTTTGTTTCTCTTTAATGATAGCTTTGCCATGATTCCCATTCGTATGTAACTCAGAGCTATGCAAATCAAGCTGGTAAGCAAGCATTTGCAGTTACTCAATCTTAAAATGAATATGTGTCCAACCAGTGGAAACCTGAGTCAGTAATGTCTCCTGAACATTATGTGTGGAATGGCTGCTTTCCTCGATGGGTGGCAAAGAATAAACTCAGTGAGATCTGCATTATATTCCCAGGTCGCTTTTTAGTGTGTGTTCAGAGTGTATCACAAGACTGGTTTTAGCTTAGGTAAAATTTTTTCTTATAGTAGTTCCACATTTTTTTTTAACTTCTTGGGGTCTCCAAAACACAGAATTCTTAATAGCTACTGAAAAATCCCCATGCCTGAAGAATCCTAAGATCCCAGGGCAAGAATATGATAAAGAACATTAAATAACCCATGGTCTGGGTCTTAATCTGGTGCTCACAGTGATCATTCAGTCTCTGCTGCATACCACCAGGGCACGGAACTCTCCACTGTAAGATACTTTAGTCTGATCTGTTCTTCAGTATGTTGAATCTGAATCTGTATTAGTCCATTCTCATGCTGCTATGAAGAAATATAATCTGTATTAGTCCGTTCTCATGTTGCTATGAAGAAATATCCAAGACTGGGTAATTTATAAAGAAAAGAAGTTCATATGACTCAGTTTCACATGGCTGGGGAAGCCTCAGGAAACTTACAATCGTGGCGGAAGGCACCTCTTCACAGGGTATCAGGAGAGAGAATGAGTGCTGAGCAAAGGGGGAAAAGCCCCTTATAAAACCATCAGATCTCATGAGAACTCACTCACTATCATGAGAAAATCATGGGAGTAATTGCTTCCATGATTCACTTACTTGTCACCAGGTCCCTCCCATGACACATGAAGAGTATGGGAACTACAATTCCAGGTGAGATTTGGGTGAGGACACAACCAAACCGTATCATAATCTATCTTTCTAAAATCCCCCCTAGTGCATCTAGTTATTTCTCACCCTAACTTTCAGTTCAGAGCTTCAGAAAATTATTAGTTTAATGGCTCATTTAATGACAACCCTTGTGTGTATCACATACCAACAACTGGGTTTAGATTGTCCTGCCTTGTCCCTTCCTCCTCACCTAACACGATTTAAATTCCCACTCTACCCCTCTGACAAGCCAGGGAGAAATAAAAGCTAGTCACACCCATTTCTCATTTCCATTTGGATGTAGGGAATACATATGGCAAAGCATTCTTAATCTCTTTGATTTTCTGTCCTATTCTGTGGAAAAATCTTCCGTGACAACCTCAGGTATCTTTGATTGATATGACTATTTATAGATTGACTATTTAATTTATTGTCTAAACAGGGACATTTTTGATGGTGAAAGGGCCTTATAAATAATTATACCAAGACTACAGGCTTAAACTGCAACTGTCCCAGGCAAACTTACATAACACCTTGCATATACTTTTACTTCAATACCCATCTTTTTGCATAAAAATTTTCATGTATGTTTTTCCCACCAACCTGTGAGTACTCTTTAGCAACAGCAACTTTATCTATATAGCTTCAGTTCCTAGAAAAGTACTTACAAGTATAAAGACCTGGGGGTAAATATGTACTGATGCACATGCATATGCATAAATGCATGTGTATGTGTTAGAACTGATGGTGTATTTTTCAATAATTACATTCTGTGGATCTCTCCTCTTATTTCATGGCAAATACCACCAATACATGTTAACTTCTTATTTCTGGAGATGAATCAAAAATATTTCATTTAATGCCATAGGAAGAAAATGGTTTGAGTATATTGGTAATGGGTTTGCTTTTAATATTGACAGCAACAAACAGAAAGTGAAATGTGATAAATTTTCCACTAAAAGTCTACTGCACATTTTTTTAACAAAGCACTGAACAATAAGCTCTAATCCCTTTCTTCACAAGTATTATAAATTGTTTCAGGCCGTGCACAGTGGTTCATGCTTGTAATCCCAGCATTTTGGGAGGCCGAGGCGGGCAGATTTTGAGACCAAGAATGGCCAACATGGTGAAACCCCGTCTCTATTAAAAATACAAAAATTATAGCAGCATGATTTGTAATCCTTTGGGTATATACCCAGTAATGGGATGGCTGGGTCATATGGTACTTCTAGTTCTAGATCCTTGAGGAATCGCCATACTGTTTTCCACAATGGTTGAACTAGTTTACAGTCCCACCAACAGTGTAAAAGTATTCCTATTTCTCCACATCCTCTCCAGCACCTGTTGTTTCCTGCTATAAAGACACATGCACACGTATGTTTACTGCGGCACCATTCACAATAGCAAAGACTTGGAATCAACCCAAATGTCCATCAGTGACAGACTGGATTAAGAAAATGTGGCACATATACACCATGGAATACTATGCAGCCATAAAAAAGGATGAGTTTGAGTCCTTTGTAGGGACATGGATGCAGCTGGAAACCATCATTCTGAGCAAACTATCGCAAGAACAGAAAACCAAACACCGCATGTTCTCACTCATAGGTGGGAACTGAACAATGAGATCACTTGGACTCGGGAAGGGGAACATCACACATCGGGGCCTATCATGGGGAGGGGGCAGGGATTGCATTGGGAGTTATACCTGATGTAAATGACGAGTCAATGGGTGTAGCACACCAACATGGCACAAGTATACATATGTAACAAACCTGCACGTTATGCACATGTACCCTAGAACTTAAAGTATTATAAAAAAAATACAAAAATTAGCTGGGTGTGATGGTGGGTACGTGTAATCCCAGCAGGAGGCTGAGGTATGCGAATCGCTTGAACTTGGGAGGTGGAGGTTGCAGTGAATCCGAGATGGTGCCACTGCACTCCATCCAGCCTGCAGTCTGGGCGACAGACTGAGACTCCATCTCAAAAAATAAAAATAATAAAAAAAAATTTCAGCAGCTGTACCCACAATTTCAAGTTTGTAGTAAATCAATTATTATAGGAAATGATGGTAACTTAAGAGTGCTCCTTTAATCTCCACTAAAATATTGGTGGCATTTCTATTGCTTTCACCCTGGTCAAGCACATTTGGAAGTCCTGGTAACTTCTGGCAGTTTTTTGCTTCTGAGTAACAGTGGTTTTAAAAAAAAGAAAGGTAAGGAGAAAGTGCCTGGAAAATGTGAACCACTTAGAGAAGTCATTTCTTCCCTTCTCGCTGACACATGCAGACCACTCCAGAAAGATGTGACTCTACACTGGTTAAAGACCTTTGTAGAGGATAATCTCACAACTTCCCTTTCAGTGTTTAGCACACACTATTAAGAACCTATCTCATTATCAAACCTTAAGATTTTCTGTTGCAGCATATTTTGTCATTATCAGATCTCTGTGAACCTTGTTTCCCACTTCTCCTTACTTGCTTAACAGCTACTATTAGCTCTCTACTTTAACATTCCTTTTTCCAAGATAAAAGAGTCAATGTTTTTGACTCTTCCTTGAAAATTTTTTTCAAAATGTTAAATATAAATTTGTTTGGAGGGGTTTGAAAATTCTGTCTCTCTAAGATGTTTGTATTCAGTTTTATCTGAAATCAGAACAAGCATGATTAAGTATCTAATCTATGCTCATAAGAAATAAGAGAAATATCTATATTCTGCATGCTTCTTATACATTCCACTATTATAGCTATTTAAAATTTCAGTTTGACATTTCATTCTCTTGATTAACTTTCTATAATAATCTACTTCTAGATGCTATTTTTCCCACAGAGGAAGTCATTCTTTATTTTCAGTCCATCAATGACATTTACCAAACCATCATGGATAATGAAAAATATAAGACTTATAAGATTCAAAAGAAACAAAGTTACATGTCTATTATTTCAGAGTCTTAAATATGTGGAAAAAAGAAGACAGTCTCACACAAAAGAAGAAACATGGATAAGCATGCTCAGGTGTTTGGTGCTAGCGCACCAGCTATTAGTACAGGCAAACTAATACAGCTATATGGAATTCACTATACAAGTGATAAAGAAGCAGTGGATGAAATGCCACTTTTGAGGTCTGCTTTCTCTCCTGAAGAAAACTAACAATAACTTTGATTTAACAACATTTTGTTTATTCCCAGTTTTACTGAGTGTTCATTTCAGTCCTCCCTCTGAAGTGGTTAGTTATACTTATCTCTCAAATTGTTGTTATTTGGACACTGTACATAAAAGCATTGCATTTTGAAAGCATGCATTCCTTGTCCTCAACATCTAAAATAATGATTTGCAACCATTTAGAAGTTCTGGTATCCTGTTGTTAATGTGATTTTTGCATCACTCTTCCCTGTCTATTCCTTAAAACATAATTTTAAATGAAAATTAATTTCATTATGAGACTTTGAAATGTCTCTAACAATAATTTAGAATACACTGAATTTGCCAATATTGGAAAATATGTATCTAGTCTAGATTATCAAGCCAGAATCCAGGACTGACCTCAATAGCATGTCACTTCTATATCTCTCAACACTGAGTCTCATCCCCTACTAATCATTTCCTGAGAATTCTGAAGTGCTTGCCACAAAATAAATAGGTTAGAATTTTTTATTTTTTGGTCATTTGCGACAGAATTAAAGGCTCTGCTGGTTACGTGGAGTTATATCATAATACTAGCTTTGCCTTAGTTCAGCAAAACTTTCATTGGGCTGAGAAAGAAGACAATATATTATCAAGGCATTATGTCCTGGTATCATCAAACAATGGGCAAATCAATTTTACCAGGTCTCTCCTAGGATATTTCATTGAATAAATGTTAGAGTTCCATGTCTATAATTTGCAGGACAGAATTATTAAAAATGGCTGTATTTAAGTGCATTTTCCCAAATAGTGAGTTTCCTTTTGGCAGAAAAGAGACAACGAAGGTAAATGTGAGAGTATCATCAACCACAAACTAGTAAGCTGAACTCAAGTATAATAGCAACCTTCCTGTGTGATCTGCCATAGAGCACCATTTGTGCAAGAGTCTGAATTTCTATACTAACTTATTTTTAAACATAACAATGTTTTTAATAAGCAGCTTATCTATTAAGTTTATAGAGAACCTTCCACTAAAGAGATTACTTATTCTAATCTATTCTTTTGTCCAATCTTTTCTCCATTTTTGCCCAGTGTTTTGTTTTTATAATATTTTATTCTATAAAAATCTATATTATACATTTTCTACCTGCCTTATCTATTCTTATACATTCACAATCTATTCTACTCTTAGTATATAATTTGAACAGATTCACATACATAAATCAACATTCATTACTTCTGGGCATATAAATGGTTGCTGGGTCCATGACTGCTGGTTAAATAGGTAGCTTCCAGGCCACTATGATATAAGCAAAAACTGAAAAGTGTATGTTTTATAATTGTTGAGGAAAAGAGGATTTTCATTATGGAGACATGTACAACTATCTCAAAGGCTTATTTTTCCAAAAGGAACAATGGCAATGTCCCCATTCTGGGATATGTGCATTGAAAATTCAGTATCAACCTCTTCTAAAAAGGTAGATATTTTGAGGTATTAAAAAGCATTCTTTTATTAGTGATAACACCTCGTACTTGGGGTCCTTTTGAGTTGAAAGTTGGCAAGTAGATTTTTCAGTAAGGCAGGGGTGGGAATCACTATAAATTCATAAACTAAAAAGAAGAATGACAATTTGTTGGCCCCAAAATAGGGGATGGGGGAGATTTCTTTTGCCTTTGTCTTTTTTTTTTTTTGAGATGGAGTTTCGCTCTTGTTGCCCAGGCTGGAGTGCAATGGCGTGATCTTGGCTCACCGCAATCTCTGCTTCCCGGGTTTAAGCGATTCTCCTGCCTCAGCCTCTTGGGTAGCTGGGATTACAGGCATGCGCCACCATGCACAGCTAATTTTGTATTTTTAGTAGAGACAGGATTTGTCCATGTTGGTCTGGCTGGTCTCGATCTCTCTACCTCAGGCGATCCATCCACTTTGGCCTCCCAAAGTGCTCGGATTACGGGCATGAACCACTGCATCTGGCCTAGGAGATTTTGGAATAAAGGTGTCCCTGTGACTAAAAACATAGAACTGGTCATAGATAGTCTGTTTACCTCTAGTGTCTTTTGGAGCAAGGGTGTGGGTCTCTGTTGAGTGGTGCCTATCATTAGGCATCACAGCAACATCAACAAAACTCATCTCCATAATATAGTAGATTTTACATCATGTTAAGGTAGACCTTTTAAACAACTCCTTCAAGTGTTCTGTTGATTTCCAGCCGACAGTCAGACAGCTATTTCTTTTTTAGCAGGAGTAGTCAAGGCTAAAGTCAATACATGTGCCTTCCTTGCTGAGGTAGAGTCAGACATATTCCATCAACACATATGTCCCACTGTTCTCATTTCTCTCACTTTACTCTGTGATCAGTAGACAAAGTATATACTAAAGAAGAAAGAGCTGAGGAAGTTGCTAGGATTTCTAAAGAAGAAGAATCCAAATCTTGCCTACTTTAGGAAAAAGCATTCTAGTATTAATTGAAAAGAGATAGTTAAATTGCAACCCATAAAATCAAATGTAGTTCCAAAGTGTGTCTATAGTGATCTACAAGCAAATACAATTTCTCATATTCTTTATTTTTTTTTTTGAGACAGAGTCTTGCTCTGTCACCAGGCTGGAGTGCAGTGGTACGATCTCGGCTCACTGCAACCTCCACCATCTGGGTTCAAGGGATTCCTCTGCCTCAGTCTCTCAAGTGGCTGGGATTACAGGCACGTGTCACTACACCCGGCTAATTTTTTGTATTTTAGTAGAGACGGGGTTTCACCATGTTGGCCAAGATGGTCTCGAACTCCTGACCTTGTAATCCGCCCGCCTCGGCCTCCCAATATATTCTTAAAATATATTCTGCAGGCTAATTCTATGTTCTCATCTCATTCCTGTTTCTTCCTCTGTTCCAGAAAGGATTAGTGTCTAGCATAAAACAAACAGTATATAATAAAGAACAGATAATACATACTCATAAAATTCTGAATCCACAGCAAAAAGAGGGTAAGGTCTTAGTCTAGCAGGTAAGTCTTATCGACAGTAATAAAGGCATGTTTCTAAGCCATCCATGGAAAATACCAAAAATGTTCTCTATTATATCTTGAGGTAAAGTTTTGGTGGTATAAAAAATTATGACTAATGCTGGGTATGTTATGTTTTATTTGGCTTCACTCTGGGACCACAAAAACGGATATAACTATAGATAGGGGTAGGAGAGCATTTGTGTTTCTTCATTAGAAGCTGTGCATGTTAGTCTAATGTATAAGAATTAGGAAAATAATACCAAATCCCTTGATGCAGGCCATGTCATAAATCCATTTATAGTTATATAATATTTTCCTTTTTCTTATTATTTCAACCTTCATGCTTCTTTCTTCATTTAAAAAACTTAGGGGTCAGCCCTCATGTTACCAGATGATTTCTGGTAGTTGAAGCCCTTGGGAAATTCATTTGTCCATTCATGTTGCCTAGTTTGGTCCAACACTCCAAGGGGAACATCCTTCTACCAAAGGCAATGACTGACTGGATTTAAAAAAATAACTTCTATAAATATGACATAGTATCTGGAGGCCACATTTATAGCTGGTCAAATGCACTGTTAGCCCTACAAAAGGCTCATAATTATGAGGCAATAACATGTAAATTTCTCTTTCTGACGAGAAACTGCAGGTCCTGAGTTGTATTAAGACTGCACTAATACTGTTCGTTAAACATTTCTTCTCTGAGTCTCAACAAGTCACCTTAAAATCTATGGTATACAGCAGATCTTGAGCACCTACATGAAAAGCAAGTACTCAAATGTTAGAGATCTGAATTGAAATCAAGATTGAGATCCATCCAACTTAGGAGTTCCTGCTGGTTCAATGAGTCCAAGGAAGAGGCCATTTAATGATTCCTCCAAGGAGCATTAAGAGCTCCAGGGTATTCCCTTGGACATCTGGAAACCTGGGTTACTTGATCTGAGCACGACTAAAAACTGGGCAAAGTCTTGCATATTTATCCTAGGTTGGACACAGATCTCTAAGATAAGACTGGTATTTGGTAAGCTCTCATCTTTCCCATTCCTTTCTTTTGAGTTCAGATTCCTGACGTATTCTTGTCACAAGATATGGTCAAGGTTACACATGGGTTAAGAGCTCACAGTAGTTCAATAACAAACATGTTGCTGTAATACTGGTCTCCCCTGTAGACCTTGAAAGTCCAATATGCTATCTTCTAGGGCAGTTCATGGGAAAGTTGACATAATAATGCTTCAATTATTCAATTTATAAATGGCACATTTAACTGATAGAGTAGGGAGGACAAATGAGAAACGCTTGAAAATGTAAATAGTTTTTGTTTCAGAGAACAACCTTATCTCCCCAACACAGTATATTTCTTCTTTATGTAGCCAAATTTCTCTAATGCTAGGCTCACACAGAAGCTATGGAGACTTCACCTAGAAGGTCTCAATGGCCTTAGAGCCATATATATTTCTACCATAAAACAGCAACAACAATTTTGTCCTAAATATAATCTAAGCAAAAATACAAACAAAATCAAACAGACGAAAACTACCTAGAATATAATTTTAAAAAGTACTGCCTATAAGGCATCACCATGTATGGTATAAACCCACCAAACTTAGATTGCACAATGATGCCATTTGCTTCAATTTTTATAATACTGCTTTTTGAAGATTCTTATTTTTATATGTAATGGGAAACATGACATCATATAAATGAGGCAGGAAAACAGAAAGGTGTAGAAGGCAAATGCAAGGTGCCTATATATTGTCTGCCCAGTGTTGCCAGTTGTGAAAGGATTTGACCTGCTAATATCCATTCATTCAGAGACATTACGGAGACACTAAGAGCATGATGGCTGGCAGGCTCTGCATTTAAGTGTGGTTATCAAGGCCCCCAAATATTGACAGAGTGCCAGATTCTAAGAAACTATTGATGTACACAGCCGGCCACAGCTCCAGACACCTCTCAGACAGAGTCTTTAAATGTCACAGATAAATGAATTTTCATGAAACTGAGAGAGAGAGAGAAAGGAAGAGCAAGAGGAGAGAAAGAACACAGAATGAGAGGCAGGAAAGAAACAAGAAAGAAGAAAATCACTTCCATAAGACTGACATGAAAGCATGTGGCATCTCATCTCTAAAGCTCAATCATAACTCCTTACACAGGATGTGAGATCAAGCCTGCTGAATGCATTGCATTACCAAAGCACTCAAGCACATTTAATCATTTCATTGCATGGTATTTTAAAAGTTAAAGGAGATACATACTACAGAATAGCTTCAACAAACTATTTCGGAGCAAAATATAGTTCAAACATAAATACCGCCCAACTCAATCCTAAAGCAAATTCAAAATAAAAAAATATATATATATAAAGACCCACAGGCACAGATAAGTATTGAAGCCTCCTAAGCAGTTCTCCATATGCAAGAAGGTGAAAAGTCAAGGTGTCATGAAATCTATTTTTTGCCAAGACAAAAATGTGTCCTCTGACATTTTCTTCTCCACAGTCCTACTGAAAGTAATGACCCCTAGTGGGTTTATTGCAGGATATTGAGGGATGCCTTCTTCCTTCACCTCTCTTTTCCTGCCTTTCCACAGAAAACATCTGCCAGGAAAATATACGAGTCAGTTACTTGACACATGATAACAAAAGTGAGCCATGGTTATAACTAGAACGACCAAGTATTCCTTAGAAATCGTGTGTAACTCAATATATTTTAAATGTAAAGGAAGCTTTTTTACTTTGAAAGTTTTCCATCTGCTGAGGGCAGCTTCTCTTGACCTTGATACACTATGCCATTGAAAGCAGTCACACTTTCAAGGTTCGAATATGGCTTGTTTGTGCATTTACTGTTCTATATTAGAGTTGTGCAATCTCCACATTTTACATAAAGCGATCATGCCAAGGCCCACTAACAAAATTCTTCTTCCAATTCAAAAGCACATGGGTAAGTTTTTTGTTTTGGTTTTTAACCTGCAGCAACATGGTTTCACAAAGCCCTAGCTGCCTTTTTACTAGCATCACAAAAAGCCTTGGTGTAAGTTATTTTTCTACATCTGGCTCTCTCTGTTTTGGATACATGGGACATTAGCAGGTATATACTTGGAGAAAAAAGTTCCATAGCTCAAATGTTCAATAGAGGTTTTGTTTTTGCATCAACTTTTCAGTAATTTCTTAGTACTTTTCTTTTTTATGTTAGGAGATAAAATGAAAGGATTTAGATTTTCTGCCATGGGAAAAATAATTATTTTCTCTGCCTTTAAAGGCTTTTATTTTGAAGACAAAATCAGTTTTAACTCAAATGGAAATTGCAGTAAAATCTCAGACACTGTAATCAGTGACTGCATTAAAACTCTCAAGAAGGAAGCCAACTTCCATGTGAGGCCACATTTCAGCCAGGATCACAAAGAGACATTATCCACTTTGCCTATGGCCATTCTGTCATTTTAGACTGTAAAATTTTTATCCTGTAAAATTAAGGTTCAAGGAAATCTCTAACGTTCACGTACATACACATAAATACAATGATTTTCCCCTGTAACCATATAATAAGCAGAGACGTTTTGGCTTACTTTAGATATAAGTGTCGAAGACACTTAATAAAGATTATTAAAATGTCCTTCATTATATAAGTAAGAGTGCTCAAATATTCAGTGATTGGCTAACACAAACTGTGTTATACACCCTACAAACTGTATAGTTGCTAAAAAAAAGTAGACTTAAATGTGCTATATGACAGGATATGACATTATATATGCTAAATTCCTCTTGTATAAAGAAAATTAGTATACATATATACACATATTTATGATAGATAGGCATATACACAAACATTTTCTTCTGGAAGTATATATAAGATACTTTTGATGTACTTGGGGAAAATAAGATGGAGAATTTTACTTCTAATTATATATTTTTCTATTCTGTTTGAATTCTTCAAACATATGTTTAAAATATAATGCCAATAGGGATATCTGAGTGGCAAGATTATGAGGAATATTTTTCTCTATATTGTAAAATTTAATATATGATATTTCAAAAAGGAAGTACCTTCAAAATAATTATGTAATAGTAATTCATGTTAGTTACAAGAAACTTGAAAACACTAAAAAAGCATGAAGTATATCAACAAAAAGCCTTGTAACTCTCTGACCCAACAATAACCACTGTTGAATTTTTGCTAAGTTGTATCCAGTTTGCAAAGTCTCTTCTCCTTTGTACATTGTAAGTAAGAAAGATCCTCTACATTCCCTTAAGGAGGGGGACCCAAAACAGCTTTATGTGTCATTTGTTCTGCTATATACCTTCTTAGACACCTTTACCACTACACTGTTTTTAGTTGCCAGGACATTGTTGAAATAGCATGGGCTATATGTGACACTTCCCTAAATTACACAGGTTCTTTATTAATCTGCTGTTGTCCCCTGAAAAACATGATCTCTGTGCTATTTCATAACAGTACATGGCATTTCATGACGGAAGCCATGGAGTTGAAAGCAACAGTGGCCTCATGCTCCATAATTATTATAATATACATACTGAAATAGTTTCTGGAGGACTCAGAAATTTCTATGTTCTTCTCTTCTGAATACATAGAGATGCTTCCCTGTAAGGAGCTCTGCCTTAGAACTTCTTCAAAGGCTAAGAAAGTTGAAGGAAAAACACAGAAAGGTGATATATTTGGTGTGATATTTTAAGCAATTGACCTAGTAATTATAATACCTTTTAATATTTTCTTTGCTGGGGATCATTTTCTGAAGAAGGGTATGAACCCTCTCTTTCATGCAAAATACCTTGGTATAACTTATTTGTAAGTATCTTATTTGCCTTTTGGCAAATTTGAGAATTTTCCTACCTTTGTTGTTGCTGTTATTGAAAAGAAGATAATAATGACAATAATAATTTTATGGCTAACTCTTATTGGTTGCTTTCTATAGGTTGGGCAGTTTACTTATATTATTTGTATTTAATTCAAAAAATAGCTCTATTATTATTGTTGCTGTTATTCCCATTTTATAGATGAGAAAACCCAGGCATAGAAATGTTGAAAAACTTGCCCAATGTCACAAATCTACTAAGAAGTAGATGAAGAAATCTACATCAGACTCATTCCAAATCTTCCTTAAGATTATTATCTAGATTAGGGTTACATGACTGTACTGAGAGGTCCAAACCATGTCCAGAGCTTTCTTATTTTTCTAATACTATGGGGGGTGAAGGGGACTGGGAAGAGAAAGAGAGTGAGCACACAAGATTCCAAATAAAATGTTGTAAAATTTATCTAAGACTTCATTTTCCTCACCTCCAAAATGGACAGCATCCACCACAGAGGTTTATCTTGAGGACCAATTGAGATAATATAAGTGAAAGCATCTAGTACAACTAAAATAAAACACCATTATTGCCCTACAAGTTTCCTTCCTTTGCAAAATGGATGTGTTCTGGATAAGGTGATTATGAAAAGGTATGGCTTAACTTCTGTTATCAAATCAAAGGGCAATTACATTATAAAATCTCGGAGAAGGGTTCCCAAAAGATTGGGATGAAGACCTAATGTAAGGCAGGGGTTCAGGTGGAGGCTGGGTCTACAGGAGATTTACTGGGAGCAGTCTGTGGGTTGGTAACACATTCTAGATCCTCTTACTTCTCTCTCCTCAGGCTCCTTGGTCTGAAAACTCCTGAGTGTACTACAGCAGTTTCCAGAGATGACTGCTTTATTTTTCTTTTATCTGGTTACAAAGTCTAGTGGAATTTATATGCAATGACAATACTTCACTTGAAGGCCCTATCCCACACATTATGATATATAATAGTTAGAAATTCCTTTAATGTGAGATTCTCAATCAGGTAGATTCATTGTGCTCTCTTTGCTCTGGATGTTTGGTTACAGGTTTCAGTCATATTATTAATAATACTTGCATTAACTTCATCATATTCATTACGTTGAAAGGCTCTGAGTTAGAAAACATGTATTCTGCTTTCTTGGAAACCCTACACTCACTAGTGAGACCTATAAATAAAATGAAACTGTAAACAGTGCTAACTTCACCTTCAACTCATAACTAAACCCGACTCTGGGCTTAAAGTGCTATTTTCTCCCTCCAGTCTCATCAGATATAAGTATATCATGTTACCAACTGATGCCAAGCTATATACTTACTTACACAATTCACTTCATACTAACAACCTGCTGCATTTTGCTGCTTGCCTTTTCTTGAGGTACTGGGACTTATTCTTAAATTAATGCCTTAGTTTTTTTTTTTCTCTAGGGACATCCTTTTACTTATGGAAAATATTCAGAAAGAATGCAATTTTTAAAATAAGCCATCTGCTGCGCAGACCTCAAGAAAAACAGTTATGTTTGAAAATACCAGATTCAACTAATCAGGGGCACAAAAGCCTTATTAACTATTATTAGCTTTCTTATCTTTAGAGCTCAGGTAGGAAGTAATATCTGACCTCAGCATGCCAACAGGTGTCAAGTGAGACAGGTCAGCACAGTCTACACCCTTATGATGTAGCTTAAACACATCAGCTCAGAAGCATTCTTCATAAATTCTAAAAAGAGACCTTCTTCCAGATTATCTCACACATGGCAGCAGCCTGGGAAGCCTCAAGACAAAACTCTCTAGTTCTAGAACAATTAGAACAATTCAAACAAGGTGCATTTACATTATATTTAATATTTTGCTATAAGCAGACAATATAATCTACTCAAAACTATCTCTATTTTACTGTTTGCCCATATTCCCTTATCTGTCCTCTATTTCTCAGCTTATATCTTTCTTGAATTTCTAAAGATAAGAAATCTAATTTATTCATGTATTCATTATACAATAAATATTAAGTATCTCAGAAAACGGCCAATAAATAGATGATAGATGATTAATAGATAGCTAAATATACAGACAGATAATAGATAAATAGCTAGCTAAAACAGAGATGAGTTATGACCTGAAGAAATGGCTAAGGAAGAAGATTCCATATTGAGGATGTTTTAAACTAGGTATTGAAGGATACTTGGGATTTCGAAGTATAGAGAGCAAGGAGAAATCATTTCAAGCAGAATAAACTGCATGAACAAAAAGGTCATCACATGTTGGGAAAAGCAGATCATTTGGTTTGTGAAAGAGAGTAATAAAAATAAAACTGGGAAGGTTAATTACGGTTAGATCACAGGAGAGTTCTAGTGCCAACCAAGGAATATTACTCTGTCAATAATCTAGGTTTGAAGAAAGCACAGTCAACAACTCTCTAGCTTTCATAATTTCAGTAATGAGTATTATAATCCACCAAACCTCTGGTCTTTAGGCTCCACAGGGGATATGTTAGATCAGTGGTAGAGAAAAGGTCCTCATATCTAATGAGTCCTCCTCCAGCTGAGATTATCAAGATGCATGTATTGAATCATCTCACATGATTTGAACAAGAATTTCACTAGCTCCGAATCACACTAGCACTGGTCCTTCATTCTCAATAATAAGTTCTACAGAGTTACCTAAAGGCTGACACGGAGGCTGGCTGAGACGAGAGAGGTGAGTATCCCAAGCACATGTGAGATGTCTGTCGAAAAGTTTGACATAAGCTATCATTTGATTTTGAATAAAGCCAACATGTTCACAAGTGATTGGTTACTTATATATGTCTAGTTCAGGTTCTCCCTATGATACAGAAAGTCATTGTAGTATACGTGGAACTCTGAGATCTCCTTATACATCTTTTAAGGCGCACTCCTAACTGTTTAGGATTCTTTGACAGAAGGTGCTTTCCCAGCACCTGCTATTATGCTCCCTCTTTATTGTTCTCTATTGGATTTACTGACTTCTGATATGCTTTGTTTTTATGTATGTATTTGTTTACTTTCTGCCTCTCCTCTTCAAATGTTAGGTCTTTGAAAACAACGATTATTTGAATGTATCTGTTTTGCTCACTGTTGTATCTCCAGCACCTAGAACAGATACCTATTGAAAGACTGCTTTCGAAACTGAAGACAAAATATAGAGGAAGGTAAGCACATATTAACTGGTATATGGGAGAGAAAAAGGCTTTTGTATAAAACTCCCCCACAAAACTCATATACTACATAATTTGAAAATATCATCAGCTAATTATGTCATGGATGAATTTGCTATAAAACTCAAAGCACTTTTAAATTAAAAGTATCTACTTTTTTTCTTCCTGTTACTGAAGTAACATCTCATTCTCTCCATTTTATACAAATGGAAATCATGACAGAGAGAGAGATACTCTAGAGTACAGGAGATGAATTCAGAGCTTCTGACTCCAAGGGCCATCTATATTCTATGCACTATTTAATGTTAGTTTGTATTTTACAATCAGTGAGATTTAAGTGCTGAATTGAATAGAGTCCTAGAATTTGAACAAATAAATAATGTTATTAGCTTACGCTCTTTCTGCTAGCACATGGCCTTCTCACAGAAATAAGCAAACAAATAAATAAAGAGCAACACAGAAAGAGGAAAGGTGAATAACTTAAAGGGGTGAACATTGTTGTTGATATTTTAAAAATCCAGATTGTTCATTTTCATTGTAATTGTATTGTATTCTGCTGGCAGAGAGAGATGAGATTTAGTGTACTATGCAAATTATAGTAGGCCCACTACAGCTCATCAAGTTCTGAGAACAGTATGGGTTCTTTTTCCTCAGATCCTCTTTTACCCTTAAAATACCTTCTGGATTAAAATTCTCATTCAATGAATCACATCTTTCAATGTAAACAATGAAATTATAAAAGTACTAAAAGAAAACATTGGTAAATTTCTTTATAATCTTGGCATAAGAAAGGACTTTTTACGTATAACTCATTATCTAGAAGCCACATAGAAAAGATTAGTAAATCTGATTATATTTAAAAACAAACTTCAGTATGGCCAAAAAATCCATAAGAAAAGTAATAAAATAAGTGGAAAAAATTTATGCAGCTCAGATAGGTAAAAGGATTATCATCTTAATGTATAAATAGAAAGAAATACATAAGAGAAAGACTAACAACCCAATAGAAAGAAAAGGCAAAGGAGATGAACAGACACCCTATAGAAAAATAAATGCTAATGCCATTAAACATATTTTTAAAAGATGGTTGACATCACTTATAATTTTGAAAATGCAAACTAAAACTATATCAAGATACCATCTTTTACCAATATAATTGGCAAAAATCCAAAAGCTTAACCAAGCACTATTTTGTTGAGGCTTCGGTAAAAGGCTACTTTTGTATATGCTAATAGGGTGGCTAATTGATCCAAACCCTGTCGAGATCAATTTGGCAAAATTTTTCAAAATTCAAGATGCATATAACCCTTTGATCAATAATTTTATTTCTGAGAATTTATCCTGCAGATAAACTTGCACATCTATGAAATGATTTGTATACAAGGTTGTTCACTGTAATATTGTTTGAAATGAAAAAAATAGTTTATCAATCGGGACTGAATAAACCATGATGCATTTACATAATGGAATACTGCAAAACTATAAAAGAGATTAAGGTAGTTCTCTATGTATCAACAGCAAAAGACCTCCAAGATATACTGGAGAATACAAGATTGAGAACAGTGTATAAAGTGGTTCAACTTTTGTGTAAGAAGGTGGAAGGAGGGAATATATATTCGCTTTTTTTGCATAAAAAGACCACTGGAAAGCTACACAAAAAATTAATAAATAAAAGTGGTTACTAATGGGAATAGAAAGAGAAAAAGGTAGATGGGGAGAAGTGAAGACGTTTTTACATAGTTTTAATTTCTGAACCTGGAAATACATAGCCTGTCTCTTCGACCGAACAAATATATTTAAAAACTAAATAAAAGATAATCTCATATTAAAGTAAAAATGAGAACAGCATGGCAATGATAAAAATGGTTCCTGAGCCCCATAAATTTCTCCCAAGTTTTAGATACCAGTGCAGCCAATATTTGGGTAAATGTGGTCAAACAACTTGGCAGTTTGGTCCAAATGGCATCCTTGGAGCATAAAATGATTCAGGTTCTTCCCTTTGACTTTGTAGCATTCTTAAGATGTTATTAAACAGTTATTCCTTTCTAAGCTCAATCGAGTTACCAGTAAAATGTAAAATGACATTACAGTGTTGCTGCTGTGAACTAGGTGAGATGAATCCCCTTTAAAAGCCTAGGATGATTTCCATGTGTTGAGTAGAGAAGACCTGGATGTTCGCTTGTTGCTATGTAATAAGAAGAAAACACATTTCTTAAGCAATTTAAAGTGTAAAATTATTTTTAAAAATAAGTAAAATCTATTAATTATTTACTATTTATCAATCTTCTATAATACTTAGGTGATGTAGTCAGCATGCATAAAATTCTTAACAGGAGGCAGAATACAGCATTAGGCAGATGATGTATGTTGAGTACTTAGAAGTTCCTAAAGGAGAAGCCTAGAAAGACAGTACATTATAATTAATAACAAATGTAATCGTATATTTTTTTGTAAAATAAGCACACATTTTTCCACTAGTCAGAAATCATAGCTTCAATTCAATAAGCTGCTTTCTCATATTTGTACTGAGAGTGCTGTCTAGAACAATCTAGAAGCTACAGACAAGAGCAGGGGTGAATGCTCCCAATTTCCCATTTCCTTTGTGCCATGACAGTTTGTAAGAAGATAATCAGTGCAATTATCCATTTTATATAAGAATTTCTTCCTCTGGGTTCTGTTACGTATTTTAGGCAACGATTTTAAAACATGGAGGTAGGTAAGTAGGGAGTATTCATTCAATTATTCATTTGTATTAATTAAACGCCAAGTATGTTCTGTGTGTTTCGCTAACATTAGAAATGCAGAGAAAAAAGACATAATTTTTGTCCCCAAATATTTCAGTCTAGTGGCGAGAAAGGAAAGTAAATACCCAACTAATTACAATAAAGGGTGATAACCTGCCGTAACTGAGTTAAGCATGGCTGTGAGAGAACAGAGGTGTGGGACTCTGACTTTTAAGGAGGAGGCTCAATAACAAGTTTTGAGGAGTTGGTGCCGTAGCTGAAACTTAAAGGATGGAAGAAGTTAACAAGCCAAAGATTTGAGAGGATGGAAAGGGATTCTAGGTATAGGTAACAGAAAAAAAAAAAAAAAAAAAGTACAGAGCAAGACAGAGTATGATCCATTCATGAACTGCAGGTGGTTCCAGACAGAGAATAGAGTGATGATTGGGAATGCCAGGAAATGACTTTTCAGGCCCATCCAGATTGTGATGGAAGCACTACTTTAGATAAGGTGATAAGGGAAGGTGGAGATCTGAATGAACATAAAGAGTCAACCATGAGGGGCTTGGAGAGAACAGTATTCCCAGCAGAGAACTGCACTTATTGTACATATATGCCTATTTTAAGGAATGGTTAAAGAGCTAGGGGAACTGATTCTTGGTTGTCAGAGATGAGCAGAACTATTCCAAATACTCTTCCCCTGACAATTATCTAATCTCTTTTGTTGTCTCTGGAAGCATGGTTCTTTCCCATCAATGAATTCATTCAGTCCCTGTAATCAGCTCTGATTAGTGTTGTTTAACATCAATCTTTTCTACTTTTTTTCAAAGAAAGATACCAATCAGTAGCTGCACACCCCTGCTTGTTAAAAGCAGCACCTCTCCTGCTGACTTACCGTTCTTTTAATCAAAAGGGCAGGAGGAAGCAGTTGGGATTCACTTTTCTTTTTTTTTCTTTCAAAGTACACAAATGTCAACTTCCTTAAGGATGTCTGGCATAGCTGAGTTCAGTCATGTAACATACAAAGTCAGCTTGATCAAAAGGTTGCAGGCTGCCCACTGCTAAAATGGAGGAGAAAAGGAAACCATAGGCTTCCCTGAAGTGTGAATGAGTGCATAGGCCACTGCCACGTGTGTATTTATACTGAAGACATGCTGGGCTGACAAGGGAGATTAGGAAACGTCAATCCCCACCACTACACTGCTCTATCTTCACCTTTGAACCTCTGGAGCAGCACTTTCTCTCTTTCCTATTTCTTCTGTTGTGCCCAGTGAAGGAGTTACCATATAGCTTTATAGCAACTGCAAGCCATGGCTATTTTTGTATACTTAAAAAAACATTTTTGCGGCCAGGCACTGTGCCTCACTCTTGTAATCCCACCAGTTTAGGAGGTTGAGGCGGGTGGATCACTTGAGGTCAGGAGTTCGAGGTCAGCCTTGCCAACATGGTGAAACCCCGTCTGTACTAAAAAAATACAAAAATTAACTGGGCGTGATGGTGGGCACCTGTAGTCCCAGTTACTTGGGAAGCTGAGGCAGGAGAATAGCTTGAACCTAGGAGGCACAGGTTGCAGTGAGCCAAGATCACGCCACTGTACTCCAGCCTGGGTGACATAGTGAGACTCAATTTCAAATAAATAAATAAAATAAATTCTTTTTGCTACTACTGCCCCAACATTTAGCTGAAGGTTATAATTCTTACCTCTATGGACTTCAAAGTGTTAATAACTAGAAAAAGCAAAAGATTGTTCATTCATTCATTCTCTTACTCTTTTTATTTTTGAGACAGAGTTTCATTCTTGTTGCCCAGGTTGGAGTGCAATGGCATGATCTCGGCTCACCGCAACCTCTGCCTCCCGGGTTCAAGCGATTCTCCTGCCTCAGGCTCCTGTGTAGCTGGGATTACAGGCATGCACCCCCATGCCTGGTTAATTTTGTATTTTTAGTACACACAGTGTTTCTCCATATTTGTCAGGCTGGTCTCAAACTCCCGACCTCAGGTGATCCGCCTGCCTCAGCCTCCCGAAATGCTGGGATTACAGGCATGAGCCAACACGCCCAGCCACATTCTCTTACTCTTTTAATAAATCAGTATGTATCATGTGACAAACCTGTATCTGCAATATGACAAACCCTTTTCAATAATTCTCCTGGAAGATGCTTCTGGCAACCCAGAACCAGAAAATAATTTTTCCAAAGAGTTGATTATCTTAGCCTAAACTATGACTCAAGTTGGTTTTACAAATAGGGAACACTCTGTAAATACTCATGGACACATCTAAACCTGAACATACATTCTTATTAAGCACAAAAATCATCATATATGGTTACAGCCCCCAAACAAGGTTGCAGAAGAATTTAACATTAGTAACAATGTACAGCTAGTAGAATTACATTTTGTGCAACCTCATAATTCTTTAAAAGTACAACTGAAGTGATGAGAAGATACACACTGATATAAGGTAACACAGCTCTGTGATCGAGCCAAAACTAGAACTTAAGGCCCACATTTTTAATCTAGGAACTTTTATGTGATGACCATTTACCAGAAGGAATGGGAGTAAAAAGCATAAGGTAATTGATACAGAGAAACAAGGATGCTTTTAAAAAACAAAAACACCAGTCTAAAAGAAGACTCTTCTTTACTCATTTGAAATGGCTCTGAATTCCTGGGAAGAGCATAGGAAGAAATGTAACTATAGGATCACTTTTATGTGAGTAAATTGATAAATCATTTCCCCTACGTGCTCTAAGAAATCTTTTAGAACAATATTTCCCAAACTTCCCTAGTCATACCAATTGACTAGTTTCTTGTTTCAGATCCAAATGCCAAGGCCCCTTCAGGCAAATTTCTTATTCTCTAGGTTTATGGTAGACTCAGGAATGTACATATTTCAAGGGTGACCCTGATGATTCTTAGTTCAGGGATGTTTGGGAAACACTGTTGTGGTGAAACCTTTGTACAAGAGCTAAAACATTTCTTCATTCCTAATGAATCATCCCATTTTAATGTTTCTGTGGTGTGTCTTAAGCAGGTGCAGACTCTCACAGCAAACCATAAACTCCTATGTTCCTTTAAAATAGCTTAAGATACATTTACTGACTTTTCAGGATTAGCAAAAAGTCAAATGGGGCTGTTAACTAGCCCATTCCCACAGAAGCACCAAACCGTAATTCCCAAGTATCAATTCTAATGTGTTAAAAAATAAAAGCATATGCTCAATCATGTAACAGAGGGTTTCTTCTTTTACTTTTATTTCGTTGTCTGTCAATCTGGTTGATCAGATTACTAATTTCTACTCTACTAGAAGTGATCTTTAGAAAAATATGTCTGCCCTGTTTGCATTACAGATATATTAACAATAATAATGATTTTTAAAAAGTAAACCACACATAAACAAACAGGAAAAGAAATTGCCATATTTCAGTCCAGTCTTTGTCCTGCCTACTGAAACATCTGTCTTATACCTTTTTGACAGGTAGAAATAAGACCTTTCACATCATCTCATCTCTCTGATAAATCAGTCTATTTCCTTACAAATTTGGTTTGAGATAAAACTCTTCTGTTCTTCCATTTACCATTTAGAAAGGCACAGTCAGGAACACCACCGAAGATGAGCTCACTTCTGGGTGTCTTTCAGTTAGACTTCTATTAAATGGATACCAAGAAAGCTAACCAAGAAACAAAAATATTCCTGTCACTTCTTTTGCAACAATTCAACAAACTTGAGGAAAATTGAATTTTGAAGAAAAGAATGGTCTATGCCATCTTATAAGCATGAGACGGAGGAGCAATGACTATAAAGAATATTCGTTAATTGTGGTTGTACTGTAGTCATGTTACAAATTGCACAATTAATTCCCACTATCAAATTAAACTGGTAAACAGGCCTAGATTAAAAACACAAGCCTGTTCTGCTTGTTTTGCTCTGTTATACACAAAGTAATCTTAAATTCAGTTTATTATCATTAGTATGGTTTCACTTTGGGGGAAAAAAAAATCTTTTTCCTCATAAGGCATATTGCATATTGAGATGATGAAGACCAAAGTCAATGCTGTAGAGAGTTGTAGGGATATAACTGCTGCTAAAATAAGCACTTGGTTTAGCAGACTATTTCCCTTAGTAGCTTGGAGTACAATAATTTTTTCCTGCTGGGAGACAATGTATATCCTGAATGGGGTAGGGCCTGAAAGACAGTGAAACACAGCAGGAAATACACCTGATGGCAGAATCCACCAGGATCAGACAGCATCAGGACAGCATTAAACAAAGTGTTTGAAGATAGCAGAGATATGTGGACTGTCAAGGAACGCTGAAAGATTACACATTGTAGGTGAGCATGGTTTTGAGAGTCCATCTCTGCTGGCCACAAGAATATTGGCAGTCAACATTTGCAAGGTCTGTTTAATTATGTCAGTGACCACAGCTAGCCTCCCAGGTTAAGTGAGAACGAGAACTAACAAGCTGCCCCAGCCTCCTTCAGGACTTAAATGACAAAGCCATGGCAATCACAGCAGCAGCAGCAGAAGTAGCAACAGCACCAGCCGAAGCAGCAACAGCAGCAGCAAGAACATGGTTTTGACCCGCAGTTCTTGCCCATCAAAGAGCTGTGCCCTGTCTGCTCCCACTGACAGGCAGATAAATATAGAGATCTGTCGGCAGTACATATTTATGTATATCTACAGCTCCCTCACACAGACTTACAGGGAATGCATAACAGCTTCTAGTGGTATAACAAATGCACCCACTAATGGGGTGAGACCCATTACTCACAAATGGGTGAAAAGAAGCATCAATATGCAGGTCTTAACCCCAGTTTGTGGGCAGAAACCTGTCATTCCATTGCAGGCCAATAGGTCTCCTATTCACACAGTCCTTGTTTAATTTTCCAAACACCCTTTCTCTAAATGGTGCTACTCTGAGCTGTGTAGTGCAGACAGACAGGTTTGACAAGCAGAGTTGTCAATTTCACATTTTGTATCCCAACTGCAGGGCAAAATCAGACTTTGTATGCAACTGGGGTTGACTGGTTGGGAAGGCAGGAGAGGTTGGCATTTAAGAGGTATTTTCCACATTAGAAACTCAGAACTCAAGATAGAAAACTCATAAAGGGTTGTCCCTATTCAAAATCCATGAAATCAGGAGAGTCCAAAGATGTGTACTGGTGGTCTACTGTGAGGCATATACATTTTGCTGAAACGAGAAGATGAAGAGAAAAGTAAGGCTTGGTTCTATCTAGAAGGAGCTCTGGGTACGTAAGCAGTGAAAGACACTCACTCAAATATCATAATATAAAATGAGGCACTTGCCATAAGAGAGGAACATAGCAATGTGTACACACAATTCTTGATTAACCAGGAAGTTGAAGATATAAGTAATATATTAGCCAAATTTTTGTCCTTCGAAAAATGTTGGAATTGTCCAAAGAAAGGCCAACAGGATACATGCTAGGTAATGATGGGTGGATTAGGCGTACAACAAAAGCAAGTTAACGAGCACTGTTTCTAACAACCAAGTCCCAGAATATTCTTGGGATCTCTGGGACTATCTCAAACATATAACAGAGTCTGGGATGGTTTTGAAATCTCTGCTAGCATATGCTCTGCCCTGAGGTTTCTTTTTGGTGCTGATTTGCTTGAACTGAAGAAGGAAGGGAGAACACATAGAAGAAGGGTTCTCTATTTTCAGGAGTCAGTCCTAATTATATCGGTGGTATAGTTAAGAACCTAGAACAAATGCTCCTCCAGAATCCCCTTGTGCAGATCAACACTCTATGGTATATGAGATTTCACAGAGTCTTGCATATCAGAAACTTGCAAACGGGAACAGAAGAGTCTGTGTGTCCCTGAGTTTATGCTCAACCTGGCAAACATCAAGAGTAATTTTATGTTGCTCAGGAATATACTATAACAAAGCTCTCACAGGTTGAAGGCTTCAGTGAACCTGAGGGCTCACTTCCCATCCTGGACTTACACCATAAGGAGTAATGGACTTTGCTAATATCAAATCAAAAGGCAAAGGAAACCGGGCATTTAGGAGATATTTTATAGTTACAATTACCCAATCCTAGGTGAGACTAGGATTAGAGTCGGTGGGGAAGTAGACATGGAAAGTGCTGTTAAATGGTTTTTGAAATGTCCCTTTTTGATCCCCATAGTCATGAGAGTATTTGAGTCTTGATTGTGCTCTATACTTAAATTACTGCCATTGCCCCTCAGTTGGCATCTCTAATTTCAACCCTCTCAATCTACTCTGCACACTATAGCCAGGTTAACTTCTAAAACACTCCATTCATTATTTTTGCTTGTCTCTCTAAGTGTTTCAGTTATTCAGCAAATCCTCATTGCATTCTAACTGTATGATAGCTATTGTTTTCATCACCCACAAAAAATAAATCTGAATTCTGCCTGCCTTTTGAAATTTACATCCTCGTCTTCAATAACATAGCTCTCATTTCTAATTTCACTACTTCCTGTATACACCAACTTTATTTCCATTGGTCGATATTTTTATTCATCCTCCCTACTTCTCTGTTTTCCCATATCACACCATTGGCTACCATCTTTGCTTTTTTCCAAAGGACCTTTCATTCCATTGTCTTTCAATGTCTAGCTTTTACATCTACAGCTAAAGTTCTCCCTCTACTACTAATCAAGCCTTCTATACTCCTTTCTTGGCCCCCATAATGCAGATTCTTGTAGTACTTACTACCTTTCATTATTGCTCATGTTGGTGCATAACGGTAGACTGGTAATTTCCAGTTAGTTTTATGATCTAATTACTAGTCTCTGCAATAACAGTATAAAAACCATAAGCTCTTTATGAGCAGGTATCGTGTTTCTGATAGTAACATTACTAACTGTTGTGATAACTGCAAATTAAGTTTAGCATCATACTTGTTTCTAAATTTAAATTGTACCACTTCTAACAATATTTTCTGCATCGTTTTATTTTTAAAAAGTCCAAAAGAGGATGACAGTAACAGGATCACAATAAATATATATCCACGTGTAATGGTCAGTGGTCTTTTCCTGCGACAATAATGTTGCATTTTGCTGTTAGCTCCTTTCTTTTTTACACGATTTTCACTAGTAGACATACTACTACACTAATGCCAACATTTTCCAGTTAAAATCGACAGTAATTAAGCTTTGGATGTTGTCAGCACTAGCCTAGGGATAGGGCAGGTATAGGGCCAATGAGACCAAGTTCAGGGTATAAGGTCTCTGATATTCATCAAGGAGCTAAGATAAGAAGCATAATGAAAGACAAAACAAATGGTACACCATATAGTATGCCGAATATTTTTAATGCTGATTTTTGTAGACAGAACTTGATATCAGCTTTTACTCATTTGTTATTGATATATGTGTATTTTCTTAAAATATAATAAAGATAGAAAGGGTTTGTGAATAACATAATATGAAGATCAGAATCAAGATTAGGGCCAAGGGCATCAGATTAAAACGCAGATGAATAATTAATCACCTGTAAGATTAAAGTTCTAATTCTAAATGGAAAGAAAGCATTGGCAAAGGCATAAAAACGTGGTTCTAGGGTGGTATTCACAGTTCCATGAAGGAAAAGATGAAGCAGATAGGAAGGTGGGCCTACTGTATGGACTGGGTGCTGGTATTAAGGGTTTTGTATTAGGCAAGAAGACAAAAACAATTAGGAGAGTTTGGACTGGAAGACTGGGAATGATAACCGGGGATAGTGAATAGGGTGGCCTAGGTGTACAATGAGGTCAGCATTTAGCACATCAGGTAGCCAGGACTAGGACCTAACCAAGAAGCTGGAAATAGAAGGAAACTCATTTATTCATTCTCTGACCTTACATTTATTTATTGAATAATAGTAGTAGACTGATCTATAGACCTAAACCAGTGGACTGATCAACAGACCTAGACTAGACCATGCTTAACAGAATTTACAGTTTGGAGGGAAAACAGACATGAAAGACTTAAGTAATAAGATGAGAGAGGCCAGAGACAATGAGCACATAATAGGAGTGAGGCCCACCAAAGAAGTGATCTTATATCAGCTACTTGAAACCAGTGATGAAAGTAAACTCAGTACCAAGCTCACTTCATCCAAAGCATGGATTCCTTATATATTCTCTGCTTGGGATAATATTAAGATCAACCTGTAGGTAGAGCTTACACAGCTAGGACGAGCAAGCAATCCTAGGTTGGGCGAGTGTGCTCATGTGTGATGGTGTCTGTGTATGTAGGTTTTTTTCCTAACAAGTATAAACCACGATCCTATAGCATAAGAATAAGTGATGATGAGAAGAATGATAATAGTAATGATGATAACAGCAGCTGTTTATTGAGTGCTTATTATATACCAGGTATTGGTTTAAATATTTTACATTTATTAGATTAGTTACTCCCCACAGTAATTTCATAATAAAAATAAATTTATGGTCCCCCTCCTCCTTCTCCTCATCCTTAATTTACAGATGAAGAAACTGAGGCATGAGAATTAAATAGTTTTCCTAAGGTTACAGTGTTGTAGAATCTACATAGTCTTCACTCTTAATCACACTGCTCTACTGCCTAAATTCAGGCAACCAACAAAAGAGTTGTTCTGCCTCATCTTGGAGCTTATATATGTCTACAGAATATATATTATTTACATTCTCATAAATGAGAAATGATTTAAGGATATTCTTACCAGAGCAGTAGCCATTCTCAAAATTACCACAATGGTGTATTATATTGTTTAGACATATAATGAGAGTATTGGGGTAACAGATATCAGAGATTTGGCTCTTACAGATTTTTAATTCTTAATTATACTATTTAAGAGAAAAATTAAGTATTGTGAGGAAGCACTGGAACAATGGAAAAGGTAATATGGAAAATAAAAAGTTTAGTCTCAGCCTGGTAAGTGTGGCTCTCTATTTCTTCAAGTTTCCTTTCTGAACAGGGTGACATAAGGGTTAATAAGATGACTGTAAAATACAGTTACCTTATGAAGAATGAAAAATTCCATTATTACTGAGATTTTCCGAATCCTGATAATTCTGTTGGGATTTTCTGAACCATGATAATTCTGCCGGGATCTGGTATTAAACAGCATGTAGACGGATTAATCCCAAACCCAGAAAAGAGTGAACAAATAAAACCTAAGTAGCATAATGACTGAAGAAAGTTAGATTGTAGTGTCCAATCTCATAGTGGCCACTTTTTTGTTTGCTTGTTTGTTTGTTTGTTTTGAGACGGAGACTTGCTCTGTTGCCCAGGCTGCAGTGTGCAGTGGTGTGATCTCAGCTCACTGCAACCTCCACCTCCCAGGTTCAAGTGACTCTCCTGCCTCAGCCTCCCGAGTAGCTGGGATTACAGGTGTGTGCCACCACACCCAGCTAATTTTTATATTTTTAGTAGAGACGGGGTTTCACTGTGTTGGCCAGGCTGGTCTTGAACTCCTGACCTCAGGTGATCTGCCTGCCTCGGCCTCCCAAAGTGCCCAGAGTGCTTGGGATAACAGGCATGAGCCACCATTCCCGGCCTTTTGACAAAGTTGATGGTTTGTGTGGGAGCATGAACATGAAAATGTAATTACAAACTAAGGAGAAACATCCTTAACTTTGAATCTTTCCTATTGGTTTACTGGAGTCAATTTTAAAGTATCACTTAATAAATACGATTTGACAATTTGCAAATTTACATAAATGTATTTTCCCTAGAGTATAAGCATTCAACTCCAATATGATGGTTTCCTATTTTCGGTTTGTTATACACCAAGATAGAATGTACCTGTAAGATATTTAGGAAATCACTTTTAGGGGACACTATATAATACCTTACTAAATACCAAGACTACAGTACTATTATTTTCACAAATAAGCATGGGTCAAGGCAAAGAAGGGCAAGTCGGGGTGAGACTATGTAGGCTGTTAACCTTGCTGTACAGGTAAATGTAAAAGTTCCTTTTTTCTAGCCTCAATATGCTGGACAATCCTCACCTTAAACTGAGTAGAGAATGTCTTAAAGCACAGAAACAAGAACACCTGTACTCTGAATTTTGTTGGGGAGTTCTGGCCCCTTTTAGCATTTGACCGTCAATGAATAATATAACTGCTTTTAGCCCTAAAGCCTGTATCAGCTGCAAACGTGTCAGATACCTGTCATATTTTAGAACAGCTTATCACCTCAGCCTCTGGAGTGATTGAGTATTTATAGACACAAAGATAGAAACATAAAGCACATATGTATAGGCAGGAGTCCCCTGGAGGTGGCGATTAGGACTAGGCAGTAATTTTAGCTTGAAGCTCCTATGACTTAAATAGCCACTTGAGCTCTGCTCTTGCAGTTTACGATGTCAATAGAACCCCTAAATGAAATTACAGCCTTCTGATACGCAGCAGGATATCCTTTCTTTGCCATGCAATGTACACGGCCAGGAGAAATTGCTCTGTATATGGAGTTTCACTAAAGCAGAATTTATCATAAGGCTGCTCTGCTAAAATATCATTATGCTGTTATTCACTGGATAACACATCTAATGACTCGGGGTGCACTTGATAGCCATGTTTCAGTGAACACAGACGCACGCCCTGATGTGAACTGGGCACTCCAGTGCTTCAAAGCACTATCGATTTCAATTCTACCATAATTTACACCTGGCTTGTTTTGCCAATAGCTTGAACCCATGCTAACACTGGAACATACACATACAAGCTTTAGAAAGATCAGAAATGAGCTGTATAGCAAAAATGCATGCAGCAAACTTTCCAGGATTTTGCCTTTATAATCATCTCCCTTGGTGCTGATCAAATATTTTGCATGATTTTCCTAGTTAAGTTTGGGCATTGCCTCTGTTAGCATTATCCTATGGTTGGTGATGATAGTAATAAGAACCTCTTATATTTGGACAAGCTATGGACACTTCTGCAGCAGGATCTGGGTGCCAGTCATCTTGGTTCTCCCACTATCTAGCACAAAGACTAGCACATAATCGTTGCTCATGATAATCTTCTCTGCAGGCTCCTCTTCCTCTCTCCATTCCAGAAATGCACTGTATATAAAGGACCTTCTCACTTTTGTTATCTTTCGATATATTTTTCCTGAGAAATGTCCACTCCATAATTTTAACTATTACCATGATTTGAATGATTCAGATGACTGCCAAACTCTGTCCCTGACTTATCTCCAGCATTCCGACTAAATCCAACTGCCACTCTGGATGCTCCCCTAACACCCCCAAATTAAACACATTCAAAAGCAAGTTTGTAATCTTCCCCCATCCTCCAAAATCTGCTCTTCCTCCTCATAGCTTTTCTTGCTTAGTTGTATGAGGTAGAAACCTGGGAGCAATCCAAAATTCCTTCTCTCCATGCCCAGCCCAAGGGTTATTAAATGGTGTCAATTTTGCCTATCTCTTGAACATGTCTCCTCCTCTCTGTCTATTCCCACAGTTATTGTCCTAGTTCAGGGCTTCATTGTTTCCTGTCTGAACACTTTCAGTTGCCTCCTAACTCATTTTCTTGCCTCTATTCTCCCATTCCTATAATCTATCCTCTACCCTGCTGCCAGGGTGATCTTGTATCACACAATTTCATCATTAACCTTCTCTACTTAAAACATTTTAATGGCTCCCCAAATGCCACAAGATGAAGTTAAAACTTCTTTGCATGGCAATCAGGGTCCAACATGATTGTTCCCTGCCTGCATCTACAGCATCGTTTGTCTGTACTCCCCTGCTACACATCAGTGATAGTGTTCCCCAGCTATGCCATGCTATTTCTAGTTAATTGCCTTTGCCCCTGCTGGCCCCCTTACTGAATGCTCTTCCTCCCTCTGACCATCTGGGAAAATCCTTCAAGTCCCAGCATGGATTTATCAGCTCTTCCGTGACACTTTCTCTGATCCCCTACTCCAAGATATGTTCAGCTGAACACTCACTATTTTGTGCCTCCATGGTTCCTTGAACATCCTTCAGTTATGGCACTTAGCATAATGGAATTATCCCAACTTGTTTCCCTATCTGTCTCCCCTCTAGTGAGCAACTTGAGACCATGTTGTGTTCATCTTTGTATCATAAATGACAAAGCCAATGCCTTCACAACAGCATATTAGGGTCCATGTGATCAGACACCCTTATCTCCCTTACTTCATCTCCTACTAGTCTCCTGCTTACCCACTCAGAGTCTGCCACACAGACTTCCTTGTTATCAAATTTTCCAGATACATTCATGTCCAAGTCCTTTGCACTTGATGGTTCCACTGCTGAAAATGCTTTTGCTTAGATATCCACAAAACTTGCTTCTTCACTTTCATCGAGGTCTTTTCTCAAATGCTGTCCCCTCAATGAAGACTTCCCTCTCTACGTCTCCATCCTATTTAAAATTGCAAACGTATCCCTGACACCAACACACATGTACACACTCTCTTCTTTAAATTTTCTCCATAGGATTTACGATAAAATGCCACATATTTTACATAAATGTATTTTATCTTCTGTCTCTCCTATCTAGAAAGGAAGTACTAGGAGAACAAATATTTGTTTTTTAAAAAATCTACTGCAGTATCCCCAGTCCCTGGAATAGTATTGTATATAATATGAATGCCTCAATAAATATTTATTAATAAATTAATCTTTAGCTTCTAGAATAATAACTGACACAGAGTAGGGATTCAAAAATGTTTCTTTCTTTCTTTTCTTCTTCTTCTTTTTTTTTTTTTTTGATACACACTCTTGCTCTGTTGCCCAGGCTGGAGTATGGTGGTGCAATCATAGCCCAGTGCAAGCTCAAACTCCTGGGCTCAAGGGATAAGGGATCCTCCCATCTCAGCCTCCTCAGTAGCTGGGACTACAGGCATGTGCCATCATGCCTGGCTACTTTTAAAAAATTTTAGTAGAGATGAGATCTTGCTATGTTACCCCGACTGGTCTAAAACTTCTGGGCTCAAGGGATCCTCCTGCCTCGGCCTTTCAAAGTGCTGGGATTATAGGTGTGAGCCACTGCATCTGGCCCAAAAATATTTCTTAAACTAAAAAATAAATAGGTGAATGAATGAATTAATGTTAAATTCATGTTTAATGAATATAATGGAGAAACAGTCTGTGTACAGTACAGTCTGTGTACAATAAGTTTAATAGGTTACTATTATCCTCATTAGACAAATGAAATAGATGAGTCCCAGAAAGGTTAGGAGCCAAAATTAAAGCGACTATACATAGCTTAAACAGGTTTGCTACTCTTTTTCAATTCGCTATTGAAAGGAACAGACAATTCTTTGCACTTTGTTCATGATGTACCTCTAACATTTGTTATACAATTTTGCTTCCTCTTGACTAGGAATGCAATTAGCAGGAAGTGCAAGGTGCTAACACTTTTTATTACAATTTATGTCTTTCCATATTAGGTGTTTTTCATAAAAAGATCCCCTTTCTTTCATTTTCACGAGTGGATTAGGCACTCATATAATTTTGTCCCTCAGAGTGGTTTGTACATGACTACCCAAGAGGACGTCGTATTACAAATCCTGTCAGAATAAACTGGAGCGTGAGTGCAGCATTCATAGCTTAAGGATGAACAGGTTGTTTGGTGCCAGGTTTGTACTAATGGAGATGTTCTCCATTAGTGTTAACTCCCAAAGGAGAATAAATTCAATAACAAAACATTTCAGTTTTTGGCATTTCTATGGAGAGTTAACTTTCTATTGTTCAAGGGTTAATTATCCATTATGTGAATCACTTTTCTTTCTATGGCTGCTTACATCTAGGAATTCAGTTTACCAGAGAGTGAGTAGGGAAAATAAAGAGATGAAAAGGAATATTCTCTATATATAAACTCCAGGAAAAAAATTGGTTTAGGGGACAGAATTAGATGCAGTTTGGGGATTGCTAAGTTGTTTGACAATTGAAAATGGGTAAGATTAAAGCATGCTTCATTATACACAATATTTTGGGGTTTTTAGATTGTTTATTAGGGTTTTAAATTGTTTATTAGTTTGTAGTATATACAGTTATTCTCTGGATGTGATTTTTGTCAGCAGAATACCATCTAGGGTGCTAGAATGGGAATTTAGCAAATGGTACTTTAGAGGCTAGCTCGACTTGATGCCCCTCTCCTCTGAAGAAGGCTTAGTGTGCTGCAGCTTAATGAATGAAACAGCACTAAGCGATTCCACCAATTTCTCTACTCATTGATGAGAAACAACTGCACTAGGCTATTTTCAGCTATTATTTACCTCAAACAGGGCATTTAATTAGTGCTTGTTAAGACAGTGCAAATGATTTGGCTGCCAGTCTTCTTGCCCCTGCTCTTTATTGTGCTGTATGTCTGCCCCGCCTCTCTCCTGTCTAGTTCACAGGGCATCCATAGCCAGTCTTCATGCCTTTCCATAACTAACATCAGCCTGACCTCCACAGATGTGGAGTCTGAGGAAAGGAAGAACCAGTGAGTAACTATAAGCAAGTATTGACAAGCTGGAGAGACTTAGGTCTGGTACTTTCTGACTACATGAGCTGACCAAGCTGGATATTTAGTCACTCTCATAAGTCCAGGAAAATTAATGGAACTACTGCAAATTCAAGATCCCATGTTCCATCAGAAATTACCCAAGCATTGTGGGGATTAGAGAAGTAACCTTAGCAAATGGTTGGAAATGCTGTCAGATAGTTGGAAGATCTAACATGGGAGTTAGGGAGGTTCAGATATAGAAGACTCTACCAATTTGTGTTCTAGACATGGACCTGTTTTTTTTTTTTCTTTTTTCTTTTTCTTTCTTTTTTTCTTTTTTTTTTTGAGACACAGTTTCGCTTTTGTTTCCCAGGCTGGAGTACAATGGTGTGATTTTGGCTCACTGCAACCTCCACCTGCTAGGTTCAAGTGATTCTCCTGCCTCAGCCTCCTGAGCAGCTGGGATTACAGGCATGCGCCACCATGCCCAGCTAATTTTGTATTTTTAGTAGAGAGGGGGTTTCTCCGTGTTTGTCAGGCTTGTCTCGACTCCAGACCTCAGGTGATCTGCCCCCCTCAGCCTCTCAAAGTGCTGGGATTACAGGCATGAGCCACTGTGTCCAGCCGTTTCTTTCATTATGATAAGCAAGATGTATTCACTGTCAGTGCACTGACATGTAGGTATCCATTCGTTCATCACCTATTCATTGATTCTCCACTCAGACTGAGGCAATCTGACATTGTTTGGGAGAGAAATTAACAAACCTAAAACACAAAATCTGCCCTCTGACCACCTGCAGTTTCATACATAGAAAAAACTTCAAATTAAAAACATATATAAATGCTAAATGAAGATAGATTTGTAAAATGCTACCAATGTCAGATCACTTTTAATTTGGGTTTTATAGAAAATTTCAGAGAAAGAGTGTGACTTGTCAAGGATATGATTTGGCTGATCTTGAAAAGGTATCAGAAAAATTATGGTTGCTGATGCTAATATGTAAATACAGCATCAAAATATTTAACATACAGTAAAATAGCTGAGAAAATAGAATAAATGGGATCATTTGTATATGTACTCAGTTTTATAAAATAAAATGAATTCATTAAATATATGCTCAATTTTAAGATAATATCAATTAATTTCTTTCTACTTAATTTTAAACTGCTTTATATCTACAGCAATTAATATTTTGAAGTTGTACATAATAGAATTTATGTTGATAAGCTAACGTGTATATTTGCTGAAGGATAATTACCAAACTTATCAGCTAGCTACATCTTTCTTTTTGCAAATACTGTTCATAAATATTTGTGTAAACTTTCGGTGTTGTCAGTATGACAAAGAGTCAACTACACTTCATTTATGGTCATTATGATGAAAACATTTGACTGAAATCAAAGGCAAGTAAGCCTTGCTAGAATTTGGCCATATATTTAATAGCTGAACATAGATATATGGTTGTGCATATATGTAGGCATTTATAAGCTAACATACATATACAATCATATGATACAAGCAATCAACTCCTTTTTAAGTTTTTAAAATATGTGTCTTTCTTAGGGGAATCACATAAATACTAAAAACCATTTCTATACAAGTAAGAAAGAACAATCTCTTATTGGGGTAATGACGATTCTGTTATTTAGCAATTTCATTTGTGTATATTTGCGACTGCCTAATTAAATGAATATAGCGTATAGGAAGTACTTACAGCTAAAATATGCATGCAAGGAAATATACATTTCACAACATGCATCCTTACTAATTTAATGAAATTAGAATTTCCAGGTTAGTATTAGGAAATTGAATTATTGATAGTACATTGTGAAGGCTTATAATCAAGGTATTGAAAAAATAGGTAATATTAATACAGCCATTGAAGCTCAAATAAATATATCATTGTCTTGCCTTTGTATCGCAGGTATACTAATCAAATTCTGACTTCTTATATATTTCAATTTAGTCATTAAATTCTTCCATGGCCACTTGGAACTCCAGATCTCAGCAACTATAAGAGAAACCTCTCTGGCAGATTATATTTTTTAAAAATGTCATGTCTTGGGAATACTCTTAAATATGTGTTTTCACCTATTCTCTGCTTAAAGTTGCTTATATAATTTCCTATGCAGTCAATAATAACATGTTTTCAAGGTGTTAGAGATCTAGCTTGCCCTCAGTGCAGTTCTAATAGACATCCCTACCAGAGACTATGAGACAGTTTTCCTGGGAGTCTGCGCAGTCTGAATATTAACTGAGGAATGTTAACCTCCTATGTAGGTCTTGGTGGTTATGGCCTAAGAGCTAGTTACATTTTTTATACCATATTGTAAAAATTTAACACCATTTTCCTTTAAACTTTTTTTCTTTAGAAAACAAGATAACTAATGAAAATTACCCAAGAAATTCACATAAATAGTGTAGTACTAACAGGAGCTAACTACAATAGGCAAACTTTACTATTAATACAACATTAAACTTTTACCATACTAGCCCTAATAAAACTCTGAGACTATTTCCTATCACAATGACAGCTGAGGAATTTAATGTGCCTCACAAACTATAGGAATTGTGATAGGAAGCTGATTCTGTCCTAGAGGCCACTGACAAACCTGATAGGGCTGTAGCAGAGGTCAGTCTCTAAAGGAAACTTGGGATATACGAGCATGTATGAGTTTTATGGTTAAGAATCGGAATAACTTAGTATAGCAGACAAAATTCCAAAGCTGAGTACCAATGTAATATGCTAGATCACTGTACCAGCTTGGACAAGAGTAAATGCAACAGGCACATACAATACACATCTGGTTAAATGTAAAATCATCCATTGCTAAAGTATTTTAAACTTCTAGGAGAAATCTACTGACAATGTGTTAATAGCAAGGACAACCAAAACAATAAAATAGCATCTCTCTCCTAAAATTTAAGAACATCGAGTAAGTGCCCTTTAGGCTGGGTTGTGATTCCTGGAAGTTTCTGCCTATGAGAACCATATTGGGGACATCAAAGACTCCCCCTCTTTCCAAAAAGCAATTCACTTCAGATGCTGCCACATAGTCGAATGCTTTTATGGCCACCATGTTTTTTTTTTTTTTTTCTGGTTTTTGTTTCTTCTTTTGTTTTTTTCCACACTTAATATTTTACAACATGCCAGATTCTTGAAATTGGAAAGAATATGAGAAAACTCAGTAAGATGGAATACCTCTAGAAAAGAAACTAAGCAGGGACCTGATGGTAAAGGATAAAAACACATTCCAATAGGAATTCTACTTTTAGGGAGAGTATGAGTTATTAAGAAGGATATGGAAGGCACATTTTGGCTATGAAAGCTGGTCTGTGGACTCCTCTGCTAGTCTCACTTCAGACAGGATGCAACCACCCCCACTCCATTCCTTCGACAGCTACCCAGAGCACTCTCAACCAGTGTCCCTTATATTGAGGACAACACTATATTTGGGTTTAATACTGTGAGGACAGTCATTTAGTTTTCCTGTGGCAGGATGATAAATTTCCCCGGAACCAAATAAGGATTCTCATTGCATTCTTCTGCTTGATACTATGAATGCAGAAGAATAAAGAAGAGGGTGTGACAAATCATATTTTCCAAAGGTCGAGTGTGGGGAGGTTCCCTAACATTTAAAAGCAACCAGTTAGCAAAGTGATCTTTAGAACAGTATTAGCAAGAATGTTTGCTCTACATCCAATATAGATATTCTTTCCTGCTTAGCTGGGTATGTAAGTACTGTGAGCATAATGTAAATACTCAGAACAGAAATGCATGGAAAGCTGGTGGAGGGAAACTCCAAATGAACAATTAATCCCACTTTCACTTTCCCCATCTACCTCCCTGAATACTACCTCCCTGCCCCCACTCACCTATCTTCCTTCCCCCACAAGCATGTTTGCTAGGCATGTCAAGGCTGACATCCATCGGTGGCAGAATGAAACCTACGCCTGCAGGCTGCTCATGGGCATAGTCTCAAGGCTCTGCCATTGTCCATAGAGTGCTCTCAGTTGTGCCCGCTAAAAATCTTCATCATTCCATTTGACTGTTTGGTACTATTTCTTTAATTGTATTTTTTGCTTGTTTGTTTTAAAAACACCCTTTATTTCCTGCTTGCCTTAGAGACACCAAGAATAAAATCCTTGACACATCAAATTCTGGAACCTCACCACTCACCAGGACTGTGGTTCCTGATCCAAGGAGTGACGACTGAGAATCAGCACACAGTCTCTTGAGGGTGTCCAGGCCTGGCTGTTAAGCTCCCTGCTCTGATTAGTTTGTCGAGTTCACAGTGTTCCAGAGTGCTGAAGCACAGAAATTAGGGAGGGGAGGTGGAAGGAAAATCACTGGAGCCTCTTACGATCTAACTTCCACTAACTGGGAGGAAATGTCTTATAAATAAACAACAGTAAGAGAAACAAAAAAAACCCATCCCGTCCTGCCAGAGGAATGTACATTATTGTCTCCCGACGGAAAACTTTACACCACACCAGAATGCAGCCATGTCTCCTGAAACTACCTCCCTCAAAACAGAAAGAAAAAGAGAATCAAAAAGGAAAGGAGAACAAAACAGAACAAAAAAGATTTCATCCCCTTGAATTCTGTTGGGAAGTTCATGTGAGTTCCCAGTAGACAAACTAAACTAAGCAATTTCAACAGTGTCACTGTTCCAGAATTTTGTACAGAGGCTGCTTATTAGCCAAATTTCATTTCTGCCCAGATCACTGCTGTACCATCCAGACATTTTCAGAAGGGAAGTTCAGGGAAGGGGGGAAGGGTACGACTGTGGAGAAGAGGAAGAAGAGAGGACAAAGGAAAACTCCTGATGAACCAGAATGCCCTAGCCACGGCCATGATAGAGCGAGCCCCCACCCGCCACCCGACTACTGCTTGTTGAGGACTTGGTGATGCGGTGTGTCTTATCTACTTACTCTTTCTGCTCGGGAGGCTGAGGTTCCTACATTTCCAGCTCATGCTGGACTGTACCGTAAGCAACAAGTGAAATGAGTTCAGTGATCTCATTCTAGTCCTTCGACTCCTGTCCACATCACTAAGCGACTGCACAGCTTGGCACAGGCCAGGATGAGTCAGCAGTCTCTGGTCATGAGAGGCCAGGCCTGGAATAGCAGGGGGGTTTAGGTCAGGAGCAAAATGAAGCAGAAAGGCAGTCTAGATGGCAGGGCTCTGTTCTGCAATATCAGAAATACTGCAGGTCAAAATGAAAGCGCCTCATCAGCTCTGGGGTGAAGATTGTAGGACTGTAAGAAAAGAAGCATCAAGAGAAAAAAAAGCTGCTTACCAAACATAGCAAGGACAAAACAGAGTGCCACAGGCAGAAAAAGAGGGCGCTGGTAGAGCCCTGGAGGATAAAAGATGCTCATTAAGGTTTCTGAAATATCTTTTCTTCCACATGCTCCCAAACATGAATTAAGAAATGGTGACTTCCTATATACTATCCTAGTATTTTCGCACTGTTTTCCCAATTCAGTAAGTAGCAAAACAAATAAAATGCAAAGCCCTGTAGTTAAATAGCAAGAAAAGCCTCATATTTCATAAAATAATACAATTATGAGTCTGATACCTCAAGTACATTAGGGTTAACAGTATCTGTATATAGCCTGTATGAAATGGTTAAAGAGGAGTACTCTTTAAATTGAGCTTGGGAGGGGATAGAGAAGAGCTTAAAGAAAAGAGAGATACCAGTTAATGATAAAACACATGGGAACTATGACACTGTGACCATATTTCTACTCAATGGGGCCAGCATAGACCTCCATTAAACCTCTATCAAGACGTGATGTTCCCACTAATAGGAGTTCGAACACCTCTCCTTCTGCAGTAGTATTGCAATATAGCAAGGGGAGAGGGAAAATAAAATAGATAGAAAAACAAGTTTCAACATAAAAAAATAGTGATAGACATTTTGTTTCAGAGGAGGCAAATTGCTCTATAAGTCAACTGATAAAAAAAAGTCTTGGTATTTGAACAGACTTAGAGAAACCACATCTAGATGAAGATACCAAGGTGGAGACTGATAATTGTCAGGAAATGATAGTAATGGCCATAAAGAAGGCAGAAAGCAATCTCAAGTCACATGATGTAGAATAAAACAGCATGGAAAACAGGAGGACAGCAACAGACTTGGGGAACACAACCAAAATATTTCTTTAAAGCCCTTTTAAGAGGAATAATGAGGACCCACCACATAGTTCCTAAATGTTGTCTCTTAGAGATGCACAGATGTATATGGGTAACAAAATGTAAAATAAACTTTCAGTTTTCATTTCAGAGGGTACTAAGTCATCTCAACACATATTTACTAACTGTTTAACCTTGGGCAAATGAACTTTCTAGTCTCAGTTTCTCCCTCTTTGAATAATATTATCATCCTCATGGAATCATTGTAAGCATTGAATCAATGTTCATCAACCCTTATCACAGCAGTACCTGTCATATGGCGAACATTCAATAAATTGCTTATTATTCATATTATTTGATTATCATATCATATCATCCGTGTAAGTACCCAGTGAAAGAATCCCCTCCAGCATTGTTCCACTGGATTGAGTGGAATCAATATGAAGACTCTAGTAAAATCAGTTGAGTAACACTGCTGACAATGCTGCTTTAAAAAGATTATTTCTGTCTGGGTATGTTAAACATTATACTTGAAGACACAGGATGTTGGAAATCTATTATGTGAAATCCTTGAATTTGGGTATCTATGTTGTCAAAGCAACTTGGAGCCTAACAGTTGTCCAGTAACTAGAGGCCCAAAAAAGAAAAGAGGAATTTTTAGAAGCTTCTCCAAAAGCAACAGGATAAAAGTGTTATTGGCCTTAACCGCATGATGACGGCTTTTTACCAAAGGGGAAAACGTAGTCCAGTTGATCATCGCAGCCTAATTGATTAATTGTAGGTCTGACCATCTGGCTGATGAATGCTGACACCCAGCAGTGATTACTGTGTAACACAAATCCGGATGTGCTCTCCCTGATGCCTCCCACAATAATGGCAACTCTGAACTTAAGGTTAGTTTATTCAGGCCTCTTGGCTCAATCTTCTCATGGAATAGCGGTTGTGGCAGGGAATATTTTACTAGACCTGGTCAAGCATTATCTTCTCTTATTTCAGTTACCCACTCTTTTCCAACTCTACTCCTACCCACTCCTAAGCCCTCTCTTGTATATAATCACTTTTCATGCAAAGCATTCCATCTGTAGTTTTCATCATATTATCTGATTCTCTCATTTCTGGTTGCTCTGTTCTGAAAAATATTGGACTAAACAAGAAGACCTATACTGCTACAATGCTATTTCACAGGGGATCCTATTGGGACATTTTTATTGTATCTTATTTGCTACTGGTTTACTTCAAATTACTCTGCGCTTCCAAATAAAGAAAATTATTTCACCTATCTCATTAGCCTGATTAAAAGTCCCACATATGGCCCAAGTTTTCCATGAGGTTAACAAAACAAGGGTTAATAGAAGATAATTCTTACATCGTAAGCCTACTTCTGACCCTCAGTTAGGAGTATCCCATGAAGAAGATTCCCCTGGAGCACACTTTACTGCTAGAGAAAGAAAGTCAGACCCATGTAAATGACAAGGTTCAATAGCAATGCCATCCACAAACCAATCTACACCTGGAGATGACTTGTGCATGGAGAATTCGCCAAGCAAATAAAACCTGTACATATAAATATAAACCCTGCGGAATTAGAACCAAATAATTTCACTGTATTTTGTGGGAACGCACAGGGGAGTAACTGACACAAAACATTTTATACAACCTTGACCAACCAAGTCACAATGACAAATCATCCGTTTCCTCTTTTCTTTTCCCAGACTGATTTCCAGCTCTAAATTCATCTTTTCTTTCACTCCCCACAGATGCTGAATTCTTCTATGTTCCAGGCTGAGTTAGTGTTAATTTTCAGTAGAGGACGGCAGTAGCATGCTGAACTGTAGAGTTCCGGGCTGGGAGTTGGGAAATGTTTTTGGCCTGACTGTCAGTAAACAACTATGTGTCTTGGGCAAGTCAAGTCCCTTAACTCCCCATGTCTCAGTCTCTTCATTGAAAAATGATAGGGTAGGACTGCATAAACTCCATAGTCTCTGCCAGCACTAAGATTCTATGGTTCTATAGCTCATTTCCTTTTTTTTCTCCCTTTGGCATCAACTGCTCAACAACTCTGCTTATAGTAATTTCTATGCTCTCAGTTACTAATGGAAAAATATGTCCTTCATTTACTACTTGGTATTTTGTATTTGTAATCTCTCTTTTTTTATTTGATGCTAGATATTTTGAGTCATAAACACCAACAAATCCAAATAGATGGCTTTAAATCTGAAGGCGTTTAAGGAAAATGGCTTTCCCATGTAGAATATTTAGTGTAGCTGGGCATGGAGGAAGCCAGCCATCCAAAAGTGGAGCAAAGGGGCCAATTCACAAATGAGAGAAAGCCTTTCATAATAAGAGTATCCAGACTCTTTAACTTAGATAAAGCTAAAATGCTACCGACTTCCAACTACTTTTCCAATTAATCCCAGACACCGTCACAGACACTTAGGACTACAAATCTGAGGACCAGCACTGGCAGCAATGCAGTTCTTATTTCACCTCCACCATCCATTGCCAAGTAGGATTTAGGATGGCATAGTAATAAGAGCCAAGAGGACAATCTGTCATTTATTTTCCTCCAAACTTTTTGAAATTTCCCATTTGGGCTCTGTTTCCCAGTTTTAATTTGGTAACTGCCATTTTTCAGCATTTCTTTTAACAGGTTACTAATAATTTCGGATACAGGATCTCATATTTCATTTTATGCTGCTAGAACTGCTGTTAATATTTCATCTGCCTTCAATTCAGCTCTGAATAAAGGCTGCGGGGTTTTGATACACTGTTAACACTTTGATTCTGGGGATTTGATCACCATATTCATCCAGTTTGTCCATATTTTGTTAAGAAAAGAGTAATAGGTTAGCTCACTCAGAAATATCTCAGGGTGTGCTATATACATCCTACGGATATGTCAGAGTTTCTTTTTCTGGATCTTTGATGAAAACCAACAAAAACAAGTATCCTGCGTTTGTTTTCACTAATGACCTGCCATTTGCTTCAGTGTCAGTATTCTGGAAGCAGGGGGCAGTGGTTAAGATTCAGGGCTCATAGGTAGATCTAGGTTCAAATTTTGGCTCTGAAATTATTATATGTACACCTCAGGCCAGTTCCTTAACCTTACCAAGTCTTTCTTTTCCCATTTGTAAAATAGGGATGATAATAATATCCATTTCTATTAATTAATATGAGGATCCAATAAATTAATATAAACAATAAATATATAAATTAATATTAATTTATATTAATATAATATAAATATAATATATAAATTAATCCAATAAATTAATATAATATATATGAGGACTTTCTGAGTTCTCAATAAAGGATGGTTATCATTATCCTAGCATTAATAATATACAAATTTACATTATAGAGTTATTATTTTGCAACATCTTTTCAGGGTCAACAAATTATTTTTTAGTCCAGCCTTTGTTGTTTCCTTTGTTATAGCTTACATTTTTAAAAAGTCTCAGCAAAATCATGTAAAATATTTAAAAATTTGATCTTTAAACCGTATGTACAGTTAGACTAATATATAGTACTATATTATTGTAGCACTTTCCAGTGCAGAAGCAAATTCTCAAAACTTTTTGTCCATCTAATAGCCAGCCCTAGATAATGCACATTGTACCAATACTAATCTTTTCTATAAAAAGATGACTTATAATATTTATCTTCTCCTACTCCCAAAGAATATAGATTATTTTAATATTCTTTGGGTATGTGTCAGTCATGGCCTATTTGTAGAGAAAGACCATACAGCAATTTGAATAGAAAAATTTAGTTTAAATTATTAATAATAACAGGGGATTAAAGTAATGAGAGTAGCTAGTAAGATGTAAAGAATACTTTAAAGAATGTAAGAATAACATGGGCCAGGTGCAGCGGCTCATGCCTGTAATCCCAGCACTTAGGGCAAAGGTAGGTCTTCAACCTACGAGCTGAAGACTAGTTTGGGCAAAATGGTGAAATGCTGTTTCTACAAAATATTAGTCGAGCATGATGGTGTATGCCTGCAGTCCCAGCTACTTGTGGGGCTAAGGTGAGAGGATCGCTTGATTCCAGGAGGTTGAGGCTGCAGTGAGCTGTGTTCATGCCATTGCATTCCAGCCTGGGTGACAAAGCAAGACCTTATCTCAAAAAAAAATAAAAAAGAATAGAAGAATAACAAATGTAAGGAACAGCCATTATTTGTAGGGCTAAGATAGCATACCCAACAAAGAGTCTCCTCCATCCCTGGGCTGAGATCTAGATGTAGGACTCAAGACAAAAATCTTCTGGACCCCTGGACCAGGATCCAGACCTTGTTAGACAACGCACAGTCATAACTCACTGAATGGCAGAGAAGTTGCTGGGGAGCTGCATCAGTAGAACCTGCACTCTAGGGTGCCAGTGAAAGCTATTTACAGGGAGGTATCTCATCTGAGGCACTCTGCTATAAATTGCCCAATGTGTGTGTACACGTGTGTGTATGGTGGGTGCCAGGGGTAGCTGCTACCTGCCAGGTACTAGAGAAGTTATCTGTGCTTCAACTGCTGGGTACCGGGTTAGCTGCATTTGCTGCAGGAGCTAGATGCTGTCAAAGTTGGTTACATTGTAGAAGCCAGGCTCTGGAGAAATCATGCGCATTGCAGGAGGCTGCCAAAGTAGTGCATGACAACCAGGAAGGAAAATTTCTTCTTTCTGCAATGTCTCTCTACCTTCTCTATTGACAAAGCACCCTCATACCAGCTAGCAAAGAAAAAATATTTAAAGAATCCAGATACATTTTTGCAGAGCAGGCAAGGAGGACTACATTTGGAAGGAGGCAATGGGAGGTAATACATTGGTAACTGGCACAGACATTATTATTTGCTCACACACTTCATGAAATAACTCACATTAGAGATTATAATTCAATATTTTCAACTGATTGCACTACTGTTCACGTTTACTAATAAACCAACTCCCTGTGCATAGTTAAGCAAATACTGTCAGAATTAAGAAAAATAAGAGGCCAGTAAATAAATGCCTATGATAGAATATTTTAAAAAGTTACAATACCAGTACATGTACAATAACCTTTTCCCCCAAGTGCTGCCCACATACATTTTAATTACATGTTTATAATTTACTTAAGAAAAAATGTACAGAAGTACTAAGCTATTGGCCTAAATTTATGCATCAGTGATCTCACGCCAGAATCTCAACTAAGTGGGTAATCAGGAGAGTCATTACAAACAACCAAAAGCTTTGAGGTAAAAATTGCCTCAATTATCATTTTTCCTTTCTCTTTCCTTTTCTTTTTAATTAACTCTAGAACTCATATTTGCTTCTTCTATGACAATTTTGTGGAGGGGTGGCTCTTAAATATAGGGTTTTTTTTTTTTTTTTTTTTTGAGATGGAGTCTTGCTCTGTTGCTCAGGCTGGAGTACAGTGGTGCAATCTTGGCTCACGGCAACCTCTATCTCCCGGGTTCAAGCGATTCTCCGGCCTCAGCCTCCCAAGTAGCTGGGATTACAGGCACGTGCCAACACGCCCGGCTAATTTTTGTATTTTTAGTAGAGACGGGGTTTCACCATATTGGTCAGGCTGGTCTTGAACTCCTGACCTCGTGATCCACCTGCCTCAGCCTCCCAAAGTGCTGGGATTACAGGCATTACCCACATGCCTGGCCAAATATAGGTTACTGTTTTTCAGAAAAATACATATTTAGAAATTTTTCTTATGATTCTTGTCCTATATTGTTCTACTCTTAATATTAAATAGAGAAGCATCAATAAATGACCAATTTGGTAAACTATGACATTGTGATCATTATTAGAACTAGTTTTACATATAGGGAGAGAATATATTCCAAAATACCCCCCTACTTTTGCCTAATTTCCTTAAGAAGGGAACAGGTGCTTTTGCTCTATAATTAGAAGTAGGGTTTAAAACCACAAACACCTGACATTAGCAAGGAGTATGGCTGTGAGAGGCTGACAGCAGAAAAGCTAATTGGGTGAGGAGAGTTCTATGGAGAGTAGACTGTACTGAGGTCAAGACCACAGAACACCCTTCTCACCATTCATCCATTTTTACCTATGCCTGGCCATCAGCAGTACTATCTGTTCTCACTACTATGGAAGGGGTCTACTTGTTACCTCACAGTTGTGTTTTCTGAAAGCCAGTGGTATCCGCAAAGCAAGCCATGTTGGGTTGTCTCACAATCACACGGTAGGCATCTCTGCCAGCTGCAGGTGGTTATTCTTATGATTTCCTTTTGTTTGTGTTATGTGTGGTACTGAGGATAAATTAATGACCCTATGTTTAGTTCTCTCCTCCAACACACATACACACCCCCCTCTCCTCTGCAATTCCTGAGTTCAAAAACAGATGATGACAAAGGAGTGTCATAAGTCCTTGTCAGGCAGGCGAGTCCATTTTATTTTAGTTTGCCCTTCTATTCTGTTGGCTTTTCTGCTATGACCCACTATACTTACCCTGTCGGCTGTTCTTACTAGCAACATGCCTTTTTAATCAGCCTTCCTGGGGTCTGCATTTGATTACAGCATTTGTGTTCTATTTTGATTCTTTTGTACTGTGCCCTGTGGTGTTAGCTTGAAAGGTGTTATTTATAAAATGAAATTCTATTGTATTGCCAGTTGGATTCAAAGAGGACATATAATATTAATGCAGAATGTATTTAATAATATCTTGAATCTATTAAATCAGTTTCTTCATGAGAATACAGAATGGAAGGGAGGCACGTGGGCTGATAATCAGGTAATAAGACTTAAGAATCACCTGAACTTTTTCTTCACAAGCTTTCCTGAGAGCTGGCACAAGAATCATTCTCTTAATGTCAGGGTTTCCAAGTGGAGGAGACTACCTTTCTTCAGCCAGACCAGTGCAGTGCGCACCTGTTTAAACATTCAACTGTGCAGGCCAAACATTTTCCTAGGCTTTTAGATGCAAATTTTTTGACTAAGGAAACTATGAGACCAAACATGAATATGGTTTTTTTTACTACATAGGAAGATTTAGGTTATGAAGGAAATGTAATCACCTATTTCTAAGGATCTACTTTCAAGATTTGTAAAAAGAAGTATATTTGTTCTCACACTGACTCTTCTCAAAAGCAGGATAGGAAAATTCTAGTGATACCAAGAACTGATGCAAAGTTTCCAAGGTGGCATGTTCAGAATGATGTTCTCGGCTAGCAAAAGGGCAGGTTTCATTATGGACTGCTAGGCCTACAGTCAAACGTTTCTAGATTAGATTGATGGAGGACTCCCCAAGTGTTTTCAACTTCTAATTTTAATTCCAACTAAAGACTGAAACATTGTACACTGTATCATAGCTTGCACAGCACACTTCTTGCTGCATACATTCCATTCTTTCACCACAGTTTTTTTTCCTGTTGATATATCTGAACTCATCAATGGCTATGCTGCTGTTTGGATAGGGAATAAGAAAGAATCTGGTTTGAAAGATGATTTAGGAATCAGGCTCTGCAGAACTTACTAAAAGAAACTGTAACATACAAAGGAACCTGGCTGGGCAGTCTTGAGAGTTCCTGGATTTTTACCTGTTCTCATTCAGTGGCATATTATGTAACTCCAGAAAAATCAGGTCCAGTTTTCTAATTACTAAAAGGGGAATAACTGTCCTTTTCTACTCGCACTGGGCTACTTTAGGGATGGATAAAAAAATGATTCCGGAATCTTCTAAACGCTTGGCAATGAAGGTGAAATACAAATGCACAATATTATTAAAATGATAGTTTAGACCCCATTTTTGTTACTCCAAATCTAGAGATGAAAATAGTAACAAAGAAATAATCTTCCACTTCAAAAAATAAATAATATACCTTTATTTATAAATGACATGTCAAACATAAGGAGCTAGGATGTGTTGGGGAATACACATCTCAATTTTGAAGGCATCAAATTATAAGCTATTTGCATGAAGGAATCACATTCATCTCTGTATCCACTCAGGTTCTACCTCATTGATTTACATTATGTAAGTATTCCATTCATTAACATATGTTGAATTGAAATGAAAAATGAGATCGCACAAGTTTAGAGCTCAAATTAACTACAGACCATGTTAAATCCTGTTGCCTCATTTTGCAGATGATACAACTGAGGCCCAGATAAGTGACTTATCTAAGTCTAATACTAAAAATATAACAAGTTTTAGAAGAGTTATTTTAAAGATCTGCCACTGAAAATATATCACTGAATTAAAACAAAATAGATATTCTTCTGTCAAAATAAGCAGCACTATTCAGCTCAAATAATCTGATGTATCCTAACCTAATCAAGAAGGCTGAAGCCTAAAGTAACAAGTAAACGTAATCAAATAGCTATAGACCCATAGGCATGTTAGAAATGCCAAGTTACTGAGGGGTGCATATCTTAACACTTTGTCTATCAGCCAGTCCAAATGGCATATTTTTTTTCAAGTAAAATTAATGTCTTAACAAATAATAGGGGTGAAGTCAGCAAAATGGCAGAGTGGAAAACTCTACCTTTCATTCTTCCACAGAAATACTGATAAAACAATGTTGGAACCAAAATACCTTGAAAATATATTCAGATTGTAGCTGAGAAGTAGAGGTACCCTAGAGGATCCCAAACTAAAAGCAGTTGCATTTGCATGGGTTAAAAGTGCAATTTCACTTTAGAATGTCATGTCACTACTTCCCCCAGACTGGCTTAACGCAACACTGAGAGGATTGCTTCAGCTCATGATTTCTCCTGTGCCGCAGAAAGTGGGATTGGAGTGTGCATCTGGCTTCCTGGTCTCTGGCCTGTGAGAGAACCCTCTGTTGGGTCAGTTCCTATATTACCTCATACTGAGTACTGATGCACCTGTAGAACTTCGTTCCCAGGGATGGGTAGGAACAAATAAATGAGGAAGGTAACTCCTTACAGTTGGAGCTGCCTTGCAAGACTAGGAATAGGGGCAGAACTGAGGTTATTCTTCGATGAGGGAGGAAAGGGAATGAAGGGGGCCTTATTCTCAGCATTTCAGAGTGCCTTCTGTGAAGCCAGTTTCCATTTCACCTTGTACTGAGTCTTGTACGACCATTAGAAATTGGTTCTGAGGGCTAGTTAGCAAAAAATAAAAGGAGCAGGCATCCTTTTGCAGCTGGCACTGCTCTGTATAATAAGAAAAAAGCACAGAACTGAGCCTTTTCCTTGAGAAGGCCAGGAAAGAAGTGTAAAGGGCCTTGCCCCCAGTCTTAGACTGTGCTCCCCAAGGTGTTTGTCTCTATCTTGTCTCATATTAAGCACCATGAACTGGTAAAGGTCTCTACTCATCAAAACTAGTCTATAAAGACTGGGAAGATAGCTGCTACTTCAAATGTACAGATCACAAAGAAAATCTACAAGGAACACAAAGAGTCATCTCCAATAACCATCCTGAAAGAAAAAGAGATCCCTGAATTAACTGACAAAGAATGCAAAATAGATGTCTTAAAGAAGCCCAGTGAGTTACAAGAGAACACTGAGAGATAGCTAAATAAAATTAGGAAAAAGATACCAGAAGAAAATGAGAAGTTAAATAAAGAGATAGAGACAATAAAAAAGAACCCAATAGAATTACTGAAGCTGGAGAACACAAAAACTGAGCAGAAAGATTCACTAGAGGAGTTCAAAAGCAGACCTAATCAAGCAGAAGAAAGCAACAGTGAACACAAAGACCGATCATTTGAAATTATGCAGTCAAGAACACAAAGAAAAAAGAACGATGAAAAGTGAGGAAGGCCTAAGTGACTTATGGGACTCCAACAAGTGAATCAATAAACACATTAGGGGATTCTTGGGAGAAGAGAGGGAAAGGGGTAGAAAGCCTATTGAAAGAAATAATGGCAAGGAACTTCTCAAATTAGGGGAGAGAAATCAACATCCAGATTCACGAAGTCCAAAGAACTCCAAAGATCTACATTAAATTAAATTATAATCCAACTGTCAAAAGTCAAAGACAGAGAATTTTGAGAGCAACAAGAGCGAAGCAACTCATCACATTCAAGGGAGTCCCCATAAGACTGTCAGCAAATTTCTCAGCAGAATCCTCACAGGCAAAGAGAAAGTAAGATGACATAGTCAAAGTACTGAGGATCAAAAAACAACAACCACCTGTCAACTAAGAACATTATACTCAGAAAAGCTATCCTTCAGAAATAAAGAAGAGGTAAACTTTCCTAGACAGACATGTTGAGAGGTGTTCACCATCACTATACCTGCTTTGTATGAGATGCTATAGAAAGTTCTTTAAGCTGAAACGAAAGGATGTTGATCAGCAGCATGAAAAGATGAAAGTATAAAACTTACCAAAAAAATTAAGTATATAGTCAAAATACTAGAAAGCTCTAGTGCTCTAATGATAGTGTGTAAATCACTTTCAACTCTGGTATAAACATTAAAAGACAAAACTATAAAAAAAAACATGATTTGTTAATAGATACACAGTATAAAAAGATGTAAATTGTGACACTAATAACATGAAGTGTGTATATAGGAGAAATAAAAGAGTAGAGATTTTGTATGTGATCAAATTTAAGTTGCTATCACCTTAAAATAGATGATTATAAGTTGTTTTATGGAAGTCTTATGGTAAATACAAGCAAAACAACTGTAGTAGATATATAAAAGATAAAGAGAAAGGAATCAAAGCATATTGCTACAAAAGATAATCAAATCACAAAAAAAGCAACAGAGGGACAAAGGAACTACAAAACAACCAGACAATAATTTTAAAATGGCAGTAATAAGTCCTCACCTATTAATAATTAAGTGTAAATGGATTAGCTTCCCCAATCAAAAGATACAAACTAACTGAATAGATACAGATTAAGAAGACGACTAACCATATGCTGCTAAAACAAAACAAAACAAGAACACACTTTAGCTTTAGGGACAAACATAGACTCAAAGTAAAAGGTGGGAAAAATATACTCCAAGCAAATGATAACCCGAAGCTAGTAAGAGTGGCTATTCTTATATCATACAAAATAGACTTTCAGCCAAAAACTGTCACAAGAGACAGAGAAGGTCATTCTATAACAAGAAAGGGATTAATTCATTAAAATGATATAATAATCCCCTTGATTAGGATCCTTTTGATTGGAATCCTCTTGACTGGAGAAGAACAAAAACTGAATAACTGTAAACTATTATTCTGCAGTAGAGCTCTCCAATACACTACTTTTATTTTTCCAAAGTTTTCCTGGAGATCACAGAGAACTGAACATGGAGAAAAAGTGAGCAAGAGACAGCAGTAGGCTTGATGCTTTAAATGGCTGGATAGCTAAAGATTACTGTTTGTGTATTAAAAAAAAAAACATGATTCTAGAAACATAATTGGGGTTTCACAGATCAAATTCAAATTATTAACTTAGTATTTCAGCCTCCATTACTTGCCCTGTCTTGCTTAGGCATCCTAGGTTCCAGTACTTCCCAACAAGTGTTCTGTGGTGTATGCAGACTGTGTTAGTGTTTCCCTTTATTTTGGTATTCCCACAGGAGACCTAATTTTAAATTTTCTATTCTATCATCTCCATGATTTCTTAAATTATGTCTAGACTTCTGGATTAGCATATTATTCATTTACTTACTATAATTCAATAAGCATCTTCTATGTGTGAGACAGTAGGAATAAAATACAAATAAGACTTATTTCCTATCTTCAGAGAATAATGGAATTCACAATATAGTGGCCACTTACCATGTATAACATGAGTTCCTGCTTTTAAGCTTTTATTCTTTCTATAATTAGAGTGTCCTACCATTATTTTATTGATTAAATTCCTTTATTATCTTATAGTCCAGCTTATGTTCTGCTTCTTCCATAAATTAATTTTTACTTTTTATAGCCCACGCTAATTTTCCTTTCCCCCCAACTATTACAGTGGAAGTGGACACTATTCCCTACCCAAACTCCATTCCCTCATTCTTCCTAGCTACAGACCTCTATTTTGTGCAGGCTGGCAATGTGCTCAGTGCTGGATGATGAGTTTTGAAATTTATAAGCCAATTATGACAAGTGTATTCTCTAATTTGCTTGCTTCCCCAGCAAAGAAGTGTGGCCTCGGGATTCAATTATAGCCAATAAGATCTATGTGGCAATCCACTTGAGAGGCAAGTTTCTGAGAAAGCTTTTTTTTCCGTTACAAAGAGGAAGGTAAAAGGCAATCCTTCTGTTTCCTCCTCCTTCCCTCTTTGAACATAGACATGATGCTTGGAGTTGTGGCAGCTATTTTGTGATCATAAAGCAACAAGCAAAAAAGAAAGACAAAAAGAATCCCAGAGATGTTAGCACCAGACTTTATCACATACCAGGAATTCCCTACCTCTCAACTTTTGGACTTCCTATTAGGTGAGAAAACTGAATCTCTATTTGTTTAAACCACTCAAGTCAGGATTTGCTACCTGCTGCTGAACACATTTCTAACCAAAGTAATAATAATAACATTCATAATTTGAATTCACCAAATTGTTCTTCCTAACTAGATAACAGACATTGGTCACATTCTTGGCACTTAAACATTCATTTGCTTCACATCTTGATTAAATATGCTAGACTTTTATATGTAATGAAATTCTCACACAGAAAGGAAGGGGGGAATTTGGATTAGTATCAGAAAAGAGGATTAAACCAGGTCAAAAAAAGGAAAATTTGAGTCTATAATAAAAAATTACATGACAAGAATTTGTTACAATGTAGTTCAATTATACACAATATATAATTATTATATACATATTATATATAATTATAGCTCAATTATATACAATAAAAGAAAACTTTTAAATATTTTTCAAAATTAATAGCAACATATTTTAAGAAATAAGACAGTAGAATAAGCCCTCAAACAATAAATGTTTTAAAGAAGAGATGACATAAACAAGTCTTCTATTAAACATGAAGACAATACTATGCAGTTCTACCTCTATTGAAACTAAGTGAGGAACTAGCGTTTGTCAAATACTACTAGCAATAAGACTCCTTCTCTGTCTTTAAGGTTGTATGACTGTGATTCGCCCCAATGCTACAGGCTCATTAGCATGCTAATTATTTCTAAAATCTTTCACCTGAGGTTTGAATCCATGACTTAGGAAACTATTGTATCATTTGCTTTTGGAGAAAAGACTACATAAGTTGGGACAGAAGCTATTTTTAAGCCTTCCAAATATTACAAGTAAGTAGTAGGGAACTGTTGAGGAGAGAAATAAATAGCTTTGGGTCGTTTTAGGTTAGTGACCTTAAACATAAGGCGTGATTTAATCAGAAGCCAGAGTAATTATGGCAGGAGGTGGGGAAAAAGACTCAGAGCTGTCTGGAGTTAGGGAGGACTTTGGTGGCAGCTTTCAGCTTGAGCTAAAACTGCAGGATTCTGTCAGAGGCTCCACAAACAAAGGGCTGCATTATGTAACGCATCTTGTATGTCTTTGTGAACTATTCCACAACAAAGTTTCATTCGTTTTTTTTTTCTCTCCTAGAGATTTTACCACTTCCAGCGTGCAAATTGTTGCTCAGAAGGGAAACTTTCTACCTTAAATAAAAGTTTAAATCGTAAGCAAACTGATATTTTTTTCGGGAACAAATCAAATTAATTTGAACTTTATAACAACTGGGAAAATGTTTTTTAAGTTAGGTGGATGATAAGTAACCTTATTTGAAGAATTTCCCAATAATTTAGCAATAGTTAGCAATAATTTAGCAATAGTTAGCAATACTAGTTCATATCTCTCTCCCTCTCTGTCTCTTTCATTTTCTGATAGTGTTAGTCTGTTTACACATGTAACACTTTTGGGTCATCTTTCAATGGAGCATTTCACAGGCAGAATTGGAAGACAGCATGTCACATGGATGGCACATAGCAATATGTTCTCATAAATAGTATCTGTTTTCAAAAGATTATTTATTTTGTTGCCCATTATGAAGATATTCTAAGATTAATTACAGTCCTAATACTGTCAAATTTAGCTTTGATGTACAAAACTCTGTTTTTTTAGTAGTTTACTTTTTTTTTAAAAATCAATTACTAACTTAACAGGCTTTCATTTTACAACATTATTTTGGTCAGTTATAAAAATAATTTAGCTGCCAAACGGATTTTCTCGTTTAACATTTCAAATGTTGGTTTAATGCTTATCACTTAGACCTCTATGAAGGTTGACTAAGGTTTACTGGAGGATATTGCATAGACCATGTCTTTTGGTCCAACAGTCTGGGCTGTGAATAGTCTAAATTTGCATGGAAGCTCCCAACTACCAAGTTATTCAAAAACTACAGGGACAGGACGGGGGAAATTGATTCTCAGCAGGTGGTACTCTTCCTTCTAATTTGGTCTTGAACGAATGCACCAGCATTCTGCTATCCCTTGGGTGGAGTGTGAGATTGAATCATTCAATAATGCTTATAGCACTTAAGAACCAACTTCAAGGGAACTGTGGAATGAAGGCAAGTTATAGGTAACACACATGGATTTTCATTCTGCTGGACTTTTTCATTCAAAATAGCATCACTGTCAGACTCAGAATTATGGATAACCATGCCTCTCAATCTACTCAGGATAGTTCCAATTTCAGTTCCGATGATCCAGGCACAATTATTAGTAGTGTTCACTTTCACTCTCAAAAGTGTCCTAGTTTGGATGATAAATTATGGGGTTACTCTGTATAAAAGCTTTGAAAAAGTTATTCGTAACACCATTTACAGTGATAATCATTCTATTTAGGACAAATTAAAATAGACTCTGTTGGCCAACTTCTATAAAAAGAAAGAGATAAACTAAAACATTGTTAATTTAATCTCAGAGCTTTAATCAGAAAGACCCTGCTATCTAAAAAGTTTATTTTACGATGACAGCAAAATTTCTATGAATTATTTCGGATTTCTAATTTTAGGTCATTTTTTAAGCCTTATTTTATACAAGCAAGCACATATGACCTTAAAATTTGTGGTGGAGAAAGAAGTACAACATCTGAAATAAAGTTCTTTGAATCTTAGGTTTGAATTCTAATTCTACTGTTTACTCAGTGTGCAAATTTAAATAATTTCTGTGAACATTATTAACCCTTTCTAAAATGTGTTTAAAAATATTTTAAAAACCAGAAGGGAAGAACTACATGTGCTGTGAAAAGCTGTAAGTTATTAACAGTTACTATTATTTCTTTTTATAAATAATGATAGTTTTTCCCTTTTCAACTTCTATGACACTTTTACAGACTGTAGAAAAACTTGGCCAAGCATCTGGTAGCAGGGGTCCTTCACTATAATCACCTTTGACACAGATCCACAATAATTCTGGGTGATATCTCTGCATGGACATTGATGGCCTAAAAGATCTAGAGAAGAAAGACTATAGATCTTGTACACCAAGGCCAAAGACTAAAAGGCTGAAATTTAAAGTACAAAATTCTTGTGAACAGTTTTGTTAGTGGTATCATACATACCACTTATATAGATATAGATAATTTTTCTTGTATAGATACAAGAATAATTTTTCTTATATAGATACAAAATAGGGTTTCTTATATAGATAATTTTTCCTTGGAAGGAAGGGAAAACTTGAGGGGAAAAGTGGCTGGAGTAGAAAGACTAGTTTGTAAGGCAGAAAGATTTTCTAATTACTAGGTAGATTTTATTTTACTTATTTTTACTAGCTAAATTTTATTTATTTATTTATTTTTATTTTTTTTTTTGAGAAGGAGTCTTGCTCTGTGGCCCAGGCTGGAGTGCTGTGGCCAGATCTCAGCTCACTGCAAGCTCCGCCTCCCGGGTTCACGCCATTCTCCTGCCTCAGCCTCCCGGGTAGCTGGGACTACAGGCGCCACCACCTCGCCCGGCTAGTTTTTTGTAGTTTTTAGTAGAGACGGGGTTTCACCGTGTTAGCCAGGATGGTCTCGATCTCCTGACCTCGTGATCCGCCCGTCTCGGCCTCCCAAAGTGCTGGGATTACAGGCTTGAGCCACCGCGCCCGGCTACTAGCTAAATTTTAAAAAGAGATTCCTAGATCTCTATAGACATGTTCCTCTTTCTTTTTGCCGATGTTTTCCTATTTCTTTTCTAAAATCTTAATTTGATTAGAAAAAAAAAATGGTGTTCCGATTCAATTCTCTTAGTTTACCTGACATCAAAAAGTATATGGAGGGTGTCTTTAGCTTTTTATTTATATGAATGTAATCAAATAATTTTATTTTTTAAAAAAGACTCACTGTTTTTCATTGTCTAAAAGACATTTCTTTAAAACTTTGAAGTAGTTATAGAAAATGCTCTCATAAATTATCCCTCCAAATTATCTGGTAGAAAGGGCTAATCCTGTTATGCATGCCATTTTTGTTTGTTTAAATTGACTACTCTGAGAATTCAGTCTGTATTACTTAGTTTGAGGCCTCAAGATTTTCAGGTATGCACAAGCTTCTATCAACTAATTCTTTGTCTCACTGATGATCCTTTATTTTAAATATATTCTACCTGCAAAGGTGGTAGGGTAAAAAGAGGAGTGGCTGGCAAAAGACTAAAGAGGGAAAAGGATTCCCATTAAGGATTCCCTTAATATCTCAGGGCTGAAAAAGAGCATTAGAAATCTTCTCCAATCTCTTGGAGAAAAAAATATCTTTCACACATTCTGCCTATTAGAACTTCATTTGTGTTTAACAAGCCCCTCTTTTAAAATGCAAATTTGCCTTGTGAACCTGTAAACCTCCTTCACACCTTATTGTTAATTACGTTGATGTTCTAGAATATGATCAACACTTAACTGATATTGGCAATCTAGGAATGAACAAATTGTTCAGGGTGAAAAAAGGAAAATTTTGGTGGAGTGGGGCTGTAGGTGGTAGTGTGAGAATTTCATTTGTGAGAAATAGAGCATACTGATATTCTGAAGTTTTGTCTAGGAGAATGGCAGTAGTTAGGGTACCATAAAACGAGCACTTTTCCTGATTGCCGATGTCTAGTTGAGATCAGAAAAAGTCTGGAAGGCTGCAAACCTAAGTTTTAAATATTTAGCCGTAACAAGCTAATCAAGCTTGCTATTTTCTATAAACCTTTTAAGTTAATTCGTAATAGCTCTACAACTCGGTGACCTTGGGTTCTAAGACTCATTTGTTTCAACCTTCCAGGTTTAAAATTTAACTGATAAATGAATTCCAAGGAAAAAAAGTGAATATGGCCTAGTCCTTTTTTACTGTCTCCCTACTCATTTACTTCAGAGATTTTGGAATGCAATCCTAGAACATACTGTAAGCAATTTCAGAAGAATACACAGGATGCAGTATTTATCTATGTGTCTTAGTAAATGTCACTTGACCTGATATATCAAAAGTTTGCAAAATTTGAATTAGACTTCAGTTGACTGAAGCGACACATCTTAGCTAGGCAGAAATTCAAGGAAAAAGTATTTTATGGCCTCTTGTAACATTATTAATCACCCCTCCTTTTATATAAAAAATAAATATGCTAAACTCTTCACTGTTCAGAAAGGGGGTCATCTTTCCTGCCAACATGGCTAATTTTAGTTTTTATGTAGTTGGATACATTTGTAAACTATTACATGAAAACATATGGTTGGAACATGCTTACTCCTTCATGAGTGTTCCTCTTTTGAGGCTGCAAAATTTTCCTTAGTTGCTCCATGTGCTACTTTGTTGTGCTGATGACTTCTTGTTCTAAATAATTTTCTTCCTTTTCCATTGTTAATGAAATGAGTTCTAATAAGGAACAAAGAAACCCTCTGATGAAAATCCCTTTCTTGTAGAATGGTCTGGGAACTGATATAGGACACAGGTGAACAGCAAATGCTGTGTTGCATGTTCTTCAATCAAATGATCCCTTTGTAGTTTATTCACCTGAATGCATTTTGGCAAAGAGTGAAGCAATAGTGGGAAAAGGATTGTTTGTGTGGCTAATCTTCAGTTACTCAGAAAGTACTAGACATGTTTTCCTTACTATAAAACATAAATCTACACAGTTTGATTGGTGACTCACCATTTTAAGGTATCTAACCCATAAGGAAGAGTGAAAAACTTCCCCAGAGGTATTGAAATTTCACTAAACCTCTTCTTGGAGTTTTGGTGTATGATTCTTAGTTGATCTTTGAGTGTAACAGTCAACTATTAAATTGACATGACTGAAGTACAGTTTTTTCAAATAGAAGAGTATTTTAGAACGAATGAGAATTCTAACTCTTTAATTCAATTTCTAACTTTACATTTTGCCCATACCTCTCCTTGTAACATTCTTCCCTTTTTCCCTACATATTTTTACTAGTAATCCTTTCAACTGCTCCTTGACAGTGAGATGCTACTGTTCTGGTACATTATAGGTTCTCTCTAACTATTTTTTGAGTGCACAAATGACCATTTGGACAAATATTATAAAGTGAACCATTAAAAAACCTTAATTATGCAAATTAATAAGTCTATATCTTTGGGAAAAAAGCCATGATAGCAACAAAATAAGTAACAATTCCAAGGATATTTAGGAAGGATAAAGCATAGAAGATTAAAAATGAGAAATTTTAGAATCATATAAAACAAAACCAAACCAAATGACTCAATACAACTGAAAGCACATGTATGTGGAAAGAAGCTAATACATTATTGTAAAAAATTAAATGGAAAGAAATCAGAAATCTATTGGTATTATTACATCAAAAGCAGGAATTTACTTCTTTCTGCTTTAGAGAGAAGAACAAATTTGCCAATGCCACCAAAGGCAGAATAGAGAGAGATGTTTGGAATTTAAGAATTACAGGTTATGTTATGGTTCATTCATATCACTGCCATCACCGCAGTTCATTCATTTTGTGTCTAATTATTGATGTTGCCACTGTTGTCAATAAATGCTCAGCATTACTAATCATCAGAGAAACGCAAGTCAAAACCACAGTGAAATACCATCTCATACCAGTCAGAATGGCTGTTGTTAAAAAATCAAAAGACAACAGGTGCTGGTCTGGCATGGTTGTGCAGGAAGGGGAATGCTTACACATTGTTGGTGGGAATGTAAATTAGTCCTACCTATTAGGTACTGTGCTCATTACCATAGTAATTAGGGTGGGATTCCTATTCCAAACCTCAGCATCACACAATATTCCTAGTGACTAAATCTACATATGTACCCCCTGTATCTAAAATAAAATTTGAAATTTTAATAAAGATGTAACTAATCCCTTATATCATAGAATTATGTAGTTGTGGGTAGTCAGGATAAAGAATATTTAGGATATAACTTAAATGAGTTCACCAGCTCTGGAGATGAAAGAATAAACAGAAAACTAATCTAGAAATTAAAATTTTTTTCTTTCCCTAAGGATAATGAACATTCAACAGCATATTATAATAAATCATATACATTTATTGTTAATATAGTTTATTGCACACACATACACACTATGAGCTCCACGATGTTCATTGAACTAAATATTACAAAGTGTAAAGACCTATGAAATTACAGCAAGAGCTATCCATATAAAAATAAAATATTGGTGTTTGGAAGGACCAATTGTAGGAGCCTATATTGGTGAGCTAATACAATAGATCATCTTTTGTTTAAGAGTTCATATATTTTTGTGTAAATTATACTTATTTACGGAAATTTTCTTTACTACCAACTGTTCTCAAACCCATGCACTAATAAATAATTACTATATGTGATTACTTAATATTTACCTCAAACCTTTATGAATATCACCAAAAGCAGTATTACTGGCAAATGTAATTAATTATGTAGGCAAATGGTAAGGATCTCTCAACCTCATCTTTCACCTTCTTCCCAATCACTCAAAGACTGACTATATCCATTTGTCTTGTTATCCAGAAATTGGCTTTATTTGTTAATACCAGAGATGTTTCAACTGTGGTTTCAGCCAGCTGTTTCCTTATATCTTTCTGGGTGGCATCAGTTTACAATGGATAGTATTGTTGAGGGTCAAAGTTATTTTATTTTGGTATTATTATTGGATTTTTCCCCCAGTGCCTCAAAGGGGGATGTTGAGTCATGGAGATGTAATGTGACTCCTTAAACTAAGTAGACTTCTAATACAAGTATACTTTTATCAGGGAGAAGCCAAATTAATTTTATCAATTAAATGAGAATTTATTTACCATTTGGCTTTATCAGATATTTCGTTAGACACAACACCATTCTCAGACTTTACACAATTACAAAGGATGTTATATAAAAACTATCTATAAAGCAGGAGATATTTCATTCTTAGTATTTTGCCGAACAAATTATGTAGATTCGAGGAATAGAAGAGGGAAAAGAAATATTGATGAAATACAGCCCTCAACTATGGCATAAAGTCCAAAGCACAGAGAAGGTCAGAAAAGAATGCAGCAGTTTTGCAGAATTATTGTGATAGGAAGCACTGATAAAGAAAAGTCAACTTTTTGTCCTTACTCATTGACTGAGGCCCTTTATTAAAAATAGAGCATAAACATTTTAGATATAATTTTTTCTCAATTTTTTTGTGAAAAAAAAAGCATTATGTGAAAAGCAGCTAAATGGGAGGAAAGTAGGGGTCTGTGGGTGAAACAGGAGGTTACCATTGCAAACCCTGTCCTTGATGCCCTCTCTCAGTAGGACTGGTGGATGGAAGATGTTTGAAAAACTTTTATGTAGAGATGAAAAAAAGTAGAAGCCCTAGTTTACAGAGAACGATAGACACATTTTTCTCCGGTGTAGTAGAGTTTGTATTTGGAGAAGGAGGAGACTCCTTTCTTCCGATGAAAACTCCTTTCAAGAGAAAACTCCATTAGGAAAAATGGAGCAGCAATGGGTGAGAGAGACCAGGTTTAAGATTTGTTTTGGAGGTTACATTTTTTTCTGGAAGTTGATAGAATGTGGTGAAAGCAAGATACATTGTAAAATAAGCCAAAAAAAAATCTTTCTTCCAGCCCATTGTATATTGGAGAGTTAGTTGACTTTTCTACTGTAAATGTAAAGAAAACAAAAGTTTCATTCATCCTCCTGTAAAGATGCCAATCTAATTTGCTATTAAATTTCTATTCAAAAGCCCTATTTTGTTTAGTTACAAGGGATTTGATCCCTTTAAACTTTCCCAGGCAGTTTGTATGGAAAGGCAGTTGCTAAGGGTATTCCTAAGGGAACTTGCAAACGTTGGAAGATAAATAACCTCAGTACAATACGCAGATTAAGTAGAGGCGATGGTTTAAGAGTTACCTTTTGAAGGAAAAATAAAAGATTCAGAATTCAGGGTTGGAGTTGCTAGTTAATCACTGATTTGAAGGTACTTAATCAAGGCAGTTTTATACTTCCCAAGAAAGTATAACTTTCACATTGTTCCTCTTGGGAATAAAGGTAAAATTATCATGGAGAGGAAACTGGGGAGAAATGTTCACTATTTCCCCCTTATATTCTTCCTTTCTTTCCTCTCTCTATCTCTAGAGCTCTTCCTCAAAGATTTAAATAACTAAAAATAGGAAGCCATGGGTGGCAGCTTGGAGTTCTCAAAAATCCAAAGCGAGGTTAAGCTTATGACCAAAACTTTTGGCAATTTCCTTAGGTCGAGTGAAAGAAGCAATGTGAAAAAGCATGAGTTTAGAGTCAGTCAGCCATCAATTTAAAATCAAACTCCACTATTTATTATTGGTGTGATCTTGAATACATTAGCCAACCTCTTTAAATTCCAGTCATTTCTAAAGGGATGATTATCTATGAAACCTGTATTACATATACAATGTGTAAGTACTCAGTAAATACTCAGTACTTCTCTAGTATCTCTGTAACTTGGATTTGGCTAGTAATCATGACAGTTGTGGGAGAGAAAGAAAAGATATTTAATCCTGAGGGCACTCAGTCTCTGTAACAATCATCTGATAATTAATCGAGTGATACTTTGTTGACATCTCTTTAATTTTCCAACTGAGAAAACATTAGGAGTAGAAGAAAAATGATTAATCTCTAACTTCTATCATTGGAAAATAACTAAAGATCAGAGCCATAAAAAACATAAAACTTTTCTAGATTATTAAAGTTAACCTTTTAGACATTTTCCACAATCATATGGTATGTAAATTTTAACTAAATTATTTCACATTAAATGTATTTTGTGCTATGTTTTGACTAGTTGATTTTACTATAGTATAGAATGTATTATAACATTCCTTCCATTATCCTCTTATTACTTGTTAATAAAAAATTTGCTGAAAAAACAATTATTATAATTAATATTTATTATTTATTACTAGTATGCATTGTACTAATTACACTATTATTGGTATTTTAAATATCATTAATAGCTATAAACATGTTATACATAATAATAATATAAACCATTTGAGGAGTGCTTACTGTGTAATACATTTTGCTAAGCATTTTATATACATTCTTAAAGTTAATAATTTCAAAGATTTAATGAGCTAAGTGTCACTAAAGGAGAAGACATAATAATCTTTCTTTATTAAAGGAAAACTTGCCATATCCACACAATCTTCCAAAGCACTGATAGAACAGAATGATGGTATCTTAAATTTAGAAAGTGTCATTCATAAAAGTGTACTGTTAACTATTAATTTGTGCTATCTGCAATAATAATATTATATTACACAAGATTGAAAGGCTACCCGATAAAAGATAGCATTTGATAAATTGTACATAAAAATCTAGAAGAATAAGAGTATAACAGAGGAGTGAAATTTGATCCTGAAATACAGAGAAAATTAAGAAAAACAAAATATGTTAGCCCTACTGGAATTTGTCTCAATGTATTTCAAGGTTCAAAATATAGTAGAGGAAGATCATTGACATTGTCAGAGTATTATCATTAAATTTCAACCCAAAGGCAACTAACTCAAGCTATGCAGATATGGAAAGTAGTGTTTCCTAAAATGAAACTAAGGCAAATATTATTTATTCTAGCTTCTACTCTTTTGACTAATCAGCTGACCCAGAAATTAAATATTTAAAGGCTTAAAAATAATATAATTTTAAGCAGTCAACCTATACGTTACTAAATAAAATGATCCTTGTTGTATTTGAAGTAGGTCACCATTTACAAATTTAATCTATGCCCATCCATTTTCTTTCTTCCCAAATAATACAATGATTTAATTACCCCACAATTTAATTTGACAGAGGAGCCAAAAATATAAACCATTCCTTTATTGTTAACTTTAAGGAGAAAAATATACTATAAACTGTATCAGAAATCTTACTTTTTGGATGTCCACCACAATGTTTTCACTACTAAATCCCTTGCTGCCTGAATACAAAATGTTACCATTCAATCAGACGAGTCTCCATGAAGTGAGAAACATTCAAGTGAAACTCATAAAATAAAGAAGATATACTCTAAAAATTCCAGTTCTTGAGAAGCTGATTACACACAAAAGGGCTATTAAAAGTGAAAGGGTAAGTAGAAAATCTTCTGGACTCATTTAATAAAAGAATGTAGAGTTCCATGGAATTCTTTTCTAAAGAAACCACTAACAGTGTTGCAGATCTACAAATCCTAAAAGAGTGCATAATGGACTCAAGTCTCTGCTTTGTGACTCATGGGTGTACTTCATCAGGATGTACTTCCTCTTTTAGGGGGTCATATAGGTGAATAAGCTGACAACATCTTCAGAGAGAGAAATTCCACATGTGTCATAGGAATAGAATTTATTTGATCTCAAGATTTCTATATATAGTAAAAAAACAAATTCTAATCCAAACTTTAATGAATTCAGTACTGTTGTTGTTGGTTTGCCTCTAGAATGTCTTTTCACCAACTCATATTGCTTTAAATTTACACTAGGTAAATTATATATTTCCCAAATCTTTTATAAAAGCATAAGCTAAATGAGATAACATCAAAAGGCTGATAGATTTCCTTTTAAAAGCAGTCATAAGAATAACAGCAATAATAATATAACAAAAATATACACTATGTTTTGGGCACCATGCTTCAAGTTTATATACACTAATATTATTAAGGCAATCAGTGCTTTTGAGAAGCTACTCCAGACTAGGCACTACACAAACTCTGCCATACACACACGAGAGAAACAATTTTAATTACAAAGAGAGCTAGAAAATAAAATGGATAAGAGTATCATGAAAGATTTTTTGTAAAACTGAATAGATCCTTTCATATTTCTCAGTTTTAATCTCTCCAAATATCCCTATTGTCTGCTTTTTGAAAGAAAATCACTGTAAAAATTCTGAAAAAATTATTCGCAAAGAAAACTTCCACTCATTTATGTAAAGCATTCATTCTTAACTTCATAACATGCATAATGTCATCTACTATTTCTGAAAAATCATTGAAAAGTAGCCATAAAAACTTAAAAAATTGAAAATAGTCTTTAGAGATCAATAGGCCAGGAAGAGTTCTTAGAATATGCATTGGCCTTTACTAACTGTTTTCAATGCCATGCACTTTTGTCTGTCAATACTTTCTCCTGTTATTTTTCATATCCCTAGATTAAGAAATATTAACATCTATTTACAAAAAATGTCCTAACAGTTGCCCCCACAAAAGCATATTCCCATGAAGACCAAGAAAACAAAAAACATAACAGACAGTCAGTATTCTGACAGCCTTTTAGTCTTGTTCCTCTTGTTCCTACTATTATTATTAGGCCTACTGCCTATTACCAGTAGGCTTTTTAAAGGTGTTGGACATAAATATCAGTTGTTAAGTTGCTATTTTCATGGCCATTTAAAATTATTTCAACCATAAATGCTTTTAATTTCCTGAATATCTTAAAGCTGTCTAAGTATAAGTATTCTCCCATTATATTTCTCTATGCTAACACAATAATCTAGTTGGAGTCAAGTTTCATGAAAATAAGAAAATTGGTACATTACAAACATTTTAAACACTGAAAAATATACATGATAGCTGTAGGATGTAAAGTGTAGTCAGGTCTGTAGAACTTCGGATGCATCATTTTAAAATATCATTTATCATTTTGATAAAGCTGAGGTAAAGTTTCTAAAAATACAACTTGTTAAAAGCAGGAATAAATGAATGGGAGATGAGTCAGCTCGTTTGATAGAAAGGGTTTAAAAAATACTTCAAAAGCGTACCACATGACTTGGTAAATATTCAGTGTATCAAAATGTAGTTGCCATCTGGCATTGATAGACTGGGTTAGAATATGTGTTAAAAAAGAACAAGAAAGGAAATAACTCAGCCAGGTTAATGTACACTTGTCTACATTTCATGATTCAGGTATTAAGTGCTTTAATAAATATTCACTATGAAAGAAAGGCTGCATTACAGTCAGACTTGGGCAGGTTTTGTTGGGGACAGCTAGAAAGAAATGAAAGAAGACAAGACCTGATTGCACTTAAGGAAGCCAAAAACAACAACAAAAAAGTGGTTTAGGTAAACAGAATTCTCAATCATATGGTAATATTGCCAGAACACTAGCATCACAATTAAATGCAGGGAAGTGGTAAGCTTATATTTGAAAATAAACTGAAATCTTGCCTATTTTCAGCTTTGAATATTTTAATTATTCTTTTCTTTGGCTTTGACAATTTAAAAGTATAGAGAAATCCAGGGACTAAGTAAAACCAATGGTTGGATAGTAGAAAAAAAAAAAGGAAAAACGAAAAAGTCCTGACATTCTTTGAAGTTTTAAAGCTAGAATTTGCTATTAACTTTGCAATACGCAACTAAACAAAAAGTAAATGTGAAGGACTCCTCTTTTCTCCCTCTTGCTCAAGAAATAAAATATATTTAGAAAGCAGTATCATTCACAAAAGAGAAAAGTGAACATGAGCAGTGAACGCTTGCCCAAGCATTCGACTGTCCAAGGCCGTATCTGGGCTTGTTAATTAGATATTTCTTTCTTTAACCTTGAACATTTCCCAGATTTCCAAATCTTGACAATTTATGTTCTGCCACATCTCTTGGAATCAGAGCAACAGGCAGAAGAGAAAAGTTTTAAAACAGCTTTGAAGGTTAATTAGGACAGGTACCAGGGCAGCCATTAGGAAAATAGATGAAGCACTTCAGGTGAGAGGTGGTTAGGGTCAACATGAAATTTTTCAGAGTTGAGGTATAATTTATATTCAGCAAAATTCATGGATGTCAAAATGTACACAGAAAGAGTTCTGATAAATTTATACACCTATGTGTATATATTTACTACCATAACAGAGACATAGAAAGTTCCTTTGTGGCCCCTTCCAGTTAATTTCCACCTCCCATAAACAATCAACATTCTGATTTATATTTGCCTTCACATAACTTATGTGTACTCTTGTGTTCTGGCTCTTTTGTATACCACGTTTCTGAAATTCATCTACATTGTTGTATCATATTCTGTTTTGTTTTATTTTATTTGCTTATTAGTATTTCATTATATGAATATACCACAATTTGTATATCTACTTTCCATATTTGGGTGTTTCAATTTTAGGCAATTATAAATAAAGTCACCATAAACTTGCCTGTACAAATCTTTTTGAGGGCATTGTTTTCATTGTTTTTTGGTAAATAACTAGGAATGTAATTACCAAATAATATGGTAGGCATATGCTTAATCTTAGAAGATACTGATCCAATGTTCCAAAGTAGAACTATATATTTACAGAAAGTCTTGAAATTAGGGATGTGAGTCTTTCAACTTTATTCTTTTTCTAAGTTTTCTGCAATCTCATATACATTTTAAAATAAATTTGACAATTTATCTTAATATTAGAAAAACAATCTGTTGGTATTTTGACGGTGATTGCATTGAATCTACAGATAATCTGGGAGAAAATGACACCTTAGAAATACTGAGTATTCATCTATAATGGATTTTTCTCTAAGGCCTTTTAAAAATTTGAGTGGGGAATCTTACATTCCTTTGTTAAACTTTTATCGAAATATTTTCTATTTCTAGGCTACTGTAAATTGATTTTAAAACTTCATTTTTAAATTATTTGCCAGTACTATATAAAAATGTAATCAATTTTTGTGTATTGATCCTCTGACCTTCCTAAATGCACTGTTAGCTCTATTAGTTGTTTTGTATATCCCCTAAGAGTTTCTAATGTAAACAATCATGGTATTTGTGAATAAACACAATGTTACTTCTTCCTTTCCTATGCTTATACCTTTAATTTAGTTTCCTCGTCTTATTGCTCTGGCTAGGATCTTTAGAACAATGCTGAACAGAAGTAGTAAGAACATATATCTTTGCCTTCTAGTATATCCTAGGAGGAAAGCATTCAGATTTTATCATTAAGGATGGCATTAATTATATGTTTTCATAGAGGCCCTTCATCAGATTGAGGAAGCTTCCATCTATTCTAATTTTCTGAGAGTTTTTACTATGAACGCCTGTCAAATTTTTTCAATTGCTTTTTCTGCATCTATTGAGATCATATTTTTCCTCTTTATTATGATGAATTTACAGTGATTTATTTTCAAACGTTAAACTAAAGTTGCATTTCTGAGATAAATCCTACTTGATCATGAGGAATTACACTTTTTACTTTTTATTGTTGAACTTTGCTAATATTTTGTTAAAGATTATTGTGCCTAGAACCATGAGGAATATTGGCCTATACTTTAATTTTCCTGTAATATCTGTCAGGTTTTGTTGTTGGGATTATGCCTGGCTCATAAATCAGGAAGTGTTTTGTTTTTACCTCCTATATTTTCTGAAAGAGGGCATGAAGGATTAATATTATTTCCTCCTTAAATGTTTTATAGGATTCTCCAGGGAGACTATCTAAACCTGAGCTTCTTTTTTTAGAAATGCTTTTGACAACAAATTCAATTTCTTTAATCAATAAAGGAATATTTGACTTCTTTGTGTTTACTATGCCAGTTTTGGTAATATTTTTAAATAAATTTACCTATTTTGTCAAAGTTGTTGAAATTATTGACATGAAGTTTTCATAATATTCCCTTGTTATCCTTTAATATTGCCATCATATGTAATGATAGTCTCTCATTACTGATATTCATAATTTGTATAATCTTTTTTCTTGATCTTTTCTGTTAAAGGTTTATACATTTTGTTAATGTTTTCACATGCTCATGTTTTGCTTTCATTAATCTTCTTTGTAGTTTCTTTTTATTTCACAGTTTTCTGCCTTTGCTATTTGCTTTCTTTTGTTTTTTACTACTTTTGGGTTTAAAATTATTATACTTTCCCACTTTCTTAAAGTGGAAACCTATGCTATTGATCTTAAACCTTTCTTCTTCCTCCTAATTTGGGATTAAAAGCTCAAAATTTCTGCTAAGCCCCTCTTTGGCTCATATTACACATTTCAATATATTGTATTTTCATTTAATCAATTTCATAGCTTTCAATATATTGCATAACTTAACTATTTTAAAATTTCATGACTTTTCAACCATCAGGTATTAAGTTTGTTGTGTAGTTTCCAACTGGCCTTTTCTAGATATTTTATTGTTTTCTTGTTTTATTTCTAATTTAATTAATTCCAACCAAGAAGCATATTTTGTAGTATCTCAATCATTTGAAAATGTTTGAAACTCATTTGATGAACCAGATTAGGATCTACTTTAATAAACAAAGTAGAACATACATATAGGACACTATATGTGGGAAAAGAACACATTCTCCAAATGGGAATAGTGTTCTGTCAATGTCAAATAGGTCAAGGCAGTTGATGGTGTTTTTAATTTCTTGTGTATTCTTACCGATTTTCTGTCTATTTGTTCTATCAAGTTCTGGAACAAGGATGTTAAAATCTCCAGTTGTTACTGTAGATTTCAGTATTTCTCTCTAGTTTTTGTTAGTTTGTGTCTACATGTTTATGACTTACGTGTTCATGATAATTTCACACATATGATTAGGAAATATCCCTCTTTATCTCTAATAGTACTCCTTGGCATAAAGTCTATTCTATGTAATATTAATATAGCCAACCTAGCTTTCTCATGCTTATTGTTTGCATTGTATATGTCTTTCTAGCTTTTCACTCTCAAGATATCCATGTTATTATATTTAAAGTGTATTACCTGTAGACAGCATATAGTTGACTCTTGCCTTTCTATTCAACCTAATACTCTCTGTCTTTTAATTATAGTATTTAGACCATTTACAGTGAATGGAATTATTGCTATCATTAAGTTTAGGTCTACCATTTATTTTATTATATGCTTTCAATTTTTTTCCTTTCCTTTTTTAATGGATTAAACTGATCAATTATTTTTCCATTTAACTGCACAACTGGCTTTTTAGCTGTACCTTTCTGTGTTTTTTTTTAGCAGTTGCTCTACGGATTACAATATGCCTCTTTAACTATCACTGTTTACACAGAGTTAATATTTTACCACTTTATGCAAATGTGAGAATCTTATAAGTATAATTTCATTTACTGCCACCCAGTACTTTGTAGTATTCTTACATACTTTATATCTGCAAGCACTATAGATTCATCAGAAAATATTATAATTTATGCATTAGTCAGTTTTTCTTTTAAAGAAATTAAAAGAATAAAAGGATATTCTTTTACATGTAAATAGATACTTTAAAATTATTAGTGAAAATTTTCTGTAAAACCAAGTTTCCATTTCTATTCTGTAAAACCAAGTGTCATTTCCCTTCACCCTGAAGCACTCACTACCTTTCACATTACTTATAGGAGTTCTACCGACACCAGAAAATGCTTTATTTCTTCATTATTGCAAGATCACTTTGCTCTCTATAGAATTCTGGTTTTGCAGTTGTTTTTCTTTTCAATCATTAAGAAATGGCATTACATTTAGTATGAGGAATGAGTTGATGTTTAATTGTTCCCCTGTAGGTGATCTATTGTTTCCACCCTTATGGCTGCCTTTGAGATTTTTCTTTGTATCTTTGGTGTACAGAAGTTTGAATACAGTGCCTACATGTGATTTTCCTTGCATATTTTTGTGTTTTTCTCAGCAAATTTTGGACATTTTCAGCTATGATTTCCTCAAATATCATTTCTGTCCCATTTTCTCATCTGCCACCCACAATCTGCTGTTAAGATTCTCCAACAAATCATTTTTTATTTCAGATTCTGTACTTTAACCTTTGGTTCTTTTTAGTAATTTCATTTCTTTTTTCTTCTTCTGAGACATGCAAAGTATAATGGACTGGTTGATACTGTTGTACAGATCACTCTGCACATTTTTGAATCCTTTTTACTCTGTGTTCTTTATATTAATAATTTCTATTGACCTGTATTCAAGTTTACTGACACTCTCTTCTGCCATCTACAATCTATTGTTAAGCCACGTCAATGACTCTTTAAAAAAATTTCAGGTATTACACCTTAACTTTTTACTTATTTTTAATAATTTTCATTTCTCTGCTTATTTTCTCATCTGTTCCCTCATTATGACAACATATATACATATATTTTTATCTCGCTCCGTTGCCCAGGCTGGAGTGCAGTGGAGCAATCTCCGCTCACTGCAACCTCCACCTGCTGGGTTCAAGTGATTCTCATGCCTCAGCCTTCCGGGTAGCTGGGATTATTACAAGCATACGCCACCACACCTGGCTAATTTTTGTATTTTTAGTAGAGACAGGGTTTTGCCATGTTGTCTAGGCTAGTTTTCAACTCCTGACCTCAAGTGGTCTGCCCTCCTTGGCCTCCCAAAGTGCTGGGATTATAGGTGTGACCTACTGCTCCGGGCCTGAAAATTGTTTTTTAATCCTGAATATATTTATAATTTCTGCTTTAAAATCCCTGTCTACAACTTCTGACTCATCGAGGGATCTATTTCTATGGACTTTTAAAAAAAGTACATGTCACAGTTTTCTGTATCCATCACCAGGAATTTTTGAATTACAGTTGAACATTGTGTATGATATGTTATATAAACTCTGGGTTTGGTTATCTTTCTCTAATGCAATGCATTTTTATTCTAGCAAGTTATTAAATTACTGGTTGATCACTTTGATTTGAAGAGGACTGATTTGATGATTTGCTGGAAACTTTCAACACTTCAGTTTTGTCTCTCCATTCTAGAACTAATTTCTTAGTTCTTAGTCATCATCTATATTTCTAACATTTGATCCTTCTGGGATTCATAAAGCCTGAGACATTTACCAAACCCTTCTAACTTTGTAAACTCAAACTCCTAACTTTGTCTCCTCTTCATCTAACATATCTATTCAGCTCTTTTGGCCTTCTAGTTGTTCCTTTTCTCCAGGCACTTATAGGCTCCCACATACATGCACAGTTTATATCAGCCAAAATGTTAGGGTAACTTACAGGTAGATTTATGGGAGCCTTCCCTCGATGGCTCCATCCTTTCTAACACTTCCTTCCTCAGTTTCAGCTACTCTGCCAATGCCAGCTACATTGTCTAACATCACAAACCAGTAAGATTGTGGTTTTCTGCTTGAATTCTAACTTCTCTATACCATACAGATCAGGAAGTTCCTTGAGGGAAGAAGCTGTAACAAATGTGAATTTCACCCGGCACAGTTCACTCCAGATTCTGACTGCTTTTGGTCACTCTCCAGTGCCTTCAAATAATTGTGGTGCGTGTTTTTTTAAAGTTTTTACTTGGAGTTTAGTTTTATTTTTAACCCTTAACCATGGTTTGGAACTGTTATCTGTGGAAATATTTGTCCTGAAACAGTACAGTTACTCCTCTATTACCAAAATCAGAACTACCAAAATTGTGGTTTTATGTTAGATAGTACTTGAACTGATATGAAAAACTGCATTAGAATCAAAGCCCTCTTCCTCTCTCAATATTCAGTATTTTTAAAATTGAGACAAGACTATTTTTTAACCTTAAAAAAATCAGTATAGTGCCTAGGGAAGTGCTAGACATTCCATTCAATTTCTAAATATGGTCAATAAATATTTCTATAATTAAATTTAGCTGAATAATCTATGTGAATAAAATGAAACAGAGCTATACATAAAGAAAACTACGTTAAGGAACTTCCTTGGGAGATTAGTGGTATGTGATATTTCTAATTATGACAGAGAAGTTGAACATGTGGTACAGTTGTGTAGGGAAAATGGATAACTCTTACCTTCATTACTTTTTAAGTCTTATTCTAAGAGAGGCATTTGCTAAGTAGTTTATATATATGAACTTCCATAATTTTCATAACAATTTTTAAAAATAGTATTGTGACATTATTTTGTAGATGACAAAACTACAAAGTATCCCAGGCCATCAGACTCCAGAGTTAAATTCCAACCATTCCTTCTAACTACCTGCCCAGAACTGAGGTCAAACTCATCCACAGTAGTCATTATTTTTTCGAAGAATATACATCACCTATTAGTGTTCTTTCCCATCTCCCATGTTAACAACTTTCTTCCTCTGTCATGTAAACTTGCTCTCTATCATCTCCATGCCTTTCTTGTTCATTTCATGGCGCAGCCATAAAATGGAGAACAATTGAAATAGTGAATAGCCAAGAAGCATCTCTGGAATCAATGAACCTGAAACAGCCTGTTCACTTCTGTCCATCATTCTTGTCCTTTAGAACTCAGTTTCAAATTAATCTCTTCTAGACATTCATCTCTTCCCATGTTTAATCTGGAACCACCTACCCTTCCACCAGACCAATTACCCTGGCAAATTAATGTAATAGACCAGTATTAATTATTTGCTTGCATGTCTTAACAACATTCTAGGTGCTGTGCCAAAAACAAATGAAGAGCAACACAAGGTCTTCTGGTTACAAGCACATTACATTTTGGTTGGGAAATTTTGACCCATCTCACAGTCATAATCTTCATCCAAGTTATCTCGTCAACCTCTATGTATGCATATATTCCAATATGTTGTTTTGCTTTTCTTTCTTCCTTGTAGTAATTTCACACAGACTATTCACTTCATGAATCTAACTAACTTCCTGTTGGTACCCAATCCTTTAACTCTGGAGGGTCGAATGGAGCCCTGTGGCTCCTGGCAATGTTCCTGAAGATCAGGTCCCTCTGGTGGAACTCAGTGCTCACTGCCTTATCTAACCTTTCTCACTCAGCTTGTAATCAACTTAACTTTTAAAGTCTTTGTACACATTAGGTAATATTTGTTCTCTGAACTCCCAGAGGGGCTGTGGTAACAGCCCAACTAGGAAGCCCTACCCTTCATTATTCAGCAACAGCTTGAAGAATATTCTAATTCTAACTTTCCGCCCTCTGACAGACCAGCTGCATCAAAGGCTGTTCCCCTGTTTGTTTTTTTCCTGAAGCAGAATCACCATTTCAAACTAAGTAATCTATGAGAAAAGCAAGAACTCTGGGTCCAAATTTTTAAAACATGCCTCTTCTGTGAACCATGGCAAACCTAAACTGGATTATGCCTTATGCTGGAGTCAGAACTTAGGTGGTCCCTTGTTCTTTGCCCTCGGGATCCCCGCATGCTGTTCAGGGGAAGTTACTGGCTTTTGCACTGGCAGTTTGAAAATGAAGGCATTTTTCTTTTAGGGAGAATAGTCCTTCAATGATTTAAACAACGAGCCTTGTGATCAAAATAATTCATAAAGGAAAAGATTTATGAAGTGACTTCACTAGCACACAATGCATTTTTAAAACTTTGTTTTTTAAATAAATCTGTCAGTACACAAGCCAAGACAACACATCTGAATGCAATATCAGTGGACACACCCTGAATCTCTTCTCCTTTGCTTGTCCAAGACTGTGGTAGAAAAGGGAAATGATTCTCTTTGTCTTTTCTTATTTAATATTATTATTAAAATTTTTAAAAAATTCCAGTTCTATGAAAAGACTTTGAAAAATTGTGCATACTATTGTTTCCTGCAGGAAAATCTGCCTTAAAAAATGTATTTTCCATTGACCACTTGTGCTTGTTTAAGAAAATAAAAAATAAATAAAGAAGTCCAACTTATAATGAATACCTCAGGCATTAGGGAGTCTGTTCTAATCTCCCTTTATCAAGTTTGAATGATAGTTCTGCTCAACGAGTATTGACAGGGCCGTCCTGTTTCTCAGGCTTTCGTTTCCCTCGGTTGGAGAAGGATACAGTGCATTTTCACATTCTCAAAGTCTGCAGTTGTTTTTATATAAGAAGCAATTTGCTTGGGTCACGTCAGGTCGAATGGGATGCCTGCCCAGCTCTTGGTTTTAAAGGAAAAACATACAGAAAGACACAAAAACACAGCAGTTTCCTTCATTAAATTCCACTCTACCTGCCATGGGCTTCTAGCCACAATGGAATTTCCCACCCTGGCCTAGCCTAGCCTAACTTTTATTTTTAGGGATTTTTTCCCCTTTAAATCTTATGAGTTTTCTTTCAAGTGAACTTTGAGGTAAGGATTATTAAATGATAGAGTAATTGCCTGGTTAAAAAAGAATCAGACATAAAAAACAAATGCCTAGTGACCTTCCATAATATTGCTGGATAACCACCCCCTGGACAACAGCCTTTCAAAAACTGTTCATAATCAGCACAAGAAGACAGGTCATGTAATTCAAAATTAAAACCTGAATCATTTAATGAATAGGGATCAGCATTTTTTTCAATAGTACCCTCTTCTTACTTAATTGCATTGGATGGAGATAATTTTGGAGAAGAAAATGAATAAATGAAAACACAAGGAACTAGATAAATAGATGGGGCGGGTGGGTGGGGGATGGAGAGAGAGAGCAAGTTAAGAGAGAGGAGCTTTTGGACCTGTCTCTCCAAAAAGCCATTTATGCTTTTCTCCATTGCCTAGGGGCAACTGATTTAATCAGGATTGTTCATGTGGATTATCTAAACTATGAAAAGCAACAGGGAGCACTTCCCAAGAAATCCAGACTGGGTCTGCTGCAGAATACTTGGTTTGGGGCCTGGAGCTAAGTAGACTGTTCACATTGTACTCAGGGTCCTAAGAAAAGTGGCTCAGTGTCTCTGTAATTCTTTGTCCCTTTGATCTACCTCAACATTTGGTGTCTCTTGGCATTAGGAAAGCTCACGAAAATGACCCTGCCTAGTTAACAGATTCATAGTCTGGGCACACAGAAAAAGAGTAAGAAAGAAAACAAGCTTTGGTAATGAGGGAGAAAAACGTACCTTCTTGCTATCTTTGCTGGGCATAAATAAAAATTGAAAGATGTGATTTTTGGGGATGTGAATCCCGTTCTCCCCACATTTTGTAATAGCCTTTTCAGAGCCAATTCAAGACCTTCTATCAACCACCTCTGTTAAACATATCCAGTTGGATTTCTCATTCATTATTTTCAAGCTGGATTTTGCATAATCTTCCTTCAAATGAAGAAGTTTACTTTTCAAACATGTCATTTGCTCTTAGCACTGTTGTTCTCCTTCACCCATTTTGGCTTCTTATCCTCAAATCCCTGATTCCTTATTAAAGTTGATTGTTACTGCAGCCATTCTGTAGCATCACAGCACATTTATAAACCAAAAATTAGTTTACTCTGCCTGGCTTCCAAAACCATTTGCTGCTTGAAACCATTTCATGAGTTTGTCTACTCATGTGAATAAATAAAAACTTGCCTATACTGTGAATCTGGGAAAGGAAAGAGCAACTACATGAAACAAACTCTACAGAGGCCAAAATTATTTTCACCAGTTTCATGGATTCAGCCCTTGCATGTGCCATTCTACATTAATTTTATCTCTGATATTAGGATTTTGCTTCTTAAGTAGATGTCATTTTTCTCCAGTAAAACCAACTGGTTTACTCTGGCATTTAATAGTAATTTAGTGATTTCAGAGTTCCTTCTAAATCTAAAGTAAATGTTCATGAGACTCATGAACTTGTATCTAGACAATTAATCTGAGCATTTTAACACTTCCCTGAGGCTACATATAATCTCTCACAATCTCTTGCAAACCCTGAGATTTTGAACCACTGCCAAGTTTGTGGTTGCCCTGGTAAGGAGTAAAGCAAAATCATTACTTATGGCAACTACCACACAAACATTGTAGTGAACTGGAGTATAAGAAAATCACTACTATACTTTAGACAGAACATTAGGATTAATGCTGGTAACCAAGGAACTAAGAGCCTGTAAATATAACTGGCTTAAGAAGGAGAACAGGATTAAACAATATTGGAGTTTAGAAACAAAAGTTGTACTGTATCAACCAGTCACTATGCAGCCAGTCATTACAATAAAACTAACCAAAGGATGGCGGCAGAAAAACATAAAAGTATTTTTGTGTATAAATCTTCTTGAAGCACTAATTGAATTGCATCTGTAGGGAACAGGTCTTATAGGTCTATTATTCGTCCATCTCCCCAACACACACACACACACACACACACACACTACACACTACACACACACACCCCCACATACTAGACTAGGCCTGTATCTACTGTGGTAAGTTTAGATCTGTGAGTCACTGAGCAGCTGCTTTATATATGCAGCATAGGATGAAAGTGAGAAAACTGGGGTACTCATGGTTTTTGTGTAATATCACAAAGAAAAGAAAACAAAAACAGGCTTAGAGAAAGTTAAAGGTAAATGGGGAGTGGTACATATACAGAACAAGTTAGGATTCCCTAGGAATTGGTAATACGACTAAACTTGTTTAACATCTATCAAAATGACTTACTCACTCCAGGGTCTTGCATATACATAGCAGAAGCTCAATTAATTTTTGCTGAATGAATAATCTGGAACAGGGAATGTAAAATAAATTATCCAAAAATGTTGATGGAGTGAAACATTTCTGAGCAAGGAAAAGCTAAACTGATGGAACACAATATTTGTCCAGGTGTGCAGAAAGGTGCCAGTGCAAATATAGAAAAACAAAATATTCAAATACAGTCATGTGCCATGTAATGACATTTTGGTCAACAATGAACCACATATATATATACCATGGTGGTCCCATAAGACTATAATACTGTATTTTGCTGTGCCTTTTCTATGTTTAGATATGTTTACATATGTAAATACTTACCATCTACTCTGTTACAATTGCCTAGAGTATTCAGTTCAGTAACATACTGTACAGGTTTATAACGTTTATAAGCTAGGAGCAGTAAGTTATACTATAGAGCCTATGTGTTAGTAGTATATACCATCTAGGTTTGGTTAAGTACACTCTATGATGTTTCCATGATGATGAAATTGCCTAAGGATGCATTTCTCAGATTCTATCCCCATCATCAAGTGATGCATGATTATATATGAAAAGTTTAATTGTAAGTCTTACCGAGGAAAGGAACTTAAAGGCCATGACCTCTTTCAGGCAAAAAGGCCTTCAAAATTTTGGCACTCATTAAGTAAAGTAATGAAAATAAAGTTTATAATTCCCTTATATTAAACCTTCTGAAATTATGCAAAACTATCTGTACTTTGAATGCCATGTTCCTATAACATAACAACTCAGGGTGTCTTACACAGGACAGTCATTAAATAATTTAAGGCAGATTAAAATAATCTGCATTAGTAGAGAACAAATTATTTTGCGGTATTAGAACAATTCATTGAACATGAGAAAAAGCAAACAAACATGCTTGTTAATAAATGTTACTTAACAGACATCACACTGACATTTCTTAGTGACTGGCTGCCATGGAAGCTTCCTGATAAGTCTAATTTTTCCCACGTTCTGAGTTTATAAGCTAGCAATATTGTAGCTTGGGGTGTTTACCTTTGTTTATTTATTGGGCGAAGTTTTATTGAGTGCCTCCTCCAGCTGTGCCAGTCTGGTAAGATCAAATGGAATCCTTTAGCTATTGTCACTATCCTAAACGGACTCCATGCTTCCTTTGTCCCTTGCATTCTCTGCTTTTCACGGGGGGTTATCTATCATGGCTTTACATCCATGTCTCTAATCCTATCTCCTTTCTCATCTGTTTTTCCTGATTTATTTCACTTTTCTCTTTGTCTATTTCCCTATGAGGAGCCAAGAGGCTATGTAGTTCTCAGTAGCAGTAGTAGTGCTGTCTAGAGTTGATATCCAACAGCACCAGTGTTATGATACACTTTCTACAATCAAGAAATGATTTGATTTCCTTGCCTCAGTAGAAATTTTACAAGGTAACAGTGGTTCGCCTGATATAAACCATAATATTTCTATCATATCATGAAGGAATTCTAAAAAATCTTTTAGACTTTCTTCTACAAGTTTGCCTATTTCCTCTGAATACAGTTAATTCGCCTGGCAACAAAGGAGATCAGCTATTTCTTTTTGTATGCAGACAGAAAGAAGTGTGATCTTTCTTTGCCAATAATAACTTCTGGTAAGTGGTGATAGACTTCAAAACCCTTCTTTTTATTTGAAAATCATGGTTCAGTTATCAGGAATTCCAAATTCAGAATCTAAAAACAGTAATCCTATACAGTCTTGTGATTTTGCACATGCTAGGGATTGGTAAACTGCTGAAGACTTCTTAAATAAGAGAGGAAGCATTGTTCTCTTCATTTGCAAAGAACCAGGAAGTATATTAAAAGAGGTATTAGAGTAAATGGAATGTGTGATAAACTGTTCACTTTCTGTTTTAAAACTGTCCATGAGGTTCTCTTTAGAGATAGGATAGACCACAGAGAACGTGGTGTCTCATTTCTATGGGTAGAAATTCCACAGAACAATGCTTTGCAACGAGTCATACCACCAGTTCCTTTTCCTGTGAGATGCAAATACTAAAAACAGATATGGGCTGGACAAGATTATTTTAAAAACAGATAGAAGGCAATAAAAGCTTTGGTGATATTCTAGATTACATATGAAATGTGTAAGAGGGTGAAATGAAAAGTTCCCCACCTTTACAAGCTGCATCAAAATTTCCTTCCTACACTGTAATCGTGCCCCTCAACCCATCTATGCCTGAAGTTGCAATTTTTTGAATTTTTGGAATCAGACCATGGCGATGACCTTGAACAGTAGGATATAAATAACTCCTACATGCTTAGCGTTCCAATAATGGAACACTAGGCATAAATGCGCTAAAACATAAATTGCTAGGTTCATGATAAACAGAGCACAACTGTAAACAAAATAACTTTTAAAATATGTGTCTACTCCCAAGACTAAACCAGGAAGAAGCTGAATCCCTGAACAGACCAATAGCAGGCTCTGAAATTGAGGCAATAATTAATAGCCTACCAACCAAAAAAAGTCCAGGACCAGACGAATTCACAGCCGAATTCTACCAGAGGTACAAGGAGGAGTTGGTACCATTCCTTCTGAAACTATTCCAATCAATAGAAAAAGAGGGAATTCTCCCTAACTCATTTTACAAGGCCAACATCATCCTGATACCAAAGCCTCACAGAGACACACACACACACACAAAAAGAGAATTTTAGACCAATATCTGTGATGAACATAGATGCAAAAATCCTCAATAAAATATTGGCAAACCGAATCCAGCAGCACATCAAAAAGCTTATCCACCATGATCAAGTGGGTCTCATCCCTGGGATGCAAGGCTGGTTCAACATACGCAAATCAATACACGTAATCCAGCATAGAAACAGAACCAAAGACAAAAACCACATGATTATCTCAACAGATGCAGAAAAGGCCTTTGACAAAATTCAACAGCCCTTC